>NC_057863.1:653287675-653629946 GCF_019393635.1 Dromiciops gliroides | reverse complement strand
TGTTTGAATAATAGCTTTCTTTATGCCATGATTCCACTGAGCCGATTTTTTTTTTTTGAGGCAGTTGGGGTTGTGACTTGCCCAGGGTCACACAGCTAGTAAGTGGCAAGTGTCTATGGCCAGATTTGAACTCAGGTCCTCCTGACTCCAGAGCCAGTGCTCTATCCACTGCGCCACCTAGCTGCCCCTACGCCATGATTCCAAATATTCATGATTAGGTATAAAATAATTTTGGTATTCATGCAGTGATAGCATCAAACTCTGACTCCTTTAAATATAATCTGTTTCCTAACCTGTCATAAAACTGATAGAAAGGTTTGACATTCAAGCAGAAGTCAAATCTTACTGGATGGTTACAGGTATGAACATACCTAACCAAAGCATTTCCCTCATTCCAGGATTACCTTGGAATTGCATCTCTCCAGTGCTATAATCATCAGATTGAGATGTTAAAAATGTTTGTGTTTTTACAGAGCAGATGGCAGCTTCTTTGAAAAACATGCACACTAGGCATGTGTATTACAAGACTGCTTAAACCATCAGGGGTTATTCCCAAGTATTCGACAAAAATTAAAAAAAAAATTATATTGCCACTTATTGTAGTGTTATGGCTATTTTTTATTTGAACTCATCTGCTTATATTATTATTCTTCTATCAGGCAGATTTTCAGAGGATCTAGTTGGTAAAATAGGTCAGTCATTTTGTGGAGCTTCTGTGAGGGCATAGATAGTGTGCCAATGGTAGAAAGAAGAAACATGTCTGAAGATTTCTTTCCTTAAATTGTTGTTTTATACGAAAGCATAGGTTTTTTAAAAAAGCAACACAATATAAGCATTTATCACTTAATACACTACTTGTCATTAACAAACAGAAAAATCATTTATACATTAACTAGTGATTTATTTTGAAGACTAGTTTGTGGGATAAAAAGAAAAAAATGAAAAAGAACTGTTGAATCTGGATGCAGATTGAACCATACTATTTCTATTGTTTTTGTTGTTGCTGTTTTTCTTTTTTTTTTTAATTAAATTAATTTATTTATTTTTGCGGGGCAATGGGGGTTAAGTGACTTGCCCAGGGTCACACAGCTAGTAAGTATTAAGTGTCTGAGGTCGGATTTGAACTCAGGTACTCCTGAATCCAGGGCCGGTGCTTTACCCACTACACCACCTAGCTGCCCCCTACTGTTTTTCTTTTTTGAGGTTTTTCCTTTTTGCTCTGATTCTTCTCTCATAACATGACTAATGCAAAAAAAAAAAAAAGAGAGAGAGAATTTATATCACTCAGGAAGAGAGGTTGTAAAATTCTCCTACATTTTCCACTTCACCCATGTGTGAGTGAGCATTTTCATTGTATTCTGGTTATAAACCAAAAAACACTAGGGAGAGCTGGGCCTAGTAATCAGGAAGATGTGAGTTCAAATCCTCCTTTAAACACTGTGACCCTGAGCAAGGCACTTCATCTTTTCTTGCCTTAGTTTCCTCAACTGTAAAACAGAGATAATAATAGCATCTGCCTTACAACATTGGGAGTATCAAATGAGTCAATGTCTGTAAAGCACCTAGCCCAGTGCCTAGCACACTGAAAGTACTCCATAAATGCTATTCATTATCCTTTTTGTTGCACTTTTTCTTATTATTAAATCAACTGGATGCAGAACCATATTGAAGATTGAGTTTGATAGCTCAAACTAAATACTGCAAACCTTCCTTCAAGGAAAAAAAATCTAACTTTTAAATGAATTTCATATATTGCATTATGTTTAACACCTTCCAAGTTAAAACTTATTTGGTAAAAAAAGCTATTTATAGTCATCAAAATCTAAAAAATAAATTTAAATTGAAGTCTTACAGATAAGAAACCCTGCTCTATTTTAAACCAAGAATTCTTGCAGTAATCCCTATATAAAACTTTCATAATTATTTTATACTTAGGATATTATCATTTTTATTTTGTTTTCATCATATAAGCAGAATAAAAATTTACAGTTTATCATAATACACTGAAATGAAAATATTGATTTGGGGCTAGGGCAGGCAAATGTTTCCCAGGTCATTTTTGGAAGAATTAAATGCAAAAATAATAAGGATAACATGAATAGTAGCTTAAATGACTGGGGAAATTAACAACACACTTGTTATTGTTGAGAAGTTCTAAGAACCAAAGATTTGGGCAACGATTGCTCTGAAGTTCACTGCTTTGATGAATGTTGCTCCATAAAAAATAAACTACTCAGGGCAGCTAGGTGGCACAGTGGATAGAGCACCAGCCCTGGAGTCAGGAGTACCTGAGTTCAAATCCAGCCTCAGACACTTACTAGCTGTGTGACCCTGGGCAAGTCACTTAACCCCAATTGCCTCACTAAAAAATAAAATAAACTACTCGGGGCATCTAGGTGGCACAGTGGCTAGAGCAATGGCCCTGGATTCAGGAGGACCTGAGTTCAAATCCAGCCGCAGACACTTGACACTTACTAGCTGTGTGACCCTGGGCAAGTCACTTATCCCCTCATTGCCTTGCAAAAAACAAAACAAAACAAACTACTCATTCTGTTCGTTTATCTGTATCTGTTAATTCAAGTCTTCTCAGGTTTCCCTAAAACTGTGCCTTTTATTGGATCTTTTTTCTTTTTTTTTTTTTTGGTGAGGCAAATCGGGGGTTAAGTGACTTGCCCAGAATCACAGCTAGTAAGTGTCAAGTGTCTAAGGCTGGATTTGAACTCAGGTCTTCCTGACTCCAAGCCAATACTCTATCCGCCCCCGTTTTATTGTTTAAGGATGAACAACCTATTTAGACCATCAATCATTTGCTTAAACACTTCCCAATATATGGTGACCATCTTCGAATCCATTTCTTTGAAATGACAAAAAATTATCAGCTAGAATTTTGGGTTGTGTCTATAGGCCTTTTCTCTCTTTAATTTCTTTTGTTGATAGGTCCATTACTGGTTATCATTGTGTCAAAGGACATACAGATGAGTCATTCTGGGAGCAAAGTTCCAAACTGTATTACAGAATGAAATTATTTCATTTTAATGCTGGCTAAATTTTTTTAAGGGTGTTTCTTACACAAAACATATAGTCAGGTTCTGCTTCCTAATGATTTCTGTAACCTTTCTCCACTACTATGGGTAAATTCATCCCATGAACATTTTAGTTATGACAGTGAAGTTTTCTCCATCATATCCCTGCCTCAATCTTTAGAAACAAAAAACAGATGGGGAAAGAGATGGGATCAACACTAGTCATCTATAATTGAAATGGCATGATCCTCACTCCTCAACCCACTTTGTCATCCATTCAAGCCCTAGGTAACTGCTTGTAATGGAATCTTTAAAATCCCTTATCTTTTTAATCTCAACTGTTTGAAGCACCCTCTAATGGGGAAAGTTTCCATCTTGAAGCAGCTGGGTGGCATAGCAGAGAGAGCACTGAACCTGGAGTAAAGAAAACGAGTTCAAATACAGGTTCTGACACCTGCTACCTATGTGACAATGGGCAAGTCACAGTACCTTTTTACCCTTCTTTTCTCATCAGTAAGATAAGGATAATAATAGCACCTGCCTCCCAGGGTTGCTGTGAGGATCAAATGAGATCATTTGACACATAGCAGGTGCTGTATGTTTCCTTTTATCACCAGTATTTTGATTATTTCCTCACCAACACTTCCCTCCTTAAACTGCTCTGTCCTCTCATCCTCTATTCACTTATTTCCTAAGAGTGTGGTTCATAATCTGTAGTTTCTTCTCAAACCACTTGTTTGTATTCCAGACTGTGAGCTCCTTGACAGCAGGGACTGTCTTTTACACTTCTTTGTATCCCCACAGCTTAGCACAGTGCCTGGGAAGTAGCAGGTGTTTAACTGATGTTTCCTGACTCACTGGACTGATGGCTAATAGTGGGATCCAATCTCTCCCTTGTTCCCTGCATTCTGATCTCTTGCTCAATCCTCAAATGCAGGTTCCGGCTTCAGCCCTAATTCTGTCTATCTCTTGCATCTTATCACCTACAAGGAGTCACTTTTTCTGGTTCAAACCCTGATTGGACCTGATCAGACCTCCCTTCCAACTGCTAAAAACAAATCCAGGTCTTCCTGATAGTCAAAGAAGTCTCACTTGGTCTGTTCATCCTCACTAGATATTGCCTGATATCTCTCCCAACCCCGCCACTAGAACTACTAGAACCACTATAAAGTGGTTCAGGCCTGTATAACCTCCCACCTGTAGTGTTTCAAGAGCTTGCTGGTTGGTCTCAGGGCCTCAGTTCTTTCCAGTCCACTCAATTCTCCACGCTGCTATCAAATCCATCTTCTTAAAAAAGGCACCCTTCTGACCATGTCACTCCCTACTCAATGAGCTGCAGTGGCTCCCTATCACCAGAACCAGTGGCTATAGCCCTTCCTCATCTTCCCCTCCCCCTCATGTCCACTCTTCTTTCACCTTCCTCTTCCTCCATGTGTGATAATCCAGCGGTACAGGCCCCCTTTCTTTTCCTCCATGTCCTGCCTCCAGGTGTTTCCCTCACCGCTCCTCATGGCTAGAATTCGCACTGGGCTTCCCCCACGTTCTGCAATAAGCCTTCTGCAGTGCCCCGTGACTCTTGTGCCTTCCCTCTTGGTCTGCTTTAGGTCTCCACAGAACTGTCTGCCTGCTGTCTGCCCCACCAGACTGTGAACTCCCTGAGAACAGAGGTCGACCCTTGCTTTTCTCTGTACCTGTGGCTTGGCACACAGCAGGTGCATAATGCTTGTCGATTTGAAGGTCTAGGGGAGAGCCAAGACAGGACAGCCTCAGCCCTTTCTGGATGCTTTCAGGAGATTTCCATGCCCTCAAGTTCTAAACAATAACTTCTTACAGGACAGTAGATCCATCAGCAGAAGGGAAGTGAAAGGTCATGGGGTCCAATTCCTAATTTCACAGATGGCAAAATAGGCTCAGAGTGACATGCCCAGCATCATGGTGCTAAAAAGCATCAAAAAAAGATGGCCTTCCTGCCCCCAAGCCTGGACTTCCCTTCACCACAACACAGGTGCTTCTTGTGATAACAGCCCTCACATATGGGCTTTCATCTCACTCACCTGGGCAGGAGCTCCTCAGGCCTATTTGACTGAGGATCCATGATGCTTCCCTTTCCTCAAAATGGGAGAGCAAATCTTCTCTGAGAACTGGAATTCCTTGGCATGGAGAATAAGGAAGGGATGAGGATGGAGGGGTGGCTAGGTGGTGCAGTGGATAAAGCACTGGCCTTGGATTCAGGAGTACCTGAGTTCAAATCTGGCCTCAGACACTTGACGCTTACTAGCTGTGTGACCCTGGGCAAGTCACTTAACCCCCATTGCCCCCCCCCAAAAGTAAATGGAATGAGAAAAGCATTTTATATTTGCAGTTGGAATTATGTTGACAAATATCTTATCGTGAAATGCTTCTCCCTATGGAATAAAGAAGATATGTCCTGAATTCAGGAGGACCTCAGTTCAAATCTGGCCTCAGACACCTGACAATTAGCTGTGTGATACTGGGCAAGTCACTTAATCTTTGTTGTCCTGCCAAAAACAAAAAACAAAACAAGAAGATATGTATTTAATCAATGAGATATGAGAATGTACAGAGGAGAAAGAGAGGTGATGTGAAACTTTCCCTTCATCTGAATTCTCATAGTGATGTTAAGAACATTCTATGAAGAGTTTGTGAAAAGCTGTCAAGTACTGTGTACTCGAGAGGTAAAGACATCATCTTTGATCACTGAAAAGAGAACAAAGAAAAAGACAATTTAATTTTCCTAAAAGTCTAAAATAAAGTTTAATCTACAAAAAAAACCATGAAGAGTTTCATAAGAGATAATAATAAGCTGAACTGTACTGAGTACTATGAGATCATGAGTTGAGTGAAAAGTTGTTTATTGTTATAGTGAAGGTCAGAGGTGACCATGGATAAAACTTATTGCAAAATATCTCATGTCTTCACTTTATGATTGCTTTCATTTGTTAATGGCATATATTCCTTAATTTTTATGTTTCATAACCTTGCAAGACTTACATGAACTAATGCAAAGTGAAATGAGCAGAACCAGAAAAACACTGTACACAGTACCAGCAACACTGTGTGATGCTAAACTATTAATAAGAGCTCTTCTCAGCGATGCAATGATGCAAGACAATTCCAAAGGACTCATGATGGAAAATGCGATCCACACCCAAAGAAGTGGTTTAGTCTGCATGCAGACAGGAGCATACTATTTTCACTTTATTTTTTATTTAGTTAGTTTTTTTTTTTTTATAAAGGGCAATGAAGGTTAAGTGACTTTTCCAGGGTCACACAGCTAATAAGTGTCAAGTGTCTGAGGCCACATTTGAATTCAGGTCCTCCTGAATCCAGGGCTGGTGTTTTATCCACTGTGTCACCTCGTTGCCTTATGTGTGTGTTTCTCTTTTGTTCTGTTTCTTCTTTCACAACATGACTAATCAGGAAATCTGTTATATATGATTGTACATATATTATCTATATCAAATTGCTCACTGTTTTAGGGAGGGGGAAAGTGAAGGAGGCAGGGAGAAAATCTGGATTAAATTTTTTTTAAATGCATGTTTAAAATTGTATTTCCATGTAATTGGGAAAAACAGTATTAAAATTTTTTAAGTTTAAAAATATCAATAAAAATGTTTTTAAAATTTCATATTTCATTACATAGAAATGAATAATGATGATGGGGAAAAGAGGGTTACTTCATTTATTAACAATGTAATATTTTATTACCTGGGGTTGGAGACTGAACTAATTCATGAAAAAAAAATTCCAGCTTATGAGAAGTAATCTAAAAATATGTCTAAAACTCTAAGACATTGGAGAGCAGAAGTCAGGATAATGAGTTAAAAGGTAGACTGATGGGAGCAGCTAGGTGGCACAGCGAATAGAGCACTGGCCCTGGAGTCAGGAGGACCTGAGTTCAAATCTGACCTCAGACACTTAACACTTACTAGCTGTGTGACCCTGGACAAATCACTTAACCCCAACTGACTCACCAAAAAAAAAAAAAAAAAAGGGTAGACTGACAGATGAAATACAAGAGACTGGACAGATGTGAAAATGCCTTGATACTTGAGAGGGGTGATCTATTTTTCTAAACCTGCTACATGAAGAACACAGGCTTGGCCAATGCTTTCTTATCTGATGCTCTTTTCATTTCATTATCTGTCATTTCCATTAGGCTTATGATTTGCTTTTTCAGAGGTTGTATTACTTAGGAACAATTCTAGATCATGTGGATAAAATTGTCCTTTAACTTTCATCATTTTGATCTTTAACACATCTTATTTATGCTTTTTTTGAAATTCATATTTCTCCTTTAACTTCCTTTTATTTCTTAATTATTTAACTTCTAAGCAATTAAGGCATTTATTAGTCTCTTCCCACCTTTTTAAGATTGCCAAGAATTTACAAACCTTTCCTTTTCACTAGGGCCTCTTGAGTCACAATTCTTCACTACATAGTATTTATTCATGGTAAGGGCTCTCACTAGAGGAAGGCAGTAATTTTATTGATTGATAGTTCATGTCTAATTGATTTTCTAACTCACAACTGAAGCTGTTGCTAACCTCTTCCTTCTCAAACCTCCCACAGGCATCCTTCACCACCACGGGGTTAGGCCATGAACTCCAAACTACATCTACAGAGAAAGCTCAGCTGATGCCACTACTTTTAGACTTCTCTGAAGGGCATCTGCACTATTCCCCAAGCAGCTTATTGCTGGGACATCTTCCTGTAACATCTTACCAGCTTTCATACTCTACCTCATCCCTACCTTCTGCCTCTGATTAGGTGGGCCATGAATCCTTCTGACTGACTTCTCCACCATGCCCCAGTGTTCTCTCCCTTCCATTTGTAGGATTCTTTTCCTGCATTGTTTTTCCCCTTGAGATTGTCATATCCATGAGGTCAGGGATTGTCTTTTTTGGCATTTGAATCTTCAGTCTTTAGCACAATGCCTGGAATATCATAAACACTTAATAAATTTTTATTGACTATTGACCAACAATCTCATCTGAATGTCTTGTCTCTTATTTTCTTTTAAAAACTGAGGCCACTCAGTCTCAATCACCTCTGATCACAATTTCCTTTCAGACAAAGTAGATGTCTGGTAGATATCTTAAATTCAACACGCCCATAATGGAACTCATTATCTGGCCCCCCAAAGGTCCCCTCACACTCCCACCCTCCCTATTACTGTTAAGGGCAACACCAACCTCCAAGTCCCTGGAGTTCAAAACTTAAGTGTCATCCTAGATTCCTCTCTCTCTTTCTCTCTTTTTGGTGTGGCAATGAGGGTTAAGTGACTTGCCCAGGGTCACACAGCTAGTAAGTGTCAAGTGTCTGAGACCAAATTTGAACTCAGGTCCTCCTGAATCCTGGGTTGGTGTTTTATCCACTGTGCCACCTAGCTGCCCTGACTCCTATCTATTATCCCCCTTATCCAGTCTGTTGCCAATACCTCTTCATTTCACTTCAGCAACATCTCTCAAATAAAAGTACTTTATCTTATATTGCACGCACCTTGATGCAGACCCTCATCACCTCATCTTTAGACTATAGCAATAGCTTGTTAGTGGATTGGCCTGCCTCAAGATGAGCCCCCCTCCCAAATCCAGTGCATCTTCCTTTAGCCAAAAGAGTGATTTTCCTGTACCAAAGGTACAACCACATTATTCCACTACTCAATAAACTGCAGTTTACCTGCCTGCCTATATCCTGTGCTGCTTTATCTGACCTTGGGGAGCAAGGACCCTGAAAAGTCTTGTAACCTGTTCAAATAAGATAATATTTGTGAGACACTTGGAATACAGAAGGTGCCATCTAACTAGGCCCAAACACCTTCCAGTCTGTGTACACCTCATCTCCCCCCCCCCCCCCCACTGACACCAACCTCTCGGCTGAGACCCGGCTAAGACCCTGCCTGGGTCCTGGCTCTGGGCCTTCCTGCTTTGGAATGTTCTCCCTCCTTCTCACCTCCACCTCCTGGCTTCCTGCAAGTCTCACCTAAAAGCAAAGCTTTTCCTGGTCTCTGAAACTGCTGGATCCTTCTCCCACCTACACTGTCTAGAGCTCTTATGGGCACAGCTGCTTACATGTCTCCACATTAGACCAGGAGCTCCTTTGAAAGCAGGGACTGATTTTCCTTCCTTTATATCCACAAAAGATTTGAACAGTGGCTAGCACAAAGTAGCCACTTTCTAAGTGTTTATTGACTTGACCTATAAATGGCAAATTGGAGGGATTCAGAGACACGTAGGAAGCCTCGTGTGAACTAAGGCAGAATGGACCAGGGGGAGGACTTTTGCTCCGAGTACAACATTGCAATGGAAAAAATGGCTAGGGAAGACTTCAGGGTTCTGCTCAAGCCATGTCCAGACAGGAGACGTAGGTGAAGTGTTTTTTCTTGACTTTCAGTCGGTACAAGGAAGAGCTTTGAAAAAAGAAACATAGGGGGCAGCTAGGTGGTGCAGTGGATAAAACACTGGCCCTGGATTCAGGAGGACCTGAATTCAAATCCAGTTTCAGACACTTGACACTTACTAGCTGTGACCCTGGGCAAGTCATTTAACCCTCCTTGCCTGGCCAAAAAAAAAAAAAAGAAAGAAAGAAAAAAAGAAAAAAGAAACAGAGGAAGGGGAAGAAGGGCAAGTGTGAGTGCAAGGAATGCAGAGGGCAAAGAAAGTGATATGGGATAGAATTTGGGGTGAAATTGATTGTGAGTCGTCCCAAAAGAATTACAAGACTCAGAGACTCAGTTTCCCGTTTTATTGCAATACTGTGGATGACCACAAGGAGAGAACCAGAATATTGGAAAGGTATCTCTCAAATAAGGAAAGGAAAGACAGTTAGTTACATTTATAGTATGAACAAATTGATTATCAGTCTCATTATAATAATCTCCACCTTGGGGAGGTACAGGGGAGGGTCTGTCCTTCTCATTATATTCTCCACTTCTGGGAGGTACAGGGGAGGGCTTATCCTAATTTGGAGTTCCTGGGGTCCTAAGCCAACCCCCAAGATGGGTACCTTTCTCAGTGGAGGTGTGTCTTGGGGGTTTACACATCATAAGGTGACTCTGGGGACAAATTTGGCCTTTTCTGCGCATGTCTCTTTCTGATTCCCATGGCTACTTTAAAAATATAATCATTTTTCATTAGAGTTTCTATAGGTTGTCTTTTTCCTTTATTGTTATTTTGACCTGACCCTTTGTGGCCCGTTATGGACGTTGATCACTGTGGGTACAAAAACCTAACATGTTATCCATTAACTGGGATCTGACTCCCTTTTAGAGCTAATATCTGAACTAGAGCTTGGATCTTGGGTTTTTTCTATTAACCCTTTTTTCGCCTCCTACATCAAAAGGATCTCTGTGTAATAGAGATTAATGAAGTCAGTTGTAATGAGGGAGAACTTAAAAATCAAAAACAAGAGGGCAGCCAGTTAGGGGGGCAGGGGGAAGTTATTGCTAGAAATGAAAAAGAGCTAATAAAATATTCAAAGCAGAAAGGGGGCAGGGCAGTGCTGTTATTTCTCTATTCTGTCTCATATTTCTTTTTTTTAAAGAAATGATAATTAGGTAAGAGAGAGAGGCAGCTTCACAGACAATCCTCTACATCTATGGAAACGACCACGTTTGCTGACGTCGGTCAAGTCTGTGGTTGCGCTGCACTCACCTGCAGTGGGGGGCTCCGGGGTCCAGGGGACATTCCCTCCTGGGCCGCGTCTTGGTCCTCTTCAGGCTGAGCGGGGAGGGAGCAGGACCCCGGAGGGGGAAGCGTCTTCCCCTTGGGGAGGGGGGCTGCCCTACTAGGATTTAGAGGGTGGGGTCCCAAAGGGGTTAAAAGCCGCAGGTCCTGCCCTAAGGGACAAACTATAAGCAGGAGAAGCAGCAGGTGGAGTAAGGCTTGGAAATAAAGTGAACTTGAAGACCTCCTTCCTCCCCTCCTTATTCCTTTTCTTCTGTCCCACTCCCCTCACCCAAGCCCCACAGAGACGCAGGAGGAAGGAAGGTGGTTCACGTCACTTCGGGGCTCAAACGTCACCCCAAAAAGCAGCTCGCCCCAGAGAGCAGAGGGAACTAAGCCCTCTAATTGGCGGCGGAAAGCCGGTCCTCTAATGGATGGAGGGAAGCGCGCCCTCTGATTGGTGGGAGAGTAACGCGGTCTCTGGTTGACGGGAAGGTTATGTGCCTCCTGATAGGCGGGAGCGTAACGTGTCTTCTGAGTGACGGGAGAGTATCCTATCCTATCCTCTGATAGGATGGAGGGAAGCGCGTCCTCTGATTGGTGGGAGAGTAACGCGGTCTCTGGTGGACAGGAAGGTTATGTGCTTCCTGATAGGCGGGAGCGTAACGTGTCTTCTGAGTGACGGGAGAGTATCCTATCCTATCCTCTGATAGAATGGAGGGTAGCGCGTCCTCTGATTGACGGGAGCGTAGGGTGACCTTTGTCGCGGGAGTTCAGCGTGTCCTCTGATTGGCAGTCGCGAGAGCGCCGTGAGCGTCCGCTCTACCCTTCCGGGGCAAGCGCAGTAAAGAGTTACAGCCTAACCGTCCTTCCCAGGCTTGACAGCCTTTGCCCCTGCATGTAACCATCTTGTGTCCAATCAGGAATTTTGGGAGAACCCACATTACCCCAATCTGTGAGAATTGAGGGAATGAGGTGAAGGAGGGGCGGGGGTGGTGGTGATAGACGTTGTATGAGCATCCTGGGAAACGTAGGTCTGGGCGCATGCGTACTTCCTCGGCCTGGGGGAAGGGTGCTCCTACGTCTTCAGAGCTGGAAGAGGCCCCTGAGCCCCAGAATCCCTGCCTATTCCTGCGGTGCCGCCCACACCCCCGCGTGATCAGGTCGGGGAGGCCGGAGGTTGTGCTAGGCCCGGGGGAGCAGCCCCGTTACCCTAGGAGGGTAGTTGGGGAGGGAAAGAGCGGGACAGGTGTGATAGGTAGAACTGGAGAGGGAGTATGACGGCCCCCCTCCCCCTCCGCTCCCCCGCAGTGTGGGCTCCTTGGTGGTTGTGAGTGAAAGATGGGAAGGGGGTTGAAACAGGAGGGGCCCGAGGGGAAGGCTGCAGACTTTGGGGAAGGGGCACATTCTTTGGCCCCAAGGGGAAAGGCGTGACCACTGTCAAAGAAGTGGGTGGGGAAGGAGCCTTTTTTTAAAAAAATATTTTTATTTCGTTAAACATTACCCAAGTATATGTAAACATGTTAACAATTATTTTAAAAGATTTTGACTTAAATTCTCTCCTTCCTGCCCCTTTCCTCTCCTTGAGAAAGCAAGAAATTCGATATAGGTTATAAATGTGAAATCATGCAATTTCCATGTTAGCCGAATTGCAAAAAAACCCACAAACCAATAATAACAAAGACATTTTTTTAAAAGTATGCTTTAATCTTTGGAATTGTCTTGGATCATTGCCCTACTCAGAGCAGCTAATTCTCTCACAATTAATCATCTTTACAATTTTTAAAAAACTTAATTTTTAAAAATTTTTGTTGTTGTTGCAGGGCAATGAGGGTGAAGTGACTTACTCAGGGTCCCACATCTAATAAGTGTCAAGTGTCTGAGGCCGCACTTGAACTCAGGTCTTCCTGAATCCAGGCCCGGTTTCTTTATCCACTGCGCCGCCTAGCTGCCCATTACAATATTGCTTTTACTGTGTCCAATGTTCTTCAGGTTCTGTTCCCTTCAATTTGCATGAGTTCATGTCTTTCCAGCTTTTTCTCAAAACATCTTGCTTGTCATTTTACAGCACAATAGTATTTAATCACAATCACATACCACAACTTATTCAGCCATTCCCCAACTGATGGTCATCCTCTGTGTTTCCAATTCTTTGCCACCACAAAAAGAACTGCTATAAATATTTTTGTACAAATAGGTCTGCCCCCTTTCTTTGGTATGCATATCTAATAGAGGTATTTCTGGGTCAAAGGATATACACAGTTTTATAAACTTTGGGACATAGTTTCAATTATTCTCCAGAATGGTTGGATTAGTTCACAATTTCACCAACAGTGCATTAGTATCTCAATTTTTCCATATCCTCTCCAGCATTTGTCCTTTTCCTATACTGTCATGTCAGCCAGTTAGTTAGGTGTGAGGTGTATCAGAGTTATTTTAATTTGCATTTCTTTAATCAGTAATGATTTAGGGCAGTTTTTCATGTAACTGTTGATAGCTTTGATTTGTTCTGAAAAATACCAGTTCACATCCTTGACTCATTTATCAATCGATGACTGTCATTTTTATAAATTTGGATCAGTTGTAAATAGATTTGAGAAATGAGGCCTTTATTAGAAAAAAAATTATTGTAAATTTTCCTCCTAGTTTCCTGTTTTCTTTCTAATTTTGGCTCCATTGGTTTTGTTTGTGCAAAAGGCTTTTTAAATTCTTGTCTTCAAAATCCGTTTTACTTCCAGTAATCCTCTCTATTTCTAGTTTTATCATAAACTCTGACCTCATTCACAGATCTGAGAGGTACATTTTTCCATGTTCCCTTTACTTATGACATCATCCTTTATGTGTACTTCATTTATCCAATTTGACTGTAACTTGATATATGATGTGAGATGTTGTTCTGTGCCTACCTTCTGCCAAAATGCTTGCAGTTTTCCAAGTAATTTTTGTCAAATGTTGAGTTCTTACCCCCAAAGCTTGGATTTGGGTTTATCAAATGTTAGATGACTTTGGTTATGACTATTGTGTATCTATTCTTCTTTTCCACCACTTTATTTCTTAGCATCTACCAGAATGTTCTGATGGTTACTGCTTTGTAATATAGTTTGAAATCTGGAAATGTTAGGCTGCCATCTTTCCCTTTTATTCTTATTCTTTTGATATTATTTTTTCTTCCAGATTAATTTTGTTGCTATTTTTTTCTGTCTCTATAAAATAATTTTTTTGGTAATTTACTTGGTATGGCACTGAATAAGTAAATTAACTTAGGTAGACCTGTTGTTATATTATCTTGGCCTACCCCAAGCAGTTAATATTTCTCCATATGTTTAGATCTGTCTTTATTTGTGTGAAAAGTGTCGTGTAGTTATATTCATATAATCCTTGGGTATATCTTGGCAGATAGACTCCCAAGTATTTTATATTGCCTACAGTTATTTTAGGTGGAATTTCTCTCTGTATCTCTTGCTGCTGGATTTTGTTGGAAGTAGATAGAAATACTAATGATTTATATGGGTTTATTTTATAGCCTACAGCTTTCCTGAAGTTGTTCATTGTTTCAAGTAGTTTTTAGTTGATTCTCTAGGCATCTCTCAATATACCATCATATCTTCTGCAAAGAGTGATAGTTTTGGCTTTTTATTGCCCAATTTTCTTCCTTCAATTTCTTTTTCTTGTCTTATTGCTATAGCTTGTGGTTATAATACAACACTGAATAATACTGGTGATAATGGACACCCTTGCTTCGCTCCCAAACTTATTGGGAAGGCTTCAAGTTTATCCCCATTTCTGTTAATGCTTGCTCTTGGTTTTAGATAAATGTTACTTATGAAAAGGTCCTGTTGATTCCTATGCTTTCTATTGTTTTTAATAGTAATGAGAGGGGCAGCTAGATGGTGCAATGGATAGAGCACTGGCCCTGGATTCAAGAGGACCTGAGTTCAAATCCGAGCTCAGACACTTAACAATTACTAGCTGTGTGACCCTAGGCAAGTCACTTAACCCCAATTGCTTCACCAATTAAAAAAAAATAGTAAGGAGAGGTGTATGTTGTCAAAGGCTTTTTTGCATATATTAATGTGACATGATTTTTGTTATTGATATAGTCAATTATGATAAGTTTTCCTAATATTGAAGTAGCCTTGCATTCCTGTTATAAATCCCAGCTGTTGTAGTGTTGGAAGTGTTGCTAGTAATTTAACAAAGGACAGAGTGACACAATTCTCTGAGGGAGATATCCTTTATTAGCCGAGAATGCAACCTGGTAAGAAAAGGGTTTTATTGCTAGACTACATTTGCACCAAAGACTCAAAGGGAGGGCCCACTTCACCTTTTAAAGCTAGGTGTGTCTTTCTTCTGATTGAGTTGACAGTATATCATTTGGAGTCTCTCCCCCACACACACACATACCCCACCCCCCAGCAAGCATAAGGACCTGGATTGGCGGACATTTTAATAAGGAATTGGGTTAGTTATTATTCTCTGTTCCTCCCTTTTACTTCATTGTTCAGGGTCTGGACCAATCTTCAAGAATAGTCTGTAGCTAGGGAAAGTTGGTTGGCTTTCAGTTGCAGTTGATCATGCCCCTAAAACTCAAGGAATGCTAGTTGTAACATCGACCAGCTGACTAGTAATCATGGCAAGAAGAACATAAGCCATCTCAAAAACTGGCTTGATATCCCTGTTGGAGACCAGGTCACCCTAAACATTGATGAGAGGACACACTAGTCTTGAGGTGGGGCTTGGCTCAAGCTGGCTTCTGCTTATGTGGTTGTTAACAGATGCAAGAGTCCCTTGCTCAGGCACTAAATTCCTTACTTAATACCCTTCAGAAACTGCCTGATGTTCAGAAGTGGGACCTGAAGAAATAGATGGATTCACATATTAATTTTCCTCAGCAGTGTATGATTTTTGTGATATATCAGTATACTCTATTCACTAGTATTTTCTTTTAAAATTTTGCATTGCTGTTCATTAAGGAAATTGGTCTATCATTTTCTTTCTCCATTTTTTCTCTCCCTGGTTTAGGTATCAAAACACTTGCGTCATGAAAGGAATTTGGTAGAACTCTTTTAGTTTTTTCCAAATAATTTCTCTTGGTATTAGCATTAATTTTTCCTTAAATATTTGGTAGAATTCACTTGTGAATCTATCTGGTCCTGGGTTTTTGGTTTTTTAGGGAGCTCATTGATGGCTTGTTTCATTTTTTTTCCCCTAAGATAGGGTTATTTAAATATTCTATTTCCTTTTCTGTTAATCTGGGTAGCTTATATTTTTGTAAATATTCATCCATTTCACTTAGATTGTCAGTTTTACTGGCATATAATTGGGCAAAATAATTCTTAATAATAGCTTTAATTTCATCTTCATTGGTGGTGCATTCACCCTTTTCATTTTTCATTGTAGTAATTTCATGGGTTTTTTCTTTAAAATTTTCATTTATTAGCCAGTTCTTTGCAGTAGGGTCTCAGAATAGGAAATGCTTTACAATTTAGGAGCATGTTCTTTATAGCACAGGTGAACAGCCTCGCTATGGATGACCTGCCTGCTAAGAGTCTTGTGTGTTACTTGAAGTAAACTCATAATTTTGTTGCCATGATTTGGAAATTAGTTATAGAGATACCAAAGGAACTAATAAAGCTAGCCACAATATAAGTCTATTGCTGTGTAATTTCCCCCTGGACAACAGAGATTTTCTTCTTTTTAAAAATCAAATTAACCAATGGTTTATCTAATTTGTTGGGGGTTTTTTTCATGGTTTTATTTATTAGTTCAATGGATTTTTTACTTTCAATTTATTACTCTCTCCTTTGGTTTTCAGAATTTCCATTTTTGGTGTTTAATTGGGGAGTTTTAATTTGTTTTTTTTTCTAACTTGTTTTAGTTGCATGCTCAACTCTTTGAACTACTCTTTATCTCTTTTATTGATTAGGCATTTAGGGATATAAAATTTCCCCTAAATATTGCTTTGGCTGAATTCCACAAGTTGTGGAATGTTATCTCATTGTCATTATCCTCTTTAATGAAATTATTGTTTCTATCATTTGTTTTTTGACCCACACATTATGTAGGATTAAATTATTTAGTTTCCAGTGGACCGTTAGCCATGCTCCCATGGCCCTTTATTAAATTTAATTTTTATTGCATTATGGTCTGAAAAGGATGCATTTAATATTTCTACTTTTCTGCCTTTGGTTGTGGGGGTTTTCTGCCTTAAAACATGGTCAGTTTTTGTGAAGGTGCCATGTACAGCTGTGAAAAACTTTTTATTCCCATTCAGTTTCTTCAAAGGTCTATCATATCTAACTTTTCTCAGATTCTGCTCATCTCCTTCACTTCTTTCTTATTTATTTTATGGTTAGATTTATCCAGCTCTAAGAGGAGAAAGTTGAGGTTCCCCACTAGTATAGTTTTACTATTTATTTCTTCCTGTAGTTCATTTAACTTTTCTTTTAAGAATTTGGATCTGTGCTATTTGGTGTAATGTGTTTCATATTAATATTACTTCATTGTCTATGGTGCCTTTTGGCAAGATGTAGTTTCCCTCTTAATCCCTTTTAATTAGGTCTATTTTTGCTTTTGCTTTGTCGGAGATCATGATTGCTAAACCTGACCTTTTTTTTTTTTAATCATAAAAATATTTTATTATTTTCCAGTTACATGTAGAGATAGTTTTCAACATTCATTTTTTTTTAAGTGATGCAATTGGGATTAAGTGACTTGCCCAGGGTCACACAGCTAGTAAGTATTAAGTGTCTGAGGCCAGATTTGAACTCAGGTACTCCTGACTCCAGGGCAGGTGCTCTATCCACTGTGCCATCTAGCTGCCCCCAACATTCATTTTTATCAGATTTCTTGTTCCAAATTTTTCTCCCTCCCTTCCCCCCTCCCCAAGACAGCAAACAATCTGATATAGGTTATATATGTACAATCACATTAAACATATTTCTGCAGTAGTCTTGTGAAAGAAGAATCAGAACAAAAGTGAAAAACGTCAAGAAAGAAAAAACAAACAAAAAAAAGTAAAAACAGTATGTTTCAATCTGCATCCAGAGCCCACAATTCTTTTTTCTGGATATAGAGAGCATTTTCCATCATGACCTGACTTTTTTTTTTAAACTTCAGCTGAAGCATAATAGATTCTGCTCCAGCTCTTTATGTGTCTTCTTGTTTCGAGTATGTTTCTTGTAAAGAACATATTGTTGGATTCTGTTTTCTAATTCATTCTGCTATCCACTTTCATTTTATGGATGAGTTCATCCCATTCATTTCACAGATATGATTGGTAACTGTGTATTACCCTCCATCCTCTTCTGTTTATCTCTCTCCCTTCTGCCCCACTGCCTCTCTGTCTTTCTCTTTTGTCTTGTCCCCCCTGTAAAGTCTGTTTTAATTCTAACCACTGACTTCTTTTATCTGCCCCCCCCAACATACGCACACACTTTCTCTTATTGCCTTCCCCTTCTACTTCCTTGTTGGTTAGGATGGATTTCTATTACCAGTTAAATTTGTGTGTGTATCTTCTCTCTTTGAACCACTTTAGATGTGAATGAGGTTTAAGTGTTGCCCTCTGTTGCCCCCACCATCTTTTCCCCCTCCATTGTAAAAGCTCTTTCCTGTGTGCCTCTTTTGTGTAAGGGAATTTTCCCATTCTAACTTTTCCTTCTACCTTTTCACAGGGTATTCCTCTTTCCTACCTATCCATTTTTTTTTTACATTATCCCATATATTCTCATTCCTAAACTCTGTAAAATCTTTCTAAATTCCCTAATAATGATTAAGTTCTTAGAAGATCAGTGTATCATCTTCCCATACAGAAAGGTAAACAGTTTAACCTTATTGAGTCCCTTATGATTGCTCTTTCACATTTACTTTTTTATGCTTCTCTTCATTCTTGTCTTGGAAAATCACATTTTCTATTCAGCTCTGGTTTGTTTTTTTTGTTTGTTTTTATCATGAATACTTGAAAGCCCTTTATTTCATTAAATATCTATTTTTCCCTCAAAGGATTATTCTCCATTTTCCTGGCTAGGTTATTCTTGTTTGCAATCCCAGCTCTTATTCCTTCCAGAATATCATATTCCAAGCCCTCCACTTTTTTGATGTGGTAGCTGCCAAATCTTGTGTGATCCTGACTGTGATTCTACAGTATTTAAATTTTCTTTTTTTTTTATTGCTTTCAGTATTTTCTCTTTGACCTAGAAGTTCTGGAATTTGAGTATAATATCCATGGGAGTTTTCATTTTGGGATCTCTTAGGAGTTGATTTATGGATTCTTTCAATTTCTATTTTATCCTCTGATTCTAGGATATCAGGGCAATTTTCCTTCATAATTTCTTGAAATATTACTTTTAGGCTCTTTTTTGATCCTGGCTTTCAGCTATTCCATTAATTTTTTATATTATCTCTCCTCGATCTATTTTCCAGCTTAGTTGTTTTTCTGATGAGATATTTCAGGTTTTCTTCAATTTTTTCTTTATTTTCACTTTGTTTTTTGATGTTTCATGAAGTCATTAGTTTCCACTTGTGGAATTCTAATTTTTAAGGAATGATTTTCTTCAGTGAGCTTGTGTATCTCTTTTTCCATTTGACCAGTTCTACTTTTTAAGACATTTCCTTTCATCAGTGAATTTTTGTGGCTCTTTTACCTACCATTTGGCCAGTTTTGTATTTTAAGATGTCATTGTCAGAAAAGCTAGGTGGCGCAGTGGATGGAGCACCAGCCCTGGAGTCAGGAGGACCTGAGTTCAAATCTGGCCTCAGACACTTCACCCTTGAACTATGATCCAGAAATGAGTATAGGCAATGGAGTGGTCAAAAAAGCATCTGGTTCTGCATCCAATAATAGTACCAGGGTCCCTGTTTTGAGTAGTTTCCAGATCCCCTTACCATCTCTGGCTTGAGAACTCCCAAGCTGCTACTGTTTCTTACATCACCACCTAAATCCACCACTTGTGTTAAATCCATGTGGGATCTGGACCAGCAGGGAGAGAGGAATCTTGTCTCCATATTCTACAGTGCTTCTCTAGCCTGATAAAATACTAGCAAGAAGACTACAGCAATATATCACAAATGTTATACACTATAACCAGGTTGGATTTGTACCAGGAATGCAAGGTTTCTTCAATATTAGGAAAACTATAAAGCATAATTGACCATGTCAATAACAAAAACAACAATCATATATATGATTATAGTAATAGATGCAATAGGGGCAGCTAGGTGGCATAGTGGATAGAGCACCGGCCCTGGAGTCAGGAGGACCTGAGTTCAAATCTAGCCTCAGACATTTAACACTTATTAGCTGTGTGACCCTGGGCGAGTCACTTAACCCCAATTGCCTCACTTTAAAAAAAAAAAGCTTAAAAAAAAATAGATGCGGTAAATGTTCTTGACAAAGTTAAACACTGGAAAGTATAGGAATAAATGGAGCTTTCCTTAAAACTTTAAGTGGTACCTAATTAAAACCAAAACCAAGTATTATCTATAGTGGTAATAAACAAGAAGCCTTTCCAGTAAGATGAGGGATGAAGCAAGGGTGTCCATTATCACCATTATTATTCAATACTATACTTGAAATGCTAACTGTAGCAATAAGACACAGACACAAAAAGAGATACTGAAGCAATAAGAATAGGCAACAGGGAACAACACTTTCACTTTTTGCAGATGATGGTTTACTAGATGTTCAAGTAAAAAGTGTGAGTTGAAACAATTAACTTTAGCAAAGTTATAGTTTATAAAATAAACCCACATAAATCATGACAATTTCTATATTTCACCAATAAAACCCAGCAGCAAGAGATAGAAAGAGAAATTCCATTTAAAATAACTGCAGGGAGTATGAAACACTTGGGAGTCTACCTGCCAAGACACACAAAGGAACTATATGAACACGATTATAAAACATTTTCCACACATGGACATATAAGCAATTGAAGAAATATTACTTACTCATGGGTAGGCTGAGCCAATATAATAAAAATGGCAATACTTCCTGAATTAATTTATTCAGTGCCATACAAATCAAAGGACCGAAGACTTCTTTTATAGAAATAAAAAAAAATAACAAAATTCATCTGGAGGAACAGAAAGTCAAGAATATCAGTGGAATTCATGGGGAAAAAACAACTTGGGCAGCAGCCTCACAGTACCAGATCTCAAAACTATGTTACAAAGTGGTCTTCTTTGAACCAATCTGATTATAGATAAGAAAGTGTAAATGATCAATGGAATAGATTAGGTTGCAATATGCAAGAGTAAATGATCACAGTAACCTCATGTTGGTAAACTCCAAAATCTAAACTATTGGGTCAAAAACTCAGTATTTAACAAAAAAATTATATAAAAACTAGAAAAAATTTGACATAAATTAGGCACAGACCCTCTGACTCTTCTTTCACAATATGACTAATGCAGAAATATGTTTAATGTGATTGTGTATATGTAATCCATATTAGATTGTTTTCTGTCTTGGGGAGGGAGGGAAAGGAGGGTGAGAGAAAAATTTGGAACTGAACATCCTATGAAAACAAATGTTGAAAACTATCCTTATATGTAACTGGAAAATAATAAAATACTGAACAATTTTTTAAAAAGAAAGTAATTAGGGGCAGCTAGATGGCGAAGTAGATAGAGCACCGGCCCTGGATTCAGGAGTACCTGAGTTCAAATCCGGCCTCAGACATTTGACACTTACTAGCTGTGTGACCCTGGGCAAGTCACTTAACCCCAATTGCCCCGAAAAAAAAAAAAAAAGAAAGTAATTAGGCACATACCAACATCTCCTATAGTATACCAAAGTAACCTTAAAATAAGTCCACTATAGACATACAAAGTGATGTCATAAATAAATTAGGAGAGCATGAGAAAAAATTACCTGAAAGATCTATGGATAAAGGAAGCATTCATGACCAAACAAGATATAAAGAAGATTGTGGGAGGAAAAATGGATAATTTTGATTAAATTAAATTAAAATATTTTTGCACAAACTATCAATACAGCCAAAATGAAAGAAAAAAGGAATCTGGGAGAAAAACTACAGCAAGTTTCTCCAATAAAGGCTTCATTTTTCGAATATGTAAGGACCTGGGATAATTATATAAAAGTAAGAGCCATTACCCAGTTGATAAATGGTCAAAAGATACAAATAGGCAGTTTCAGAAGAAATTAAAGCTTGTCAATAGTCATGAAAAAATGCCCTAAATCACTAATAATTAGATAAATGCAAATTAAAACAACTCTGATGTAGCATCTGCCATTCGTCAGATTGGTTAACATGACAGAAAAAAGGAAAGGACAGTTGGCTATAGGGGATATGGAAAAGATAGGTACCCTAATGTATTCTTGGTGGAACTGTGAATTGGTCCAAATTGCTAATGGTTAGTCTGAGCCAATATAATAAAAATGGCAGTATTCCCTAAATTAATCAGTCCAGTGTCATACAAATCAAACCACCAAAGAATTATTTTAAAGAGTCAGAAAAAATAGCAAAATTTGTTGGAAGAACAATTGGGACCTATGTCCAAAAGGCTCTTTGTCCCAGTAATGTCACTGCCAGGTTTGTATTCCAAAGAGTTAAAAGAAAAGAAAGTATACATAGAAAAATATTTGTCACAACTTTTTTTTGGTTGTATAACAACAATTCTCAGAACAATTTTGGCAAAAATTGGGAATTTAGGGTGATGCCCATCAACTAGGAAATGGCTAAACAAGTTGTAGTATATGATTATGATGGAATATGATAAGAAATGATGAAGGGGGATGGTTTCAGAAAATTCTAGGAAGTTATGTGAACTCAAGTACAGTAAAGTGAGCAGAACTAGGAGAACACTGTACATAATAATAGCATGACATGGAGTAAAAATAGATTGTGATCCGATAAGGGAGTTTCAGAGTCCATGAACATGGATGTGGTGCATGTGTATGTGATGACAAGGCCAGCGCCCTGACCATCTGTGGCTGGAGTGGGGTGAAATGAGTACTTACTCATATGAAATATGAGGCGCTGGGAGGTAAGCATGCTTGAGGGGGAGGGGTGTGTATGGTGAAATCCCCCAGTATGAGAACAGGAGTTGTGGAGGGAGAAGGTGCTGAGCCAGGTATGGAGCTCATTGAGGAAAGAAGGGGAGTGGCCTGGTGGTTGGTGGACAACAGCTCCCAGAATTTTGACTGGCTGGTAGATATGGATTGAGTGGGCCTCAAAGGAGGAGAGGTTACTGACGGTGGTTGAGGGGGAATCTGGAAGTGGCCGTGGGGGGAAAGGAATACTGCAACTTCCCTACCCCAGCTAGTAAATTGGAGGGAAGGAGTGAGGGTGCAGCCGACACTGGAAGCCAAGGAAACTGTGTCATCACAAGGGAGCCAGGGATTGCCAGCAGATGAAAGGAGTGGGAGAGGAACCATTTAAGATGAAAGTAAGTTTGTTGAATCTGGAGCGGCTTTGCCAGAGAGCCAGTGGTGGGGCTTGGTAGCTTTGAAGTAGGACTTCAGTGGGTTTGGTTTCAGGGGAATGGGAATAAGGGATCGGGCAGTTGGGCACAG
Organism: Dromiciops gliroides; assembly: GCF_019393635.1. NCBI lineage: Eukaryota > Metazoa > Chordata > Mammalia > Microbiotheria > Microbiotheriidae > Dromiciops > Dromiciops gliroides. The sequence goes on along the minus strand of NC_057863.1, from coordinate 653,606,697 downwards.
GGAGTGAGCTTTGAATCATGATGGTGAAGGAGGGGGTAGAGTTCATCCCTGAGTAATGAGTTTAGGTGGGTTTTCATTATCCTTCTAGGTTTAGTCTCAGGGTAGAGTCTTCTCAGGGCCTTTAACGATTCAGGGCAGGCGACAGATCCTGGGTCTTGAAGGAATATTGTTACTCCCTTTTCCCAAGGGAGGAAACGTATGTAGGGGCTCTTTGGCACTTGCAAAATACTGATCTTTTACATTTTCCTTCCCAGCTCTGCCTTCTGAGGACTCTGTACTTGCCCAAGAGGGGAACACTGAGGAGGGACATGGCTCTATATTCTTGACCAGCAGGACCCAAGTGAGTTGGAATTTCTGTATCCTTTAAATGCTAAATGAGTTCTTAGAGCTGATAGATCTTCTTTTCTTATGGACTGTATTGCCCTAGTGTAACCTCTTCTAGAGACCTGAGCTCTAGATGCCCAGTTGATTGGTTGTTGTCCTTCGTCCTTGGAGAGGACCAAAATTACTATGTGGGGTCAAGGTATAGCGTGTCCAGCAGTGGCTGATCAGACTAATATGAACCTGGAAGGCTTTACCCTGGGTTGGAACAAACAGTCCTTATGAGCATTTGGAATGGAAATGTTTCTAAATTTGTGCACCTCACATTTCTTTTGAGCTACTGCAGTTCTGCTTTGCTTATCAAGCACAGCACCTTCTTTGATATGGGCATACCATGCTGGGTGGTTTATGCCAGTGTCTCCCTCTTCATGTAGTTGATTCTAAAATTCTTCAGCGAGACCTTGCGAGTATCCTGGTATTGCTTCTTCTGACCTCCCTACGAGTGCTTGCCTTGTGTGAGTTCTCTGTAAAAATCTTTTAGACAGGTGTACATTTGGCATTGGAACAATGTAGCCAGCCCATCGGAGTTGTGCTCTCTGTAGTAGAGTTTGAATGCCTGGCAGTTCAGCTTGAGAAGGGACCTCAGTGTCCAATACCATATTTTACCAGGCGATCTTCAGAATCTTCCTAAAACAATGCAAATGGAAACAACTTCATTTTCTGGCAAAGCATTAGTAGACTACTCAGATTTCAGAGGCATACAATGAGGTCAGCCAATGACTGTAGACCTTCAGTTTGTTAGGCAGCCTAATACCTCTTCTCTCCCACACTTTGCCTCGGAGCCTCTCAGACACGCAACTGGCTCTAGCAGTGCCTGTGTCAACATCGTCATCTATGTGTACATCCCTGGAAAGTATCTTGCCGAGGTAACCGAACTTGTCCACAGTATTAAAAAATTCTCCATTTGCTGTACAGTGGTTCTGCATATGGATGGTGAAGTGCTAGCTGGTAGAGAACCCTAGTTTTCTTGGTGTCATTGGTCAGGCTAAAATTAGCATAAGCAGCAGAAAATCAAGCCAGACTCTGTTGCATCTCAGTCCCAGAGGCTGCATTCAGTGTATGATCTTTTGCAAACAAGTCACATATCAGCTGCCTCTGCACTTTAGTCTTTACTTGTAGCCTTTTCAAGTTAAATAATTTACTGTTGGTGCGGTGGCTGACTTTGATGCCATGTTCATCCTCCTTGAAGGTGTCCAACAGTATCACGGGAAACATCATCCTAAAAAGCATGGGAGCAAGCACACAGTCCTAATTCATCCCATTGGTGACTGGGAAAGTGCTAAAGCATTGTCCATTATCCAGAACCCATGTATGCTGCCGTCATGGAACGGACATACAATACTAAGGAATTTTTCTAGGTAACTAAAGTTTGCCATGATCTTCTGCAAGCCTTCATGACTGACAGTATCAAAGGCATTGATCATATCAATGAATGTTGTGTACAGAAATCTATTCTGCTCCTGGCATTTCTCTTAGAATTGTTGGGCAGCAAACACCATATGGATTGTTCCTTGGCCCTTTCTGAAGCCACACTGGTTCTCAGGTAGATGACCTTCTTCTTAGTAAAGGATCAGCCTATTATGCAGGACTCTAGCAAGAATCTTCTCAGCAATGACTGAGAGAGAGACCCCCCTCTGTGATTGTCACAATACAACCTCTTTCCTTTTCCTTTACAGAGATGGATAATGGAGGCATCTTTAAACTCTTGGGGGATAACCTCCTCTTGCCATACAACCTGGAAGATTTCAGTTAGCTTTTGTATGAGAAGTGGACCCCTTTCCTTGTAAATCTCTCTTGGAATAGAATCTGCATCAGTTGCTTTGTCAGACAAGAGGAGCCTAATGGCATTCAAAACCTCTTCTTTGGGGCAGCTAAGTGGCACAGTGGATAAAGCACTGGCCCTGGATTCAGGAGGACCTGAGTTCAAATCTGGCCTCAGACACTTGACACTAGCTATGTGACCCTGGGCAAGTCACTTAACCCTATGGAGAATAAATGGAAAAGACAATTGTGATATTAATTTAGAAAATAATTTTTACCTTTGCTTCATGACTTTTTGCATCATGCGCCTAATTATCCTCATGCCATTGTGAGAAATTAAAGGATCTAATATAATTGGTAGTGGATGTCAAGGCCAAATCCAACATTGTATTTATCATGACATCTGAGATAATTCTGGGGTTACCATAAAAGAATAGAGGGGAAACTGAGTCAGGCTTAATCAGATGCATAGGATTGAGATGTCCATGACATCAGGCATATAGGAGGGGCAATCGAAGTCAGGTGTAGAATGAGATGGCATAGCCTGGCCATCTGATGCTATGTAGGGGGAAAATTAAACCAAGAGAATCCAACCTTAACTCTTATCAATGGCCATTCTCTCGGCCTTTCCCAAGGCAGTGCATGTCTCCCCTTCTGTGACAGTTCAATGCCTGCTCTTGGACGCATTCCTCTTGTGGATAGCTGACATCTTGGCCAACTGGCATCTGGTATCTCAAAATGAAGGCAATTAATGTCTCAAATGGTAAGTTCCCATAATCCAAGTCTCATATGAATTTAACATCTGACGATAACGATGACCGCAAAAAATGTGAATTTGCCTTGACTCAGAATATAATATACAATTATGCAATAATTCCAAGTAATTTTTTAAAAAGACATTCACAAAATAAAGCTGAGAGGATAGGGATCAAGTGAATCCAAAGAAGCAGCAGTTGTCATCATAGTATCTCACAAAACAAAAATAAATATTCAAAAAATAAAAAGGTAGCACAGTGGATAAAACACTGGGTTTGGGATCAGGAAGAGTTCAAATTTGGCCTCAGACACTTATTATCTGTGTGACCCTGGGCAAGTCACTTAATCCTGTTTGCCTTAGTTCCTCATCTGTAAAATGAGATGGAGAAGGAAATGGCAAACCACTTCAGTATCTTTGCCAAGAAAACCCCAAATGAAGTCATGAAGAGTTGGACTCAACTGAAATAACTGCACAACAACAAAAGCAATAATATATTATACTGAAAGCAACCAGATAGCTAAGCCAAAATCAATAATAAACATATACTCCAAATGCCTTCAGATCCAAATTCATAAAGGAAACATCTGAGCATCAGGAAAAGAAAGACAATACAATATTGACAGGAGACTTCAATATCCCTCTATCAGTTTTGGATAAATCTAAAAGAAAGATTAAATGGATTCTAGAGAAAATAGAATTAAAAGCCTCATAGCATCTTCTAAGTGGGATAGCAAAAGAATAAACATATTTCTATGTACCGCATGAAACTCTTACAAGATTGACCATGTAATAGAGCAGAGATATTTCAAATAAATGTAAAAAGGCATAAGAAATATATCCCTTACAGACCATGATGCAATACATAGGTTCAAGAACCATAATCAAAAGCTACAGACCCAAATGAACACTAAATCATGAAATCCTAAATAATGAATGAGTCAAAGAAGAAATAATAAAAATAATACTTATATAAAACAAAATTATAATGATGAAACAGTAAACCAAATGTCAGAGATGCAACTAAAGCAGGACTCAAGAAAATTCATACCCTTACAAACATTATTTAAAAATGGATCAATGAACCAAATATGCATTTTTTTAAAAATTACAAAATCAAAAATTTAACAAACCTAAAATAAGGACAAAAGAGGAAATATTAAAATTAAATAGGAAATGGATAAATTGAAAACCAAAAACCTTAGAAATGATTAATAAAACTAAAAACTGGTTCTTTGAAAAAAACTAATCAAATTGATAATTTAGCTATTCCGATGAAAAAGAGGAAAACAAAAAATGAAATCAACAAAATAGCCCATGAGTGAAGGCAGTGAGTTCCTGGAACTATTCCAGGTGTTCTGAGTTTTCTTGTCTAATGGGGGAAGAGAGGTACTGAGGGAGACATCCAGTACTGTAAAAGAGGCGTTAGGCTTTAAGGCAAGGAAATAATGATAGGAAAAGTGGAGTCAGTTATGTTTTCCCAGACATCCACTTTTGACAGCCCTCACAACAATTCTATGAGGTGAAGAAACTAAGATAAACAGTGGTTAATGATTTACTCAGTATCACACAGCTAGTAAGTATCTGAAGTCAGATTAGAACACCGGTCTTTGCGACTCCAGGCTAAAGATTCTATCCACTGGGGGCAGCTAGGTGGCGCAGTGGATAAAGCACCAGCCTTGGATTCTGGAGGACCTGAGTTCAAATCCGACCTCAGACACTTGACACTTGCTAGCTGTGTGACCCTGGGCACGTCACTTAACCCCCATTGCCCCGGAAAAAAAAAAAAAGAAAGATTCTATCCACTGAGTCACCAGCTTCTGCTGATTAGGGGTACTCCTTCCCCAGTGTCTCTAAGTCCTTCCCTCCCTCCCAAAAAAAAAGAAAGAAAAGAGAGTCATTGAAGCTTTTTTTTCTACATGCCCAGAAGGGAACAGAAGGACTTTCAGAAAGATACACAGATAAAATGAACAGTTTTAAAAGGAAATGTCGAAATAATCATTTCATTTTAACAAACCATGTAATAGCAACTGATGATTTCACCTATGATTAATCCTGTTTATAGATATTGGAATAAAGTTAATTGACTTGCCTAGGGTAACACAACTAGTAAGTATCTGAGGTCACATTTGAACTCAGGTCTTCCTGACTCCAGCCTCCTCATTCTATCCACTGCACCACCCAGCATTGTTAGAAACGCAGCTCACAGCTCAGAGAATCCAAGCAGGCAGCAGAGGGTGGATAAAGGCATCTTTATTTATCTTTGAAGATGGACACTTTTCTGAATGTGCTAGAGAGTACATCAAAGTGAGGTCCTGCACTGTTATTTATACCCACCCACCAAGGGTCCCTCTGGACCTTCTGGACATTACAATTCCTATTTACATACAACATTGCAAAAACAACCAATCACAGCATATAGTACCAACCTCCCATATATGGTAACTATAAGGACCAATCAGATTGTATCAGTTGACTAATCAGACTGACCCATTAACAACCAATCAGATTGTACCAGTCAACCAATCAGATTGCGGCATTAGACCTTAACCTTATTCTGGGCAAGAATGTTCTCATTCCTCACTAGAACAGTGCTGTGTTAACACACATAACCATACATAACTGGTCAAGAAACAAAACATAAGTTGGGGTTTGAACATTGGGGTCACATGGAAATCACCTTGGATGCCTAAAGGTGAACTCCCAGCCTAGTTTGGCTCCCACAAAGTGCAGGCCCCACTCCAGGCCCTGCTCAGGCCTAAGGCCCAGGACCTTGGCTCCTCAGAGCCCTGTGTGCCAGGCAGCCCCCTGCTGGGAGGTTCAGGCAACAAAGTTGTGGGGCTTGAAACTAGATTCACTCTCTTTCTCTGAGGCTCTGAGAAAAGTCCAAATAAGGTCTTTTCTCTCAGCATGAAAGTAAAAACCATGAATGTGGATACAGTGAACTTTTGGGAAATAGTATGTTAGGTTCCTGCAACTACCACATGAGCACATGGAAGTGATCATGCTGGGGTTCTGGGCTGAGAGACAAAAGTGCCCAGCCACCTCTCCCTTGGTTTTCAGAGGGTGGGCAAGATAGAGAGGTTTACGGCTGTGTAGTATATAGTACAACATCCTTATACTGCCTTCTGACACAGGAGAGGGTAAGATTCTGGTTAGAAAGGGTTTGCTTTAAGATTTTTATGTGTGACACAGTATTGATGGTAAGTGAACATTGTCAGAAAATTTATTTTTTTTTAATTGAGATGTTAGGACAAGAGATCACAGAATTCTAAGGAATTACTAGCGGGAAAAAAAAGGTTTTGCATAGTACCACTTTTATTTTGTATACTGAATTTTATGGGTTATTTCATGGTTACTAGGTTGGAAATGGTATTTATTATCATAATTAATATTTTGTCATAAAGAATTATATGGAGGAGAGTGTAATTCCAGCAATCCCTAGTGGAAGATCATAATTTTTGGTAGTTGCAGGGACCTAACTTCCTATTTCCTAAAAGTTCACTGTATCAGCATTCGTGGTTTTTTTACCTTCATGATGTTTCTAGGAAAATTGAGAATTGACTATAGGTCTGAGTCAGGACCCCTGCTGGTACCCTGCTTCTGCTGCATGTCCTTTCCATTTGGCCTTATCTTTCCCTTCTGACCTCTTGGTGACTGTCCTACAGGTATGCCAGGTCCCATTCATTCCAGGCCAGCTCCCAGCCCCTTCTTCTTGTCTAGGCTTCCCATCACATCCCAAATGTCCAGGGCACCATTCCCTGCTTTACCAATGGGTCACGGTTTCACAACATTCAGACCTTGCCCAGAGCCTCAGTGGGAGGAAGAGCTCTGATTCAGGAGTCACTGAGACTGACTGGTTTCCTCCATCTGAGATATGAAATCTCTTCCTGCCTCTTGGGTCTCTGTGGGACCATGGGTGAGGGGAGTGGGACAGAAGAGAAGGAATAAGAGAGAGTGGAAAGTGGTCACCCTGTTCAGCCTGCTACCCTCCTCTTCTGGTTGGAGTCTCTGCCCTGAGGGCAGGGCCAGGAGCCTTGTAACCCCTTTGGGACCTCACCCTCTGTAAATCCTTGTAGGGCAGCCCCCAACCTGGGAAGTAAAGGGAAAGACGCCTCCCTCTCTGGGATCCTGCTCCCTCCCCTGCTTAGCCTGAAGAGGACCAAGACCCGGCCCAAGCGGGAGCCTGAGAGAATGGCCCCTGGACCCCGAAGACCCCCACGGCGGGTGAGTGCAGCGCAACCACAGACTTGACCGACGTCAGCAAACGTGGTCATTTCCATAGATATAGAAGATTGTCTATGAAGCTGCCTATCTCTCTTACCTATCATTTCTTTAAGAAAAAAACCCACATATGAAATAGAATACAGTAACAACACTGCCCTACCCCCTTCTGTGTTTTGAACTGTTTGATTAGTTCTTTTTCATCTGTAGCAATAGCTGCCCACCAAACTTCCTACCCTTCTGTTTTTTATTAAGTTCTCCTTCATTACAACTATCAAAACCACTTCATTCATTAATCTCTATTACATAAAGATCACTTCTTTGCTTTCTTTGTGCATACCTCACACACACACACACACACACACACACACACACACTCACAGACACTCTTTCCCCTTCCCCTTCTTCTATGTTTCTTTTTGCAAAGCTCTCCCTTACAGCAACTGAAGGTCAAGAAAAAGCGCTTCCCATGTGCCTTCTGTTTGGATAGAGCAGAGCCCAGCTGGTTTTCTTTGCAGTGTTCTGATCCATTTACTCTGCCTCAGGGGCAGCTAGGTGGCGCAGTGGATAGAGCACTGGCCCTGGAGTCAGGAGTACCTGAGTTCAGATCCAGCCTCAGACACTTAACACTTACTAGCTGTGTGACCCTGGGCAACTCACTTAACCCCAATTGCCTCACTAAAAAAAAAATTAAAAAAAAAAAAGCAAACATTTACTCTGCCTCAGTTCACACAAGTCTTCCTGAGTCTCTCTCCATTTGCCATTTCTTTATTATTATTTATCATAAAAGTATTTTATTATTTTCTACTTACATGTAGAGATAGTTTTCAACATTTGTTTTTATAAGATTTCTAGTTTCAAATTTTTCTCTCTCCCTCCCCTCCCTCTCCCCTCCCCAAGACAGCAAACAATCTGATATAGGTTATATATGTACAATCACATTAAACATATTTCTGCATTAGTCATGCTGTGAAAGAAGAATCAGAGCAAAAGGGAAAAACCTCAAAAAAGAAAAACAAAAAAGTAGAAATAGTATGGTTCAATCTGCATCTAGATTCCCCAGTTCTTTTTTTCTGGATTTGGAGAGCATATTCCATCATGAGTCCTTTGGAACTATCTTGGACCATTGTATTGCTGAGAAGAGTCAAGTCTATCACAGTTAATCAACACACAATGTTGTTGATACTGTGTATAATGTTTTCCTGGCTCTGCTCATCTCACTCAGCATCAGTTCATGTAAGTCCTTCCAGATTTCTCTGAAATCTACCTGATCATAGTTTCTTTTTTTCTTTTCTTTGTGGGGCAGTGGGGGTTAAGTGACTTGCCCAGGGTCACACAGCTAGTACGTGTCTGAGGCCGGATTTGAACTCAGGTACTCCTGACTCCAGGGCTGGTGCTCTATCCACTGCGCCACCTAGCTGCCCCCAGAGTTCTTTTAATTTGCATTTCTCTAAACAATAGTGATTTAGATCATTTTTTCATATGGCAATAGATAGCTTTGATTTCTTCATAAGAAAACTGCCTGTTCATATCCTTTGACCATTTCTAAATTGGGGAATGACTTGGATCACTTGCCATTTATTAGGTCAAGTCAATAAGCATTTAGAAAGTGGCTCCTCTGTGCCAGACACTATTCAAACCTCATGTGGATACACAGGAAGGAAAAATCAATCCTGGCTTCAAAGAGCTCCTAGTCTAATGTGGGAGAGACAACATTTAAGCAGCTGTACCTATAAAAGCTATAAACAGTATAGGTGGGTGGGGAAGGATCCAGCAGTTTCAGGAACCAGGTGTGGAGATTAAAAAGGTTTAAAAGACATAGTTTCTGGATAATTTAATGATTTTATTAATAAGGTCAGCATGTTTATTAATAAAAGGATGGTCATTTGACCATCTCTCTTAGACCAAAGACAATCATGGCACTGTGCTGTGGCTATAAAAAAGGGAAAACAAAAATATCTCTTCTCAAGGAGCTTACAATCTAATAGGGGAGACAACAAGGAAACAAATATGTAGAAGCAAGCCTTTTTGGGATAAATAGCATATAATTAATGAAGGAAGGCACTAGAATTAAGAGGGGTTGGGAAAGGATTCCTATGGAAGGTGGGATTTTGTTGTTCTTTCTTGGTTCTTTTTTTTTTTTTTTTTTTTAGGCAATGGGGGTTAAGTGACTTGCCCAGGGTCACACAGCTAGTAAGTGTCAAGTGTCTGAGGCCGGATTTGAACCCAGGTACTCCTGAATCTAGGGCCGGTGCTTTAACCACTGTACCATCTAGCTGCCCCTCTTCCTTGGTTCTTGAAGAGAACTGATGACATCAGCAGGGTGATGTCTTGACTTGCAAGTGAATTAGATTAGATTAATTAGATTAGAGCTCTGTGGAGTCATCATCCTCTTACTCTCCTCTAGATTTATCTGAGTCCAGTGGCAAGACATATGCCAAGACGATTGGCATTGGCCCCAGATGCAGTGGGAGACCTTAGCCTTTTTAAGCTAAGGTCTTTTCTGGGTCTCAGTTTGTTTGAGAAAGTGCCTATTCAGTAGTTAAAGCCAGTGAGATTTTAGTTGGGAGAGAATTCCAGCCATTTAGCACACCCAGAGAAAGTGTGTGGAGCCTAGAGATGGAGTATCTTCTTTATGGAATACCAAGGAGACTAGTATCATTGAATCATAAACTAGGTGATGGATTATAAGGAACAGGAAGACCATAAAAGCAGGTTATTTCTAGGTCATAGATTTTGTATTTGATCCTGGAGATGATAGGGAACCACTGGATTTTGTTGAGGAGGGAATGACATGGATGGACCCAAAATATAGGGAAATTCACAAATGGAAGACATGTTGGACTGGGGAGAGTCTTGAGGAAGGCCAGTCCACCAGCAAGTTATTGGTATAATCCAAGGATGAGATGATCAGGGTCTGCACCAGGGTGGTTGCAACATCAGAGGAGAGAAGATGGTTTATCTGGGAAATGTTGGAAAGGTGAAATGAATAGGTATTGGCAACAGACTGGATAAGGTACAGGAGTTGAAGATGAGACATAAGTTGTGAGCTCTAAGGTTTGGGACACCATCATCCTGTAACATCTTATGAGCTTTTGCCCTTAACAGTAATAGGGAAGGGAGGAGGGTGGCAGAACCTTAAGGGAACAAGAGAATGCATTCCATTTGGGATATGTTGAATGTAAGATATCTACTGAACATCCAGTTTGAGATGTCTGAAAGGAAGTTGTGGTCAGACGTGACTGAGGCTGAAGGGCCTCAGTTTTAAAAGTAAAATAAAAGATGAGGAGGGGCAGCTAGGTGGCGCAGTGGATAAAGCACCGGCCCTGGATTCAGGAGGACCTGAGTTCAAATCTGGCCTCAGACACTTGACATTTACTAGCTGTGACACCCTGGGCAAGTCACTTAACCCCCACTGCCCCGCAAAAACAACAACAACAACAAAAAAAACCCAAAACAAAATAAAAGATGAGAGTGTTTGTGTCGTCAATAGTCAATAACATATATTAAGTGCTTATTATATGACAGGTATTGTACTAAGGGCTGAGGATCCAAATACCAAAAAAAGACAGTCCTTGACCATATGGAGTTTACCATCTCAAAGGGGAAGACAACATACAAAAAGAAGCCCACAAGCGGATAGGGGAGAACACAACAGACACTGGAGCACAGTAGAGAAGTGAGTCTGAAGTCCCAAAGTAGTGTAGCAAGGTGAGAAAATGTCTTAGCTCGGCCTTTTCTCCAATGGAAGTTTGGAATTCATGGCCCCACCCTCTTTTGAGAGAGGCAGGAAATAGTGATGAGCTGATAAGCTGTTACAGGATAATGTTGTCCCAAGAATAAGCTTCCTGCAGAATGGTGAAGAGGGCCTTCAGAGAAGTCCAAAGGTAATGGTGTCAGGTGAGAATTGAGATGTGTGAGCTGAGCTTTCTCCTTAAAAGGACATGTGGGGTTCATGACCTCACTGCATGGTGGTGAAGGGTGTATGTGGAAGGTTTGAGAAGGAAGAGGTTTGCAACAGCTTCTATCATGACTTAGAGAATCAATTAGGCATGAATTATCAGTCAATAAAAGTACCACCTTCTAGTGAGAGCCCATAGAATGAATAAATACCATGCAATAAAGAATTAAGGGGGCGGAGGAAAGACATTAAACCTACAGGGCTCCTGATACAGTCACCCCCAAAATAGCAATAAAAGAACCCTTTGGGCAGAAAAACACACAAAAATACGGGCTGAGAGTTTTCTCCAGCTATAGATAGATTTCAGGGGGCCGGGCTGGGCCACGAATAAAGCCTAACCCTGCAATCGGGCCGACACACCAGCCACCCGCCAGAGGAATTTGCCCCAGTGCCTCTGAATCAGCTGCAGCACTGGTGTCTTCTGGAACTGAGCACTTGGTCGGACTGAAAGGCTGAGGGGTGGGGGGGAAGTGCAGGGGTACCAGTGGACTGGGGGGAAGGATTTGACTGTCCCACCCCAGCAGGGAACCAGGAAAAAATTCTAAGCGGCAAGAGACCCAGGTTGGGGAGGGAGCAGGGGAGCAGTCTCATCAGAAGCTGAGAACCACACCACAGAGAGCTTTGCTGGTTGGTTGCTTAGTAAAGTACGCCTGAGGTTATGTCCAGACCTGAGAACAGGCCAGGTGAGATTAAAACCTGCCCCCCCCTCAACCCAAAACACCTGGGACTCTCTGAAGCTGAGAACAGGAGTGGAGCCAAGAAACAGCCACCACCCCCACACACACACACCCCGAAATGGAGAGTTTAAAATCAAATGAAAGCGAGGCCAGGCAGGCTGAGAAGAAGCCTAACCATCCCCCGGGCCATGCTGTAGTTTCAACAGTGTGTCCTGGAAGCAGCGTCACACTTTAAGAAGAAGTTAAAAGCCAAGAAATAGTAAGCCAGGATGAGTAGGCAGAGAAAGCAGAAGGTAAGGTAGACCACAATACAACCTCAGAAGAAGAAGATAATAACAAGGTCAAAGCTCCAACAATCCAAAGCTTCCAAGAAAAATATGAACTGGTCTCAGGCCATGGAAGCTCTCAAAAGGGACTTTGAAGAGAAAGTAGGAGAAATAGAAGATGTAGAGAAAAGGAGGAAAGGGAAATGAGAGCGATGCAGGAGAGTCATGAGAAAAAAGTCAACAGTTTGAAAAGCCAAATAGAAAAGGAGATTAAAAAAACTGTCTGATGACGAGCACCAGCCCTAGATTCAGGAGTTCAAATGCAGCCTCAGACACTTAACACTTACTAGCTGTGTGACCCTGGGCAAGTCAACTCCAATTGCCTCACCAAAAAAAAGATGAAAATAAATGCCTAAGAATTAGGATTGAACAAATGGAAGCTAGTGACCTTATGAGAAACCAAGACACAGTAAATCAAATCCAATTGAATGAAAAAATAGAGGGCAATGTGAAATATCTCCTTGGACAAACAGCTGACCTAGAAAATAAATCTAGGAGAGATAATTTGAAAATCATTGGACTACCTGAAAACCATGACCAAAATAAAGCTTAGACACCATCCTCCAAGATATTGTGAGGGAAAATTGCCCTGATATTCTAGAAGCAGAAGCTAAAATAGAAATTGAAAGAATCCACTGATCACCTCCTGAAAGAGATTCCAAAAAGGAAAACCTCCAGGAATATTATAGCCAAATTCCAGAACTCCCAGGTCAAGGAGAAAATACTGCAAGCAGCTAGAAAAAAGGAATTCAAATACTGTGGAGCTCCAACAAGGATAAAGCAAGATCTAGCAGCTTCTACATTAAAGGACCGAAGGGCATGGAATATGATATTCCAGAGGGCAAAGGAACTGGGACTATAGCCAAAAATCACTACCCAGCAAAACTGAGTATAATTTTTCAGAGGCAAAAATGGGATTTCAATGAGAAAGAGGTCTTTCAAGCATTTGTGATGAAAAGACCTGAACTGAATAGAAAATTTGACTTTCATATACAAGATCCTGGAGAAGCATAAAAAGATAAACAGGAAAAAGACTTCATGAGGGATATTAAAAGATCAAACTGTTTACATGGGAAGATAATACTTTGAAATCATAAGAACTATCTCAGTAAGAAAATCACAGAAGACAGGGCTGAACTGAATATAAAGGGAAGATATCTGTAAAGGATTTGTTTTGTTCTTTGTAGGGCAGACAGGGTGGGGTGTCTTATGTCTGGGACTGGATTTGGGCTTGGGGCCACCTGGGTCCAGGGCTGGTGCTTTGTCCACTGTGCCACCTAACTAATCCATGATGATATCATTAAAATAGGGTTGAAGTGTAGGAGGAATAAACTGGGAGAGGGAGAAGGGGAGAGATGGTCTGGGGAGAGGTAGTTCACATGAAGGAAACAAGAAGAAAGCTTATGGAGGAGAGTAGAAGAGGGGGAAGGAGTTGGGGAGTGAGTGAACCTTAATATCATCAGAATTGGCTCAAAGAAGGACTAACATAGATACTCAAGTAGGTATAGTAATATATTTTTGCCCTGGGGTGGGGTGGAGAAGGGAAGGAGGAAAGGGCGAATTTGGGGAGAGAGCAGTAAAAATAAAAACACTTTCAAGGATGAAGATGTTCTACATTACTGCACCAGTATGACATAATGAATTGCTTGATCTCATAGGGAGGGTTGAGGAGGGAGGGAGGAAGAAAAATTTAGAACACAGAATTAGCTCAGGGACCCTGATCTCATTGGAGTGGGTTCATGGAGGGAATAGCTTTCATACCCAATTGGGGGGAGCAATCTATTTAACCCTGTAGGAAAATGGGAGGGGAAGAGAGGATAAGGAAGGAAGGGTGAAAAAAGGAAGTGCAGAGCGAGGGAGAGGATAGTCAGAAGTAAAACACCTCTGAGGAGGAATAGGTAAAAAGAAGATAGAGTAAATGTCATGGGAAGGGAGTGGGATGGAGGGAAATAGTTATGATGATTTATTATAATGGCAAAACATGTGGTACCTACTTTGCTGAGCTTTTATGAAGAAAATTCTCTGTCAAGCTTAAGGTACTATGTAAAGGTTATGATGAACAGGAGACTATCAGAAAAACTTGGAAAGACCTACATGAACTGAAGCAGAGTGAAATGTACTGTATACAAAATAACAGCAATATTGGGGGAGGATCTGCTGGGAAGCATGTGGTTATTTTCAGCAAGGCAATGATCCAATATAACCCTGAAAGACTTATGAAGATTGCAGCCCATCTGCAGAGAAAGAACTGATAGTATCTGAAAACAGATGGAAACACATTAAAATTTTTTTTTCATTTCCTCTTTGACAATTCCTTAATCTGAAGTTTTGGGTTTTTTTATTGTTTTCTCTCACAACTAGCTAATATGGGAATTTTTCCATGACTACTCATGTGTAACTTATTTTGAATTGCTTGAGTTCTTGTGGGTGGAGGGTAGGAATGGAGGCGGGAAGAGAAGTTAGAACACAAAGTTTTTTTAAAATAGATGTTAAAATTTTGTTTTTACATATATTTTGGAAAATAAAATTCTATTTAAAAAAAAAAAGAATTAAAATTCAAGGGACCCTAGTAAAAAAGAAAAGGTTTGTAAATTCTTGGGAATCTCAAAAAGTGGGAAAAGAGCAATAAATGCACTAATTACTGAGAAGTTAAATAATTTAGAAATAAAGGAAGTTAAAGGAAAATATGGATTTCAAAAAATTATAAACCAGATGTGTTAAAGAGGTAATCAAAATAATGAAAAATGAAATGATGAAAAGACAATTTTATCTACCTGATCAAAAATTGTTCCTAAGGAATTTGTTATTCATTTGTTTCAGTCATGTCTGAATCTTCATGACCCTATTTGGGATTCTCGTGAGAGAAATACTGGAGTGGTTTGCCATTTCCCTCTCTAGCTCATTTTACAAATGAGGAAACTGAGGCAAGCAGAGTTAAGTGACTTGTCCAGGATCACAAAGCTAGTAAGTGTCTGAGGCCAAATTTGAATTCAGGTCTTCCTGATTGCATGCCCAGCACTCTATCCACTGTGCCACCTAGCTGCCCATAAATAATGGAACCTCTAAATAAATCCATCATAACCCTAATGGAAATAGCAGATAATGAAATGAGACAGTATCAAATAAGAAGGCATTAGCTAAACATGTGTTGTCCATGTAGCCAGTTGGAAAAATAGATGACCCCTCTCAAGTATTAAGTTATTTTTATATCTGGCCACTCTTGTATTTCAATTATCCATCTGCCTCTTAACCCATTATCCTTACTCTTGCCATCCAGTGTCCTAGAGTCTTAGAGTTATGTTTAGATAACTTACTTCTCATAAACTGGTAATGTCTTCCTCATGAATTAGCTCCATCTCCAACCTCAAGCAATGAAATATTACCTTTTGAAGGGGCCCTTCTTTCCCCATCATAATTACTCTCATTCTATATAACTCGATATAAATATTAATGAGTATATGCCATTAACTAGTGAAAGCAATCATCAAGCAAAGACCTAAGTTATTTTATAAAACACGTACCTTCTCCCTGATTCTAAAGGGAGAAACATTTCATAGTAATATATTTGTCAACTTTCTTTCAACTGCAGATTATAAAATGCTTTTTTCTCAGTGTTCCATTGGGCTCTAAATTTTGACTATGGTTTTAAGTGTTGTTCCTGACAATCAAAATTATATGATGTTTAGGAAATCTCTTCTCTGGGCTTCAGTTTCCTCACGTAAATTGATGAGGGTTGGACTAGGTCAATTCTGAAGTTTTTTTCAGCTCTAAGCCTTGTGAATTCTGATGGTTAGGAGTCACTGACATTCAAGGATGTGGCTGTGGACTTCACCCAGGAGGAGTGGTGCCTTTTGGACCATTTTCAGAAAGAGCTGTACAAGGAAGTGATGGTGGAAAACTCCCAGAACCTGCTCTTCCTGGGTAAGCACAACTTCCCCTTGGAAACTGAATCTGTCATCAAAAGAGTGTCTCTCTTCCTTCCCCAGTAAACAGGGCTTGAGTAGTAATCAATTATTGGAAAGGCAGAAATGGTGGTCTCTCAACAGGGTCCTCCTGCTGCCTTGTTTTCTTGATAAGAGGTCTTTGCATTTTGTGATAGGAAACTTTCCTATTTTAAGTAACTTCAGGTTACAAAACAAACAAGGGTTATATATAGCATCTCAGACTTGGAACTAATCTCAGAGATTATCTAGCCTGGCCCTTGCCTGGAAAATGAATTTTGTCTGCAGAAGCTCTGAAAACTACTCATGCACCTTTTCCTTGAAGATGGTCAGTGAAGCAAACCCCCTACCCAACAAGGCCACCCCTTCCTCCTTGGGTAGGTCTAGTCTTTAAGCTCTTTTTGTTAACAAGCATAAATGTAAAGCTGATTACTCCTAGTCCTGCTTTGTATATCTTTGTTCTTTATTCTTCCCCCAAATTTTAGCGCAGATCATAGGAAAAGATATAAACTTAAACAGACCTACTCTGTGCTATGTACTTTATGGATTTTATCTCATCTGATCCTCACAAGACCCTGTGAGTTTGGTGCTCTTATTATCCTGATCTTTTAGTTGAGGAAACCAAGGCAAACAGAGGTTAAGTGGCTTGCTCAGGGGCGCACCGCTGCTAAGTGTCTGCCGCTGGATTTAAAGGCGAGTCTCCTGACCCCATGCCCAGGTCTCTTACCACTGAACTAGTAGCTGACACTGACTTCTAAATAATGGCAGCTATGGAATGTGACCATCTTTCTATGGAGGAAGCAAACAAAGACAGAATTTTCCTGTTCCAATTTGGCTCTGTGATCTCCCCCTACCTCCAAGCTCCCAACAATAAACAACCATCCTTGAGGAGTACTGGGAACCATCCTGTGGTCTTTGTTTGCATGTGCCCTTTCCCTAAAGAGGAGTAAGGTATAAGTTGTTCTCCATCCTCATCCCTTCCTTATTCTCCATGCCAAGGAATTCCAGTTCTCAGAGAAGATTTGATCTCCCATTTTGAGGAAAGGGAAGCATCATGGATCCTCAGTCAAATAGGCCTGAGGAACTCCTGCCCAGGTGAGTGAGATGAAAGCCCATATGTGAGGGCTTTTATTACAAGAAGCATCTGTGTTGTGGTGAAGGGAAGTCCAGGCTTGGGGGCAGGAAGGCGTGACTTGGAATTCTTATTTTTTTATGCTTTTTAGCACCATGATGCTGGGCATGTCACTCTGAGCCTATTTTGCCATCTGTGAAATTAGGAATTGGACCCCATGCCCTTTCACTTCCCTTCTACTGATGGATCTACTGTCCTGTAAGAAGTTATTGTTTAGAACTTGAGGGCGTGGAAATCTCCTGAAAGCATCCAGAAAGGGCTGAGGCTGTCCTGTCTTAGCTCTCCCCTAGACCTTCAAGATGTGGTGTGGGGGCATCTTGTTCTGTACAGTTCAAATTAGGCAGAGCAGAGTAGAGTAAGTGACAAGTCCAATTTCTGCCCTCTATAAAGGAAGGCATTGGGAAAAGCTCGGCATTCCACCCTCCAGCCCTCAAAGGGTAGAGCAGGCTGAGGAGCATGGGGTCAGTCAGTGCTTGAGTTGCCAACATGATGATGACATGAGGTGATTTGAGCTTGAGCTGGGAGAGTTCAAATGGGATGGATTGGGATCATTTATCCAAATAAAAGGGTTTGCCTTGGTCAGCAGAAGGGCCACCTCTTCACAGGAGGCTGGGGTAAAGAAGGAAAAGGAGAACTCTTGACAAATGTCTAGTTTTTCGGTGAAACATGAGGTGAGTTTGGAGGGGAGTAAACCAAAAAGGAGAGTTGAGGAGGGATGCAAAGATTTAGAAAAGATGCTGTGATGAGTGGAATAGGGAGATGTCGATGGATTACTTGCCACAATGAGTAGTTAGCAGATCTTATGTAACCTAAATTTGTATTGGACCCAGCCAAGTGGTTTTCATGAAGTTTTTGTCTCCATTCAGCAGCATATCAGTAGGAAGGAAGGCCATTCCCTTACTTGGAATTAATCATCCAAGGCTGAACGTGTCATAAACTTAAGTGCCTTTCCTGATCTTGATGACCCATTTTGTCTAGGCCACTTTCACTGAGGTGAAAGTCAGAGACTCAGAGGCATCCCAGCAGCCTAGAAACCTTTGTGATGTCCTATATTTGGTCTGGTCAAGTTCCATTTGGGTTTGAACTACACAAAAGTAGTTCCTTGTAGGTGATAAGATGCAAGAAATAGATGATACAGGGCTGAGGCCAGAACCTGCATTTGAGGATTAAGCAGGAGACCAGAATTCAGGGAACAAGGAAGAGGTTGGATTGTGTTATCAACCCTGGGATTGGTCAGTGAGTAAACATTGATTAAACACCTACTATGTTCTAGACACTGTGCTCAGCTCTGAGGATACAAAGGCAGTCTCACAACGTGGTATACACACATAGAAATGGTTTGAGAAGGAACAGCAAATCAGGAACCTCACTTTTAGCTGATCTAAGCAAAGGAGGATGTTTTGGCATGGAAATACATTTGGTTTAATAAGGAAATAAGTGAATAGAAGAGGAGAGGACAAGAAAAGTTTAAGGAGATCAGAGTTGGTGAGGAAATAATCAAAATCAAAATACGGATGATAAGAGGTTTTATATAGACCCTATGTGTCAAATGATTTACAAATATTATCTCATTTGTTAACCATAGTGTAATATATGAAATTCATTTCAAAGTTGGGTTTTTATCTTTGAACAGAAATGTGCACTATTTGCTTCAGCAGCTGCCAAACTCAATCTTCAATGTGGTTCTGCTTACAAGTCTATTTAATACTAAGAAAAACAATAAAAATTATACTAATAAATGGCATTTGCATAGTATTTGTAGTGTGCCAGACACTGGACTAAGATATTATTTTATTTGATCCTCAAAATGCTGTGAGATAGATGATGTTATTTATCCCCATTTTATAATTGAGGAGACAGAGGCAAGAAGAGGCTAAATGACTTGCCCAGGATCACAGGGCTAATAAATGTCTGAGGTGGGATTTAAACTCAGGTCTTCCTGACTGCCACACCCAGTTCTCTAATCCATTTGAATTTTGGTTTGTAACCAGAATACAGTGAAAATGCTCACTCATACATGGATGAAGTGGAAAATGGTAGGAGAATTTTACAACCTCTCTTGCTGAGGGGTGGAAATTCATTTTTTATTTTTAGCCCACAAACCAGTCACCAAAACGAATCACTAGTTAATATATAAAATATTTATTTTTTTATTTGCTAATGACAAGTAGTGTATTAAGTGATAAATTTCCTTGAAATTTGCTTTTTTTTAACAGAATGCTTTTATATAAAGCAACATTTGTAAGGAAAGAACTCTTCAGACATAAGTTTCTTCTTTCTACCACTGGCTCACTGTCTCCACTCTCTTAGAAACCCTGTCAAATGACTGGCCTTATGTTGCCAGTCAGATCCTTTGAAAATCTGTGTGGTAGAAGAAGAAAAGTTCAAATTTTTAAAATAGTTTTAACATTGCAATAAGCGACAATATAAGGGGGTTTTTGGGGGTTTTTTTTAGTGAGGCAATTGGGGTTAAGTGACTTGCCCAAGGTCACACAGCTAGTAAGTGTTAAGTGTCTGAGGCTGCATTTGAACTCAGGTACTCCTGACTCCAGGGCCACCTAGCTGCCCCCAGGTGTTTTTTATAGAATGGTTGGGATGGTCCCTGATGATTTCAAGATGTCTTGTAATACTCATGCCTAGTGAGCATGTTTTTCAAAGACTCTGCCATTTGCACCATCTTGATGGATGATTACAGCACTAATGAGATACAATTCCGAGGCAAGCCTGGAATAAGAGAACTACTCTGGTCCAGTGTACTATAGGTAGCAAATGAAGGTATGTCCATATCTATGACCATCCAGTGGGCATTGATTTGTGCTTGAATATCAAACTTTTCTGGCAGTTTAGAAACAATTTGATGATAGGTTGAGAATTGATATGTTTTACTTAGTTGAAAAGAGTCAAAGTTTGCTATAATCACTATGTGAACACCAAAATTTATGCCTGATCATGACTATTTGGAATCACTGCATAAAGAAAACTATTATGTTTCCAACATGGACATGCTTATTTTATCCCAAGGGAAAAATATATTTGTAACAAAATGGGGCATTTACTGCTTAAGGTGCCACTAAAGGGTTTTTAGCTTAGCTCTCTTAGACCATAATTATGAACTCCCCAAAGTATTCATGAACCACCAATTAGATTAAAAAAGATCACCAGGAACATTACATTATGCTCAAAGATATGGTAGGTAATTAAATAATATTGGTTTTTAGTATCTGTGCAGCAAGTGACATATCTATGGATCTGAATAGAAGATAAGAAGAGTTGAATGTAACACTGAAAATAAATAGAACAGGTGAAAACTGTAAACTATTTCTTAGCTTAACAAATGAAATTTATAAAGGATTACAAAGTGCTAATGCATCAAAACTGGTCAGTTTAGAAGAGCAGAAAGCTTTCCTGAGTACCATAAAATAAAAAGAATAATTAGCAAAAGGTATGTCAGTGAAGGATTGCAAATGAAGTGGAATAAGGCCATCTAGTACTGGGGATTGAGTATAGTCAGTCCCAGGATTTGAGTTCTAGTCTCACTTGCAGGGATGTTGGTTTTGTCACTCTAAAACTGAAGCCATGAGCTCAGAACAGCAGAGTGTAATGAGAATCCCACACTGCCTGTGTCAAAGTTTATTGTGGGGTCCAATGTTATTGTTTGTGAAGTTCTTCATAAATTAAATCATCCTGTAGATGTGACTTAATGGTATTTTTAATTGATTGATTCTACCCATTAAGTTTGAAAACTCTTCTTTTTGACCGGGGGGATAAAATATAAGTCAGTTTACTTTTTTTCCAGTGGAGAGAAGATTTATTTACATGTCTGTAGATCTATAAATATGTTTGTTTCCTTTAGATGCGGAATCAGGGTCTGAGGTGAATGAGACTACTGCAAAGCTAAGCCTGTCTGTGGAAGACTCTCACCAGCAAAGATTGATGAGTGGTGGTCTCTGTGACTTCAATTTGAGAGAAATCTGTGACTTGAATATCAAGATAGAGAAAAATTTAAATAATCACTATGAATGTGATAAAGATAGAAAAGGTTTCAGACAATATTCAGTCCTAATTCAGTGTAAGAAAATGACCTCCAGGAATGAGTGTTTTCAATATAATGAAGATAGAGAATGCTTTACTGAAAAGGTTGGGCTTATACAGTCTTCTGAGAAGCCTCCTGAAATGCAAATATGCCAAGGTAATAACCAGGAAATGACCTTTAATTTGAGTTCAGACCTCATTAGACATAAGAGAAATTACACTGAGAAAATGGTTTATATATTTAATGAAGATGGGAAGACCTTCAGCAAGAACTCAAAGCTCACTGGCCAACATAAAATTCACACTTCAGGGAAGCCTTATGAATGTAATCAATGTGGAAAAGCTTTCACAAATAGGTCCAGTCTTGCTATACACGAGAGAATCCACACTGGAGAGAAACCTTATGATTGTACTCAATGTGGAAAGACTTTCAGAACGAGATCCAGTCTTAGTGAACATCAAAGAATCCACACTGGAGAAAAACCTTATAAATGTAATCAATGTGGAAAGACTTTCAGACAGAGCTCTAGTCTTTATCATCATCAAAGAATCCATACTGGAGAGAAAACTTATGAATGTATTCAATGTGGAAAGACTTTCACAAAAAGGTCCACTCTTGCTAACCATCTAAGAATCCACACTGGAGAGAAACCTTATGATTGTAATCAATGTGGAAAGACTTTCAGAACAAGATCCAGTCTTAGTGAACATCAGAGAATTCACACTGGAGAGAAACCTTATAAATGTAATCACTGTGGAAAGACTTTCAGACAGAGCTCCAGTCTTTATCTTCATCAGAGAATTCACACTGTAGAGAAAACTTATGAATGTAATCACTGTGGAAAGATTTTCACAAAAAGGTCCACTCTTGCCATACATCAGAGAATCCATACTGGAGAGAAAATTTATGATTGTAGTCAATGTGGGAAGGCTTTCCGAGATAGGGCCAATCTTGCTAATCATGTAAGAATCCATACTGGAGAGAAACCTTATGAATGTAATCAATGTGGAAAGGCTTTCACGCAGAACTCCAATCTTGCTCACCATCTGAGAATCCACACTGGAGAAAAACCTTATGAATGTAATCAGTGTGGGAAGGCTTTCACACAGAACTCCAGTCTTGCTGTGCATCAGAGAATCCACACTGGAGAGAAACCTTATGAATGTAATCAGTGTGGAAAGACATTCAGACAGAACTCCACTCTTGTTCAACATCAGAGAAGTCACACTGGAGAGAAACCTTATGAATGTAATCAGTGTGAAAAGACTTTCAGACAGAGGGTCTCGCTTGCTCAACATCAGAAAATCCACACTGGAGAAAAATTATAGGAATGTAATCAGTGTTGGTAAGCTTTCAGACAGCTCTAGTTTTCCTCTTTATTAAAGAATCCATACTAGAGAGAAACCTTATGAATATGATATGAGAGACCCCATTTAAAAATTTCTGGGACTCAGTGTGGGAGAAGTATCAAAGGTCTTTATTTATACATTCAGTCATGGATGTGCCAGCTCCCTAATGGAAATGGCTTCCAGCGAGGGGCTCAGGAGCCCTTTTATCTCTTAACCCAGCTGGCTCCTCCCTTTTTCCTCAGTCACAATCTTTGAGCCAAGACACTGGTGACAAATGCTAGCCAATTGGATTGCAGTATAGTCAAAGGGGCAGCCCTCTAAACTCCTCCCTTCTTAGTCAAAGGGGCAGCCCTCTAAACTCTTCCCTTCTTAGTCAAAGGGGCAGCCTTCTAAACTCCTCCCTTTTTCCTCAGAGGCAAGGCAGGAACAGCCCTCTAAACTCTTCCCCCACATGACCAGCCTTGGGTCTCTCTCATCATGTGATCCTGATTGCTGGGGAAGGGGGAGGAAAAGAACCATTAGTAAGCACCCTTCTCCCAACTGATATTCATTTCCCAGACATTAATTGTTCCCCAGACAACGTCAATCAGCTTTTGAGGGGGGCCCATATTTTCCCATATATAATTAATGTGGCAAAACCTTCAACTAACAGTCATCCCTATTTCCCATTAAAAAATTCCCATACCATAGAAATTTTATCGCCACAATGAATGAGAATAAACATTCAAATGGACTATAGAGCTTGTTCAGCATCAAAATATTAATTCTGGGAAGATGCCCTATATAGACTCAGTGGGGGAAGGCCTTCAATCAGAGTGCATCTCTTACTTTACATCAGAGGATTCATAGTGGAGAGAAATATTATGAACTTGCTTACTGGGGTTATGGTTTTCTCTGGAAAAAAGAGAGCACTAGACATGAGAATATTCATACTGGAAAGAAGGCTTATCAAAGCAATGCCTTTTACCAATGTCAAGGCATTTACATAAAACTCATGCTTGATTTTAAAATGGAGAAATCATCCTGGAGATAAAACTTTTGGATCTTAATAATGGGAGGTGGGCAGCTAGGTGGCTCAGTGGATAAAGCATGGACCCTTGATTCAGAGGACTTGAGTTCAAATCTGACCTCAGACACTTGGCACTTACTAGCTGCGTGACCCTGGGCAAGTCATTTAACCCTCATTGCCCTGCAGAAAGAAAGAAAGAAAAGAAAAGAAAAGAATGAGGGTAGGCCTCTTGCTGTGGTACAGACTTTCTTAAACATCCCAAATTTCATACTGTTCATAAAGCCCTATAAATATAATAATTTTTTCTTTGAAATCCTAATGTTTGTCTTTATTCTTCAATAATATTCCATAGCATTTCTTTAGCCATTCCCTAATTAATTAAGATTCATTTTGTTTCCTGTTCTTTGGTGATGCAAAAAGTCCTGGTATAAATGTTAGTCCTGATATAAATATCTGTTGGACATTTATTTCTGTAGTGATTTCATAAAACACAAGGTGGCACAACGAGCATTGTGCTGTGCCTGGAGCCACAAGACCTAACTTGAAATTCAGTCTCTAACACTACTAGCTATGTGACCCTGGAAGTCACAACCTATTCCTGCCTGATTTTCCCCATCTATAGAATGGGATAATAATAGCAGTTACCTCCTACAGTTGATATAAGGAACAAAGGAGACAGTATTTTCAGTAAAGAGTTTTGCAAGTATTAAGTCACAATGGAAAAAAGTAGGTATTGTTATTTATTTTATAAGCTCTAAGTCTCATAGTAGAGTTAGTAGGCTAAAATGTAGATAGTCACTTTTAGTTCAAATTGATATTCAGAACATGGTAGAGGAAGGCACTAATTGTAACAGTAGGACACTGCCTTTTGTATCAGGAAGACAGGTTCAAATCCTTCCACAAATACTGTCGTGCTCTGTATGTCAGGAAAAGGAACAATGAATGACTAATTGATAATAATAACATTGTTGTAAAGAACAATCAGTTTGAAAGATGTGATTCTAATTATTGTCATGACCAACCTTTATTGCAGAAGTCTTCACTACCTGCCTCCTGAATGAGAGGTGATGTATATAATATGTAGATTTTAGGACATGGACAGTGTGGGAATTTATTTTGGTTAACTGCTTTCCTGACCTTTTTTTTTTGTTTTAAATTTTAGGTAGGAGAGGATGGCACTAAAGGAGATTAGGAATAGGATTGCCCTTCCCCCACTTTAAAAAAAAAAGAAGAAGAAAAGGCAGCTAGGTGGCGCAGTGGATAAAGCACCAGCCCCGGATTCAGGAGGACCTGAGTTCAAATCTGCCCTCAGACACTTGACACTAGCTGTGTGACCCTGGGCAAGTCATTTAACCCTCATTGCCCTGCCCCCCAAAAAAAGAGAGAGAGAAGAAAAGGAAAGGAAATTGCTGGATTTTTAAAATACATGCAATAGAACAGGAACAAGTCAGAAGGGATGAGTATAGCTTTGAAAATGCCATATTAGGGGCAGCTAGGTGGCACAGTGGATAGAGCACCAGCCCTGGATTCAGGAGGACCTGAGTTCAAATATGGCCTCAGACACTTAACACTTACTAGCTATGTGACCCTGGGCAAGTCACTTAACCCCAATTGCCTCAAAAAAAGAAAAAGAAAGTGCTATGTTAAATTTTCTAATTACTCAAAAAAAAAATCCAGCTCTGTATGTGAGAACTTGTTTCATGTGTAATCTTCTTTTCATATTTCATGGCATATATAAAGTGTTCCTATTTGATGTTTGTGAATTTCAAAATTCAAAATAAATATTGATGGTCCTTTTTGTCATTTTCACCAATTTTGAAGGCATGACAGGCAATTGCAAAATGATTTTAACATGATTTTGTCTTACTATTGGCACTTTAGGATGTATTTTTATGTGGTCTTTCATAGTTCTCAGTACTTTTGAAAACTTCATATCTGTTCAATGCTCATTAGCAATGGCTCTTAGTACTCAATGGTGTTGATGTATATATTTTGGATATAAATTAATTTTATTGGTCATTTTGATGTCACATTTGATATGTTCTTCACTCCACAATTTTTTTTTCTTATTTGATCTTCATTTCCTATATTTAAACCTTTTAAATTTTATATACTTAGAATTATCTATTTTTTAAACAAAATCTATGTCAGATGTAAAACTCAAGCCAAATTGTGAATAGTACCTGAATAGATTTTCTTCTAGGCTTTTTTTTTATATGTCAACGAAAATTCCACCTACCTCTTACACCCAATTCACATAAGCATGAAAGGAAAACAAGCCCCCTATTAGAGATATGTATAATCAAGGACACTATTCCTACATTGTCCAAGTCCAAAAAAACCATGTCTTATTCTGCACTCTGAATCCTGCATCTCTATCAGGAGGTACATAGCATATTTCAGCATTTGTCCTCTGATGTCATAGTTTGTAATTATATTGATCAAAGTTCCTCAATTTTTCAGAGTTCTTTTTATTA
Source organism: Dromiciops gliroides (assembly GCF_019393635.1). Classification (NCBI taxonomy): domain Eukaryota; kingdom Metazoa; phylum Chordata; class Mammalia; order Microbiotheria; family Microbiotheriidae; genus Dromiciops; species Dromiciops gliroides. Next base: position 653,580,672 of record NC_057863.1, on the reverse strand, counting down.
TAATATTTTTGTTATTGTATAAATTTTTCTGCTGGCTCTATTCACTCCACTTTGCTTCAGTTAATAGAAGTCTTCTCAGGTTTCTCTGAAGCCATCCCTTTCATATTTTCTTACAACCCAGTTGTATTTCATCAAATTCATATACCATCACTTGTTCAGCCATTCTCCAATTGATGGGCATCCCTTCTCTGGTTTTAATTCTTCATCATTGCAAAAAGAGATAAATACTTTTTCTATATCCTTTATGTTTTTATGTACCCAAATCTATATGTGAGTTCTTCCTTTGTTCAGTTGAGATAAGAGTGGGGTTTAAATATCAGCTCATCCCCCAAATAAATCTTCTTTTGTGGTATAGACTTCTATCCTTTTTTCTTGATTATGGGACATGATTTTTCCTAACCCTACTCTTCCCAATGGGTGCCTCTTCCCTTCCCTTTCCATTCTTTTAAGGTCATCTAGACATCATACACCCATTCTCAGATCTTTTGTATAATTCCTCTTATCACCCCTGATATGCTTGAGTTCATGGGGGCATATGTATCATCTCTCCATATTATAATATAAGAACTTTATCCTTCTTTAGTCAATTATTTTTTATTTGTATTTCCTTTTTATGTTTCTCTTGACTCTGGTCTTTGTTTTTCAAAGTTTCTATTCTGCCCTGGCTTTTTACTACCAATGGTCAGAAGCCCTCCATTTCATTAAGATATTTTTCTCCTTTGTTGGATTATACTTTTTTCTTGTGGGTAAATTATTCTTGGTTGTAAGCCTTTGTCTTCTGGAATGTTCCCAAACTCTTTACTCCTTTGTAGTAGTGATTGCTAAATCATGTATGATCCTAGCTATAGCTCCTCAGCATTTGAATTTGTTCTTTCTGGATGCTTGCAGTATTTTTTCTTTGACCTTCATTGTGGAGTTGCTTTTCATTGGTGACAGGTGAATTCTTTCTATCTCTACTTTGACCTCACGTTCTAAAGAGACCTGGACAGTTGTTGGGGTTTTTTTGTTTTGTTTTTAATAGGATGTTTAGGCTCTTATTCTGTTCATGACTTTAAGATATAATAGCTAAACTTTATATAGCACTTACTTTGTGCCTCATAGTATGCTAAGGGCTTTATAATTATGTCATTTGATCTTCCCAATAACCATCCTGTTGCAAGAATTTTTGGAGTCCTTTTAGCCATACCATGAATAAGGCAACTCAGGGTACAGAAAGACAAGTGCACTAAAGTTTACTCATTCAAGATTGTTACATACACAATCACCACGTGATAGACGTGTGTTCTTTAATACCCAGAAGGCATCTTCATATAAATTGAGTTATATAAATTATTGGGGAACTAGATTATTTTTTGCTAAATCATTATGGGCCAGACTAGGTTTTTCTAAATTGGTTATTACACCAGTTTAGGTATTAAGCATTTATTATTAAATCATATTAAATGTTAGTACTAAGAGTTGACCTCCTGGCATTTAACCCAAGCTGAAAACCCCGGGTGCCATATTTCTAAGAGAGAAAGCACATGGCCTCAAGCCCTACATTACCTAATGAGCAGAGTGCTCACCAACTGACTGTGGGTCCCGACCAAAAGTGAGTTCCAGATGGTGCTGGCCAGGAACCTCCTCTGCTCCTGACTGTTATCCTCTTTGAATAGAGGTGTGTCGCTACATATTGATCAAAGCTAATTGGTCAGTGTCATTCAGTTCCATTGACTGAGGGTGGTCCATATTAAAATAAGCTCTAGCATGATGGCATCAAGGTCTAGTGAAAGACAGACCCCCTGTGGGCAAAGGCATATTCAGATAGGTATGGTTTCTATCTCCATTCTTTGTATACCCTGCACAGGATTAGGCCCTGAAAGAGATTAGAATTTTCTCTACTAAAAATTTACCTCTGAAGGGGGTAGAGGTAGAGAGAAAGCTGGTCCCCCAAAACCCATTATTAATAATTATTTTCTCAAACCATATACACAAATACATGCATGTGTATATATACACATACAAAGACACATATGCATATGTATATATGTTCAGGCATATGTGTATGTGTGTGTGCATACATGCACACACATATATGCATATAGCTGTTCAGTTGCATTAGACTCTCTGTGACTTCTTTTCGGGTTTTCTTGGTAAAGTTATTGGAATAATTTGCCATTTCCTTCTCCAGCTTCTTTTACAGATGAGGAAATTGAGGCAAACAGGGTTTAAGTGATTTGCCCAGTGTCATGCAACTAGTGTCTGTGACCAGATTTGAATTCAAGAAGATGACTTTTCCTGACTTTAGGCCTGGCACTCACTCTATCTACTTTGCCATGTAGCTGCCCATGCAAATTTTTATCATTGGAAAAGAACCTACTCTTTTGATAGAGATTGTTGTCATTATGGTTAAAACAAACTTTCAAGTATTTAATTGGGTATATTTTGCTTTAAAATGAATAATAATAGTTATTGTTTGGGAAAGTATCCCAGACTTTGTAAATATCTGAAGTTTTTTGGAGGCTTTGCAGATTTGCAGTCCCCTGGATTTTTAGCTTAGTAAGGTCATAAAATTTTATCAGCTTGATGTGAGAAGTTACTGAAAGAATGATGTGAATTTCTAAAATAATGAAGTAGTTTAATGTGAAACTAGGACCTCAGAGCTGAAGGGACTAACAAGTTTCTTTTTTAAATAGTGATTTTACTTTGTGATCATTGCTTATGAAAAATATGGAATTACACCTGAATAGTATGTATTAGTGTGTAATAGTATATAATAGTGTGTAATGATATGTAATTATTATGTAATAGTATCTTTGAGCCAACTTCTTGTCAACAAATCCCAGATTCAAAGAATTTATTTTTGCTTTAGGGGTTAACATACAAATACCTTTACATATCTGTCAAGCCTGAAGGCTCACAATAGCCAGTGGTTTTCTAGATTTTGAGTGAACTTTCCTGTATTCAATATATTATAAAACTTCAGAATGTGATTATTTTCTTCATTTCTAATTATTGATTTCTTCTCCAGGATGGATTTGAACTAGAAAGGATGAATAAGATAAGACTTCATGTGTATTTCTTGTTAACTATTATTATTGCAAGGACATGAGGAAAAACATCTCTTGGAACTGTAATTTGATATTGTTCTGAGTTTTGATTTCAGGTATGATTGTTTGAATTTTCATAAAGCTAATAATACACCATTCAAGGGAAATGTCATGTGTGTGATCTAAGAACTATCCTAGGTGGATATCTGTGCCTGGAAAAATTGAGAGGATGACAATGGAAATACAATGGTAAGTGAGGAAAATTAATTCTAATGCTGTATAATTTGACTATTAGTTTAATATATAATGCTCCCTTTTCTGTCAAAACCCCCACCTTTCAGTTTAGCTCAAATAGAGAAACCTCTCCCAGCCCAAATTTGCTAAGGAATGTGATCACATTGCAGCCCCTCCCAAGGCCTGGGCTGGACTCTCTATTGACCCCATGAGCATAGAAGCCAGGCTGAGCCCATCCATACTACCACGGGCGATTCTTGTGTCCTTGATTTCTGATCTACATGGAGAGTGACTTGGTCTACAAAGGGGAAACGAAGTCAGGGAGATCCTGATTAGGGTGGTTTTCCTAGTTTAGATTGCTAGAGGCAGCTGAATCTCATGACCAGGCTACCTTCCCCAGTTGACTTGCCTGGTCCCCCTCTTCCCTCCCCAATGATGAAGTAATAGGGTGGAGTTGAAAACTCAGCCCACCTCCTCATTTAATGTCCACTAATCAGGGTTTCTTGTCACTTGTTAGGGGTAGTTTCAATGATGTGCTGTCAGAAGAAAGACATTTGGATTTAAAAGGGCCTAGGATGCTCCCCTGGCATCTTTGAACATCTAGAGAAATCAATGACCTCAATTTATTGGTGATCCTAGCCTTGATAATGCATTAATTAATAACACCTGGAATTTTGTCTTTAAGAATTTCATTCACCAAAGTAGTATCCTCTTGATCCAGTTTCCCCGTTGGGCTATATCCTTTCTGAACAGGAAATTTTCCCGCCTGTTTCTCCTTTTCCCTTTCATAGCAAATTTATATAACAAGAGGAGAGGAGGGAGGGAATTAAAAGCAATTAGAACTTCATCCCTCCTTCCACCCTTAAGTTAATTATTTAATTTTTAAATCTCAAGATTTCTCAGGTCGTGTGGTCATCAGTATGTAGGACTCCAAATGACCTCTCAACCCTCTCTGAACAAGAACTGCACCAAGTATAAAGAAGTGTCAGGAGTCTCCACATCTAGGACATTAAACACTCAAAATAAAATCTCAAGGAGCCAGTGTTTAATCCCTGCTCACTCAGCTCCCTCTCCCCCCACTCACGATCCTCCCAACAGTAAGGATGCACAAGCTAACTCTACTCATGGACTTGCCAAAGAATCTAAGTAATCCCCCACCCTGATTCCTCTCCCTTTCTATTACTATGGAGATCCAAACTCCAAACTGGCCAGGATGGCCAACATAGTACAAGTGCTATATCCTGCAGAGAGTCCTGGGCAGGGTATGTGCCTAGGTTTATCCCAGAGCTCAGCTCCACACCCTGACCCCCACCTCCTTCCATTTTCACAGAGATCCAAACTGCAAAGGACAGCAATCAGCCAGGCTTCGATAGCCGTAGGGTGGCAACATTCTGTGCTGCTTTGCTAGAGAAAAGAGGAGAAGAGGGAACAGGGCAGGGTACCTTACCAAGGGGTATATTTGTTTCTCAAAAAGTTAATATAACAGAAATTCAGGAGGGCAAAACCAATGCAACAGACAAAGAAAGCAACAGCAACCAAGTGACAGCAGAGAGACCAGTAAGAAACTTCTTTCTAAATGTATACAAGGAGACTGGGGTGAAGGTGGAAGACGAGATCATAAGGGAAATCATTATGTAATGAACTTTGGGCACACCCCCTTCGGGGAATTCAAAGTTTTTGTTGGACTAAATTACCCAATGAGAGGTAGAATAGCAGTGGGGCAGGGGTCTATGAGCATGCTGGGTTGTGTGATGTGTCCTGATCAAGTTGAGAGCTGATAAGGAGGGGAAAGGGCTTCCTGTGGTTTCTCAAGAAGAGGAAAGCCTGGGGTGGGGGTGGGGGGGAGTCACGGAGGAGGATGGGTAGAGATCAGAAAGAGCAGGGAAAGGAGAAAGCTGTTTATGTAGTGGGAGGTGATGCCAATGATGAATGTTCCTAGGAGTAAAGAGAGATGTTCCTGGAAGAGAAATGGGAGCTTTGTATTAGTTGTCTGCGGGGATTTGCTGGCTGGAGAGGATATTGGTACTGCTTCAGGAGTGGGCAGTTAGAGCTTATAGAGGCAGCCAGCACCTGGCAGAGAGTGAGGGCATGAAGCCACGGGGGAGGAAGGGGAAAAGCTCGGTAGTAGGTTCCATAATCAGGGATATGGTGGGGGTCATTTTGTGGGTCACTGTCCGCTCTGTAACCTAGAGGAATTGGTATATTTATGGAAGTGAAGCACAGTGGGAAAGGGCCATGGAAGGGGCCAAATCTACAGAGCAAAGGAGAGTGCTTCTTAGAGGAGAGTGCTGGCCACGGGTGCATCAGCAGCTCTCCCAACTCAGAGCATTTTCTCTGGATGTTCACTGCATAGAATTGCCTCCCGCCTCATCTCAGCCTCCTGGTTTTCCTGAATTCCTTCAAGTCACGACTAATGCCCCATCATCTAAAGGAAACCTTTCCCAGTGCCTTTCTGAGTGTCTTTTCTTTGTTGATTATTTCCAATTTACCCTGTATTCAACGTGTTTATACACAGTTATTTGCATGGAGGATTTAGCTTCCAGAAAGCAGGGGCTTTTTTCCTTTCTTTGTATCCCCAGAGAATAGCCCAGTGCCTGGCACCTGGTAGGCACTTAAGAAAAGCTGACTGAGTGACTAGTGTGCATCTCTGGCTCAAGCTGTCCTGGTGATCATTAATGAATACACAACTCCAAAGAAAGTAGTAAAAGGGTCCCTGGGGCAGCTAGGTGGTACAGTGGATAGAGCACTGGCCCTGGATTCAGGAGGACCTGAGTTCAAATCCAGCCCCAGACACTTGACACTTACTAGCTGTGTGACCCTGGGCAAGTCACTTAACCCCAATTGCCTCACCAAAAAAGGGGGAGGAGGGGTCCCTGAGAGACAGTCGATTCCAGTTTATTACAATACCATGAGAATTTTAGAGGACCTGGTCCTAACCCAAAGTTGAAACCTGGGAAGGAAGGTTAGGATAATTATTTAACAAAATGGATATAAGGCTCTTGCAATGATTAGGATGCCAAAAATAAAAACTCAGAAGGGAAAAATGAATTTAAAATAACAAAAAGTAAGGCCTAAATGCAAAATAGAGCTTGGACATAAGATCTATAGAAATTTCTAGAAATGAAGCAATAGTTTTTTGTTTCTTATTGTTGTTTTTAGTTAAGTTGATATGAGAATTGGGGGGGAAGGAACAAGAAGATAAATTAGAGATATGGAGGAAATATTAAAACATAATGTTTTAGCACCAAAAAAGTACCAAATGATACTTAGGTTAAAAGACTCCTTGAAAATGTCTTTTCTTCGTTGTTCTTCAGTCATTCAGTTATGTCCAACTCTTTGACCCCATCGACCCAAGCACACCAGGCCCACACTATTTCCCAAAGTCTACAAGTTCATATTTGTTGTTTCCATGACACTATTTCTCCAGCTCATCGTCTGCCATCCCCTTCTCCTTTTGCCTTCAGTATTTCCCAACATCAGGGTCTTTTCCTTTGAGTCTTCTCTACTTATTATGTAGCCAAAGCATTTAAGCTTTAGCTTCAGTATTTTACCTTTTAATTTGACAAACTGAAAGACTTTCGGGTATTAGAACAAAAAGACTAGAACTCAATGAAAAATTCAATATAAAAGATCCAGAAGAAGTATAAGGAAAACATTAAGGACTCACTAAAAGGCACTCATTAAGATCAAACTGTTTACTTATTCTGCATATGAAAATGTTATCAGTATTCTTTTGGCGGGGAGCAGGGCAATGAGGGTTAAGTGACTTGCCCAAGGTCACACAGCTAGTAAGTGTAAAGTGTCTGAGTTCAGATTTGAACTCAGGGCCTCCTGAATCCAGGGCCAGTACTTTATCCACTGCACCTCCTAGCTGCCGCCTGTTATCAGTATTCTTAAAACCGTCCTCATTACTAACTTAGTTTAAAAGAAAAGTTGAGGCTGAATTGTATATGACGGGGTGATTCTAAAAAACAAAATTGGGTAGGAAAAGGTAAAAGGGAGCAATTATATGATGATTGAAAGCATGAGACATAGTTTTGGGGTAATGTGATCATTTTATTAATAAGGTTGGCAGATTATTTATAAAAGTGATCAGTGACCATCTCTCTCAGACCAAAGACCAAAATAGGGGTGGACTCACAGTTTACATACCCTTCCAAATAGTAGGTAGTTCATCAAATGGCAAGAAAATCTAATTGGCTGACATGATTGGAGATGGATTATATTAAAGTGAGGTCTTGGGATATGTGACTTAGGTCATTCAAATCTTGGTCAAGGAGACATCAGAAAAAGAATGTAGGCCCCCCCACCTCAAAGCTGATCAAAGCACAATAGCTTCCACCTGGGTATGGTCTGGTGCAGGACAGTGAATCTAAATCTTTAAGTATTACAAAGGGAAGACTAAATAACAACATTAATTTAAAAAGGGGGGTGAGAATTTCCCCATGACATTAGTTATTAATAATTAATTCTCAATTATAAAAATGGACCATGGATGGAAGAACTAATACAGAGGAAGCAGGTGGGCTGGAGGGCTGGTAATGTTGGAACCTTATTCTCATTGGGGTAGAAGAGGAAATGTTGTAGAAGTATTCTGAACATGTAGAGAGGTGAGAAAACTGGGGGACAGAGTGGGGGAGGGACTTCTAGAGGGGTATGTGGCCTGGGGTTTGGGAGGGTGGGGAAGGAGATGGGAGAATTCTTAGAGGGGTGGATGAAGTGGGAGGTGGGAGAGTGGGGGAGAAGACAAGGTAATAGGGATAGGGTAAAAAAAAAAAAGACTGAGAAAGAAAACTATCTGGAGAACTATGAAATGATAAATCCAGGACTATTAAAATTCATCGACACAAAGAAGCTACAAAATCTGAAACTGAATTATATTCAAAATGTACCCATTTCTTTGTATACCTCATAAACTGAAATTCTTCTCTGACTGCTTTAAGGTATTTGGTTGTTATTTTTTCTTTTAATTTTGTTTTGTTTTGTTTTGTTTTTCCTGAGAGAGGAGCTGTCTTCCTATTTTAGCTTTTTAGTCGCTGTGTTCTAATTGATAGCTTGATTTGTTGTCCCAGACTAAGTAAAATATGTAGGGGATGCATTCAAAACTAGGGTTCTTCTCTTTGTAAGTTAGACCTCAGTTGTGTGACACAACTGGTTATTTCTAGAAAATTAGTCTCTTCACATTGAGTTCTGTGAGCTTGCCACCATATCCTGCTTCTTCTAAAATGAGTAGGGAAATGAGTAAAGCTGGCCCTTCTTTCTCCTGTTCCTTATATTAGTAGCATCAGCTGCACCTTAAGGTAAAGCCAAACAAAACATCTCATCGAAGGGATCATATGCTTTTCTAAGTCCTGGATCCTTTGTCAGGCTAGTAAAGCCTATAGACCCCTTCTCATACTCATAGGACTGCAAAGAAAACCAATTATACTGAAATACATAAAATTTTTTTTTACTTCTGCGAATGAAAAACCTTGGCTAAAAACCCTTGATCTAATCAGATCTGACAAAAGATCGTAAGGTTCTTTTATATTATTAAGAATGCTATTAAAAATAAGGATTTACGAAAAACCTCAAAATAGAAAAACAACAGCACCAAAGACAAAAGAAAGTATGGTTCATTTAGCATACTATTTCTTTTGTCTTTGGTGTTGTTTTTCTATTTTGAGGTTTTTCATCATTGCTCTGATTTTTTTCTTATAACATGACTAATGCAGAAATATGTTTAATGTTATTATGTGTGTGTGTGTGTGTATATATATATATATATATATATATATAAAAACTATATCAGATTACCTGCTGTCTAGGGGAGGGGGGAGGGAGGGAGAAAAATCTGAAATTGGAAAGCTTGTATAAACAAAAGTTGAGAACTATCTTTACATGTAATGGGAAAAAATACTTTATTAGAATTACATGTAATATAATTATATAAATATGTGTATATATATATATATATGTATGTATACACCAACTATTTGTGTCTAATGGTAGCCATGTCTAGGGAAGACAAAAAAGGAAAACAGACATGAGAGGGAGGGTAGCCAACATTATAAACTTTTTTGTGTTTTTTTTGTTTGTTTGTTTTTAGTGAGGCAATTGGGGTTAAGTGACTTGCCCAGGGTCACACAGCTAGTGAGTGTCGTGTCTGAGGCCGGATTTGAACCCAGGTACTCCTGACTCCAGGGCCGGTGCTCTATCCACTGCACCACCTAGCTGCCCCCCGTTATAAACTTTTTATCCTGAAAAACCCTTCTCCTGGGCTCTCTTGCAGCACACTGTTGATTTGCAGACTCCTGTAAGTGAGACAGGTTCTGACCACAGTTTACACTTGTTAGCCAGAGGCGACCACATTAACTCTTATCCTAAGGTATGGGCTTGGTTAATACGACGAATAAACAAAACCACTTACACATGTAGGTAAACACACAGGACAGTTGTGTATACAAAAGATTTATATTTAAGATCATAAAAACAACAAAAAAGGTCCTTCATAATCTGTAATCAGTGGCAACTTGTGCTTTGTGAAGACATCTGGAACTATGATGACAAGTACATCAAGGCTTCTGTTGCAGGGACAGCCCTGCCTGTCTCCCTCACTCCAAGTTGAGTGTCTCTGGAGGCTTGAGGAGGGCTACACGGTGGTACTTTTGCATCTTGTACTTTTCTAGTACTGACTGGAGGGCACTCTGTGGTGCTCTGAGGTAGGTCTGGTGGAGGTCCATTAGACATGGCTTCAGACTTTCCAAGGTGTACCCTGTTTTTTGGATCAGTGATTCAGGCCAGCTTTGCCCAGTGATTGTGTAGAGTGCTATATGAAAGGCAGCTCCCGCGATAATTGATGGTAAATATTTCAGGTAGGGGTCAGCGTCGATTAAAGTTAACTCTCCCAGAAACATTGCTAAACTTTCCACTTGAGAACTGGCCGGCTGCTGATGTAGGAAATACTGCGTGAGAAACTGATGGGTTGTTGGTGCCCCGAGGTTAAAAGCCAGCACTTTCAGCATGATCTGCTCCATTTTCAACAACTGCGTTTTCGTGTACATGTAATCTGCCAGGTACAGAAACTCCAGCATTGTGGGCGTGTAGACTTCTTCAAACTTTGAGGCGAGCAGCATAGCAGCAGTGCCAACCAGCTGAAGCTTCTCCGGCAACACTGACATGGAGGACAGGAATCTGTCAGTGTAGTTCACAGTCAAGTGCAGAGTCTCGTTCTGGAGGTCTAGTTCCTGCCCCAGCACCACCAGCCAGTCCACCAAGGCAGCCCTCATACTGTTGGTGATGTGTGGTTGCTTCTTCATGTAACCCGCTTTCGGCTTGCACCGAACCTCCATTCCCCTCAGGTACACATAGATGTCCTCGTGGTAGTCGAGGGCTTCATCGACGACACTGGGTGGCTTTTCCTCTGGTTCCAGTACCGCAGACGTGTCCATAGGAAGGGGGGATTCAAAACGACCATCCCCTGGATAATCGGGGGACACAGCTGACAGGAAATCCAGCACATCATCTTCAGGCTCCACCTTTTTAGGGACAGGGAGTTGCTTTCCATTCTCCCGCCCTGGATCATTCCCATGAATTGTGAAAGCAGCCTGCTCACGGGTGGGATTGCGGGATGGGCCAATATCCTGCTCATCATGAACGGGAGAATCAGAGAGAGGAGCAACGCCCCCCAGGCTCTGGGGCTTCTGCAGGGCCAGGTCAAGGGCACAGCGGGGGCTGGGGCTGGGGCTGGGGGTCTGCACCAGGTCCAGCTTCTCACGAATCGTGCGCTCGGCCCGCCCGCCGCACTCGTCTGGTTGAATGTTCTCCTTGTCGTCGGGGCCGGCGATCCGGGACAGCCAGGGCAGCTGCGGCTCCACCGCATTGGCCCAAGTGCGCCCCAGCATGCCGCGGGGTCTCCTGCCCCGTGAGGGCGCCGCGCCCGCACCCCAACACGCGCGCCACAGCCCGGCCAGGGCTGGCCTGCCCTTGTAAGACATCTTCCTTGGCTCTACTGCTTCTTTCCTGCGGCAGCTGGGATCTGTTGACCTTCAGTCCCCCAAAGGAAATCTGTCTGATCTGACTGTCGGGTCCTTTTATTTAGGAAGTAGCTCCACCCCCTTTCTTGACTCCTTGACAACTCACCGTGATTTGGAAAGGTGTGAATTCACCTTGACTGGAATCCTCTTTGCTCTAGTGCTCTGGCACTGAGGCCAGTTAACACTTCGAATTTGTAGCAAGCTGGAGGCCCTTCAAGCCTACACTTGTGTCTGACTCGTCCAGATTCACAGTTCAGCCTCTGAAGACAGGACTACTAGACCTACTTGCAATAAGATTCTATCTTTTCCATCTTTCCTTAGGAAAGGTTTACACCCTATTGGAGAGAAAATTGGATTCAAGAAGCAGTCATTTCTTCCTGTTATCAGCTTGGTGATCCTTGGGGAATCATTTACCTCCGGAGTCTCAGCCTCCTTATGTATAAAATAGGATAAACTACTAATAGTGCTTTATTCCCAGGGTTATTGTCGTCGGGGTCCTGTCTACTGAGTCTCTTTCCAGGTGAAAGCAGAGATACTGGGAATCTGGGGGGACTGAGATACTGAAAAGGGCTGAACAAAGATTTATTACTGTAAACCAAGTTGCATTCCAGGAAATAGTAGCAGGATTAGGTTCCACTGAGTGTTGGAGGATTATATAGAGGTTAGGGGTGAAAAGACACCATTTGTACACATCAGTAAACTGGTTTTCCATTAGGACTCAATTTTGGTTCTTTAACAGGTACTATAAGAGTATTGCAGGAATACTTCGATGGAATAATAATACCTTGATCTCTGAGAGGGTTAATGGGGTTCAGTACCTTCTATGGCTTCCTTAGATAGGGGGTATTTGGGGCTTAGAGGGTGGAGTCCCTCCTTTAGTTATAGGTACAGCAGATGTTAACAATCCTACATTAGTAGATGATATAACACGAGAAGATATGAGTTCTCCTTACTCCTCAATGAGATGTGGCAGGACACTATTGGGGATTGGGTAGAAGGCAGAATCTCTTCAACAGAGGTAGGGGAGTCAATCTCAAGTTGGATGTCAGGCACAATTCTGAAAGTTAGTTTGTGTTCCTATTAGCATTCTCTCATGTTTCAAGGGGAAGGTGAAAACATATTCTTTTCTAACTAAAGAATATCCTTAGACTAGAGTTACCCCAGACTTTATAGATGTTGTTCACAGAAATGCCTTCTTATCCTGAACCACGCTGTCAATCAATGCAGTGGACTCTACCAATGAGAAGAAAAGAAAAAACAAGGAAGGAATCTATATATTTTTGTACCATACTCTTTAAGTCTCTTGCTCTGGAGCTCTCCCTCACTTTCCCTCTCCCTACCCCCCTCTCTCCTATTCTGGTTTGTTCAGTGAAAGATGAAAGGTTCCAGTAATAACAGCCTCCACCAGTCCTTCCTTATTTGCATATTTTTCTTGTGTGCCCTGATTGGGTGAGTTAATTTTCTTTGAGATTTCTTCCCATTCCTCCCCTTTTCTTCCCTACTACATCCCTTCCTGCCTGCCATTCCTTTCTTTTAACATCATCAGAACATAAAAATATCATTCCCAAACCCGTTGTCTAATTTACCTCTTTCTATAACACCCAATATTATCATCCTGAAAAAACACTTGGATTACCTTCCCCTCCCCACTATTAGCATGTAAATAACTCACCTTTTAAAATGTGCCTGCCATTTGCTCCTTTGTATTTATCACTTTTTTCTCTCTTTATTTCTGTGTTGGTTATGGTATGTTTGTCCTCAGATATGACTTTGCATTAGGAAATATTGAAAATCCTGTATTTCATCCAAGTCTTTTACTTTCCCAGTAGGATTCTACTAAATTTCACTGGGTAACTTATATCTTTGACGTATTCTACCCTCCCTCTGTGCTTCTCAGGTTTGTGGTTGCTAAATATTATGTGAGCCCCACAATTTTTCCTTAGTACTTGAATTCTTTCTGGCTACTGCAAGTCGTTTTCCTTTGATCTGGAAGTCCTAAGAAGGCAACAAGTGTTTTTTTCCCCCTATTTATACTTTGTATTCTATTTCTAGCAGATCCAAGCTATTTTCTTAAAATATCACATCTGGCCTTATGTTGCTCATGTAGTTCATGGTTCCTAAATTATCTCTCCTCAAAATATTTTCCAGGTTATTATTATCTCATATTTATAATTATTCAACCATACTTATATCATACGTATCATGGGGAAAATGGTTGTGGTGGGGGTCCTTAGGTATTCCTCTTTAAAGAATTACTCCCGGGGCAGCTAGGTGGTGCAGTGGATAAAGCACTGGCCTTAGATTCAGGAGAACCCGAGTTCAAATCCACCTCAGACACTCGACACTTACTTAAGCTGTGTGACCCTGGGCAAGTCATTTAACCCTCATTGCCCTGCAAAAATAAAAAATAAATAAATAAAAAATAAAATAAAAATAAAGAAAAGAAACAATTCTACGCATGAGGAAATGCCCAAAGTTGGGAGAGGTACTAACAGATTAGAGTAAGGATCCCAGAGCAAGTGGTGGAGTTGAAGGTACAAGAAGACTGAAAAGGTGGAGGGCCCATTGTGAAGGACTTGCTTCACCCAACAGATGGCTGGTTTTGTTGGGTCCGTGGCCAAAATGACCTCTGTGGAATGCTTGTATTTGTTGTTTAAGTGCTTAAGTCGTTTACCTGTATGATGGTAATAAGTGATGTTAAATAGTTCTTTGTCTTTGTGTAATCTGACCTTGGAGATGGAGTTGGTTTTGAGGATTCTGCTAAAAGAACATGCACCTTTCAAATGTATAAGAGACATGGCTCTGTTGGTCCCTCTTACAGCAGGCTTGGATGAATTTTTTTTTTGGTCATGCTTTTTTTTCTTTCCCCTTTATTTATTTGTTTGTTTGTTTGTTTTTGCTGGGCAATTGGGGTTAAGTGACTTGCCCAGGGTCACACAGCTAGTAAGTGTCAAGTGTCTGAGGCTGGATTTGAACTCAGGTCCTCCTGAATCCAGGGCTGGTGCTATATCCACTGCACCACCTAGCTGCCCCTGGCTTGGATAAATTTGACTAAAGATGAACCAAAATTCACCTGGCCCCATTGGGGTAGCTTTGATAAGGCCAAATTAGAATATCTGGGGCAGAAATTAATGAACTTGAGAACTCTGCCTCTCAAAGGGAATAATTTCAACAAATGGTATTTGGAGGGGAATGAAAAGGACCATAGGGCAGAGCCAGAGCCCATGAAGAGAGTGGATCAAGTCATTTGAAAAATCTCTCCCTGATGGCCCACAAACCTTTCAGTGGCCCAAACTGTATCTGCCCCTACCAAAATACCCCACCCATTTCCCTTCAAGGAGAGCCCCAAACTTATCCAGGGAGATTCCTCTGATGACACTTGCTTAGTTACAACCTATGGTTTCACACCCAGGCAACCTGGGGAACTCCAAGCTATTGCCAAGGAGTAACTCAACCCCAGGGAGGACCCAGTGGGTTTGGCCGAGCAGTCCCAACTCATTATATATTTATATAAACCAGAGTTTCCTGATTTGTACCAACTCGTCATTGCCCAGTTTGGGAAAGGGGAAACAAAAAGATGCTGCCAAAAAGCTGGCTGGAAAGAACCAGAGGAGGAACTTAAGACAGACCGGACATGGAGAATTGGGGTAAGGAGCACTATCAACTTGGCCAAGCTATGAGTGATAAGCTCCTGGAAGTCATACCCTTTATTTTTCCCAGCCTATTGATCTAACAAAGGTCTGAGATACCAAGCAGGGCCTTGCGGGGGGGGGGGGGGGGGGGGGGGGGGGGGTTCCCTCTACCAATTTTATGACAGGATTGTCCAGGCTTTTGAGGTTAATGCTGGTCTCCAGTAAGATGATGTTGTGGGGCAGGCTCAATTCATGTCCTATTTTGTTAATAATCTTCATATCCTGGGGCAGCTAGGTGGCACAGTGGATAAAGCACTGGCCCTGGAGTCAGGAGGACCTGAGTTCAAATCCAGCTTCAGACACTTGCCAACTTACTAGCTGAGTGACCCTAGGCAAGATACTTAACCCCAATTGCCTCACCAAAAAAAAAAAAATCTCCATATCCCTGTCTCTAAACAAATTAAGCTATTTCTGAATGGACACATTCTGACACTGGGTTTCTCCTTACAGTCTGCAGCATGGCTAGCTGCCACTCTGGCAGAGGAGGCTGAAATCAGTAAAAAAGGAACTCAGAGATGCTAAAAGAAAAATTTTCCTTGCAACTACCATGCAGTTATAACAACCTGTTTTTCTGATTTCCCTTCAGCACCATCCCCAGAAAAGGAGAGTGAGGCTCCTTTAAATAAGTTGAAACACAAGCTAGGAGCCTGTCATTATTGTAGAAAACCAGGCCACTGAAAGTCAGAGGGTAAAAGGAAGGGTAGAGTAGATGCTGAAGAAGGGAAAGACACCCAGAAAATATTGAGAGACCTTCCCCACAACCCTCACCATTCAGTGTGAGTAGACTCTGGAGAGGGGTGGCAGATGACAGGATGGCCCAGGGAGGGGAACATTCAGACTATGCTGGTCATCCCTGTGGTAAAAAAAAATGAAAGTTTTTTAACAGTCAGGATAACTGAAAGATGCCAGTTTTTTGAAGGACCACCCTTTCCGGGAGGAGACCAATGGCATGAGCTACACACGCCAATGCGCCTGCTGCGCATGTCAGACTGCCTGCTATGCACTCGACTTCCGGGGCGCCAGCTTAAAAGACAAGGAGAGAACAGAAGTGGGTTTTTTTCCTGCTCTGCTGGTCTCCTGACTGCGCTGCACAGACGGTCTCTCTCTCTCCAAAGGTGGCCTTCAGTTTGGTGAGTTTTTATAAGGAATATAGACTAAGCTTAGACTTAAGACTATTTGTATTGTGTTTCTACTTTCCTATCCTTCTAATCAACATCACCTTGTGACTACGATAACAATAAAAGCTCTATCTAGAAAACCAGAAGCTTCTTCCATTTACTAGTCTGGGAGATAAATTAAGGGAAAGGTTAAGTAGGGGAGATTTATGATCTAATATCCAATTTTAAATCTCACAGTTTGGCGACCCTGAAGGGACCTTAAGGACCCTCCCACCCTCCCTAGTTTGGCCACAGCCCGGCTAATTCAGTGGATTTTCCAAATACCCCCCCTCCCACGGATTTTCCCTTTGTCTAATCTCCCTTAAAGACTTTAAGCCTCTAAAAGCCTTGTTTTAAAGGAAAAAGCCAGTCCAGTTTAAAATATGATCGAATATGTCATTTTCCCTTTGGTTTTTTCGGTTTTTTGCATTGGAGCGTGTTGGGGTACCATACTGTCCAAACTTAGACATCTAGTTTACTCGGTATTCCTTCATTGTGTTATCGGTCTCCTCCTCACTCACACAGCAAAATCTTTTTGGTATAATGGTATGAGTGTAACTGTTTCCACTGAAAATGTGTTTAATATTAGTAGGAATTTTATGCCTGCAGTTGAAATAAATTGTAATACCATACTCACGATAGTTCACATGACTATAACTCTCATTATGGGTATTATCATGGTTGTAATGTGGGAAGAGATTAAAGGTAGACCACGTGTGGAGGGAGACGCTAAGATGGCTCCCTCTGCTGAAGGTAACCCAGCCTCACCACGTGGTGAGGGAGACGCTAAGATAGCTCCCCCTACTGGAGGTAACCCAGTTACAGAAACGGATATTGGCCAGTCTTTAGAATCAAATCAGCTGAAACTACTTCCCTTGCAGGAAGATATAGAATTTAATAAAAAGGGAGTGTCACTTCAGGTTAGAAAATATCACCCCTTTACAGCAACTGACTTGAGCTCATGGAAAACAATCTTCCCTAGTTTTGAGAAACATCCAAATGGTGTAGTTTCACAGTTAAGGACTATATTTAATATATATCAACCCACTTGGGCTGATGTTACTTGCCTTATGGAAACTTTACTGTCCCCAGCTGAGATTACAGATATTATCTCAGCAGGAAATGCCCTTGTTGCGAAGGGTAAGGCCGATGAGGAATGGCCTCTAAAGGATCCAGAGTGGAATTATAATAATGACAGGGATTTCCAAAGATTAAAAGATGCTAGGGAAACACTTCTGAAGGGAATGGAATTATGCTCTAGAAAACCCGAAAACTGGACGAAATTTATGAGCACATTTCAGGAGGCTAATGAAAGACCAAGCAGATTTTACGATAGGCTTTGTGAGACCGCCAGGCAATACACCAGATTAGATCCAGTTGATTCAAAAGATTCTTATATTATTCTCAACATGTTTATTTGTAATTCACTGCCAGAAGTACGCAAATATTTTCTGACCCAATGTCCAGATTGGAGGAGCTTAACAGCTGATAGACTTAAGGAAGTTGCAAATTATGTCTTTGAGTCAAATGAGGAGAATAAGCCTAAACAGAGCATTCTGGCACCAGTGCTTTCTGGTCAGGCATCTAAAGGTCAGCACAAAACCCCTAAGTATGATGACTATAGGGCAGAGGCTGTCCTTCACCAGCAAAAGAGATTGGAATGCTATAGCAAGGCAAAAGAAGCTTATCGCACGGGGAAAAAAAATGTTGCCACATTTTATGCACAGCAGGGTAGTCTCCATGAGGAGAAGATGAGAGAAGCCAACCATCTTGCTGCTGTGCAGATATTTGAGAAAGTCAATGCTTCCCTACTACCAAAGAATGTTTTAGACCTCCATGGACTCCATGTAGATGAAGCCATAAATAATTTAATAGCTATATTGGAACAAAAAACTGAAGAGCATAAGCAGAATGGTGGTAAACCATATCTCTCTGTGATTACGGGAAGAGGAAAGCATAGTCCGGGAGGAGTTGCTAGAATCAAACCAGCAGTCATTAAATACCTCACAAGCCACAACTTCAGGTTCTCTGAAATTAAACCAGGGTGCTTGAAAGTTATACTGAAAAAAAGCTAGTGCTTTTGTTGGGAACAATGAAATTGTAGCCTTTGCGAAATATAACCAACTGAATGTAATCATTCATCAGTTGAATAACCCCCTATGGCAAATTCATGGTACAGACAAA
This sequence comes from Dromiciops gliroides, assembly GCF_019393635.1. Taxonomy (NCBI): domain Eukaryota; kingdom Metazoa; phylum Chordata; class Mammalia; order Microbiotheria; family Microbiotheriidae; genus Dromiciops; species Dromiciops gliroides. The sequence continues at coordinate 653,562,361 of NC_057863.1, read as the reverse complement.
GCCAATGCTAAAGAACTCCACATTTTCTACCATAAAGAACATTATGACAGCATTAGAAAAATCATTGACAATTCAGAACCCCCTGCCACTTTGGCATGCAGAGAATTGGGGAATCAGTTAAAACAATGTGGCATGCCCCAAATTCTAGTAGCTTAAATACCTTAAAATTTAACAAGCATTTCCTTCTACAGGCAAAGCACTGAAGCACCTCGGTGGGTGGAGGCCTTTCCCAGCCCCCGAGCCACAGCTGCCTTTGTTGCCAAAATTCTTCTTAAAGAGATAGTACCTCGTTTTGGCCCACCAGCCCGCATCAATTCTGACAAAGGCACACATTTCACTGATTCGATTTTATCCCAAATCTACTCTTTCTTGGGAGTGACTCCAAAATTCCACACGCCCTACCATCCACAAAGTTCAGGCCAAGTTGAACGTATGAATAAAGAGCTTAAGAGTATGATTGGCAAATTATGTACTGAAACCCATTTGAAATGGCCTGATGTTCTACCATTGGCATTATTCTATCTATGCAGTAGACCAAGAGGAGAACTTCATATATCTCCTTATGAAATGCTTTTTGGTCACCCTCCTATCCAAGCTAAAACTTTTTCCCCAGTTTATACATCACTGGTGGGAGGTGATACTTCTGTTGCCTCCTATATACAGGAATTACAGACCAGGCTACGTGAACTCCATGAGGCAGGAGCTGTGGTCCAGGCAGGCCCATTAGACTTTTCATTGCACAACCTCAACCCAGGAGATAAAATATATGTAAAGAATTTTCAGAGAACCAGTGGAACCCAACCTGCCTGGGAAGGACCTTTTCAGGTATTATTGACAACTCCTACTGCCATTAAAATTGGTGAAAAAGACTCATGGATTCATTGCTCTCATGTAAAGCCTGCACCATTCATAGGTGAAGAGATTTCAGATAGACCTGAGGTAGACGCTAAAGAGCTAAAAACCCTAACGATAGCAACTGTTAAAGAGCAAAGAGAGTTCAGAGGAAATAGGCAGTTCCCATTTGATAATCCCACTGATCAGTTAAATGCTTTGGGACTCAGCCTTCGTAAAGTATCAGGAGACAGAAATTGCCTTTTTAGGACTTTAGCAGACCAGCTAGAAGGTCACTGTAGAAATCATCTCAGACACAGATAAGAAGCTGCTTCTTATGTGATTAACCATAGACAAGAGTTTGAGTCTTTTAGAGTAACTGACTCCCCTTTTGAAGAATATGTTGATGAATTAAAGAAATTTGGAAAGTGGGGAGGAAATGATACAATTGTAGCATTTGCTAAGCAGCATCAGCTGAATGTGGTGGTTCATCAGTTAAATCAGCCTTTATTGAAAATCAGTGGCACAGACAAAACTGATGCTAGAGAACTCCACATTTTCTACCATAAAGAACATTATGACAGCATTAGAAAGATCAATGACAATTTAGAAACCCCTGCCACTTTGGCATGCAGAGAATTGGGGAATCAGTTAAAACAATGTGGCATGCCCCAAACTCTAGCAGCTTAAATACCTTATAATTTAACAAGCATTTCCTTCTACAGGCAAACCACTAAAGCACATGGCCTAGTTTTCTGGCCCACCTCAACTATTTTTTTTAATTAATTTTTGTTTTTTTTGTTTTTGTTTTGACTTTTGAAAGGCACTGAAAAGACCTGGAATTGACCACACCTTTAAGTTCTTTAAGAGCACAAAAGGGTGCTTAGCGAATCTTTTGCTTTTTATTTTTGGTTTTTGGTTTTGCTTTGTTTTTTTTTTGACTTTTGCTTCTTTTGCTTTTCTTTAAAACTAAATTTTGTAAACTAAGTGATTATTCAGAGACATTTTAAGTATATGCTGTGGGTGAGGCCATCGGGCCTCAGAAGCTACCAGAATTCTTTTTTTTTTTTTACTCTTTCTTTTTGAGAGAACCATGAGTTCTAATGAGTTTTGTTTTTATTTTTATTTTTTTTTCCTCCTTTCTCTTTTATGTTGTTCTGTTTAACTAAAAAAGACCAGAAAGGGTTATTGAACCCTATTGCTTGATACCTCACTGAAAACATTGAATATTGAATCTTGCTAATTGAAGTCTTATTTCTTTTTGATGAATTAATCACCACTTTAAGTATCTGCTACTGTTATACTAGAGAATTCATGTATAAGATGATGTGGTCTACTTGCTAAAAGAAGATTATGTAATAATGTTTAATATAATCAGCTATTTACATTCGTTTATTATTTATATGTCATTATACTCTGGGTATGGTTTGGAATTATTGTATATATCACGAATATACTCTCAGTTATGCAGCATAGCATGAATTTTTACCATCATACTGTCTTTGGTGAAATTAATGAGATTTCGGAAGTATGGAAACTTATCATTTCAGAGACTAACTTGCTGTGAACTCTGATGCAGGCCCCGGAGAGAATATATGTGCAACAAAAGGAGAGACAGGTATACGTAAGTCCATGGTTTGCTTATGATGGTGACTATGTAGAGCACAATTACTAGGCACAGTCCAGTATTCATCCTCTCTCCCTCCTAATTTAACCTAATTTAACTGAACTTATTTATCTTTTTATCTCACCCTGTGGCCTAGCACAATCACTGGCTGTCTCGGAACCATGAGATATGGTATGATAACCTTTCCATAACATTTTCAGGTGTCATGAACACATACTAAATTTGACTTTGATCCAGACACATGGTGGTAAAAAGTGTTACACATTCCATAACTACCTCAACCCTCTATTACAAGTCTAAGGATATAAAGGAGGGAATGTAATGGAATTTATTAATTTGATCATTGACAATGCTATGCTAAGGTTTAGTAAAAAATACAGCAATTCAAACAGTTAAAGAAGAGAATCCAGCTTTCCAGACCAGAGTCCAGAATCCAGTTTTCCAGACCAGAATCCAGTTTCCTCCTGATGACATCTTACCACTTCAAGAAGACAACAGAACTCAGAGACTTTATATGAACTGTTTTGCTTTATTAGTTTTTACTATCTCCTTTCTGTTATAATATATACTATCTGTAACATGTACTCTCTGCAGAGGCTCTCCCTTTGCCAGACTAATGTCAAAGCGTCGGTTCATGAGGACAAAAAAATGCCCCTCTGGACAAAACTTTCCTTTCTTCCTTTTCTATATTGTTATTCACATATTATTAGTTAGCAATAGTTATTATATTCTTTTTACTGTTCCATCAAGGAAACATTCCGTTTCTTGAGGAAGCAAAGGGGGGAAATGTGGTAAAAAAAAATGAAAGTTTTTTAACAGTCAGGATAACTGAAAGACGCCAGTTTTTTGAAGGACCACCCTTTTGGGGAGGAGACCAATGGCATGAGCTACACACGCCAGTGTGCCTGCTGCACATGTCAGACTGCCTGCTACGCACTCGACTTCTGGGGTGCGAGTTTAAAAGGCAAGGAGAGAACGGAAGTGGGTTTTTTTTCCTGCTCTGCTGGTCTCCTGACTGCGCAGCACAGACGGTCTCTCTCTCTCCAAAGGTGGCCTTCGGTTTTGGTGAGTTTTTATAAGGAATATAGACTAAGCTTAGACTTAAGACTATTTGTATTGTGTTTCTACTTTCCTATCCTTCTAATCAACATCACCTTGTGACTACGATAACAATAAAAGCTCTATCTAGAAAACCAGAAGCTTCTTCCATTTACTAGTCTGGGAGATAAATTAAGGGAAAGGTTAAGTAGGGGAGATTTATGATCTAATATCCAATTTTAAATCTCACATCCCCATGACTCCTGTTTGGGATGTCTCATTGCTCACACAGAAACAAGAGGTGTCTGCCCTTGTTGATGCTGGGCCACACTTTCAGTTCAAAACTCTTCTGCCTTCCCTACTCCCCTTCATCAAAGTCTTTAGTGCATCTCTGTTGGGGAGATAGCTAAACAAAGCTATTGCAACCCAGGTCTCTGAGGCTGGTCCCCCTTTTTATTGGAGAGATTAATGCCTTTCACCCTTCTCTCCTGGTCCCTGGAGCCTCTAGTCATCTGCTTGGCTGAGATCTGCTCCATAAATACAGTCTACCATCTCTTTTGATCTTAAAGGGACGCCTTCCTGGTGTCTATTGTCCTCAATACCCTATGCCACTGAAAGTGTCCCCATTCCCATAGGCCTTTTCCTTTAACCCCTTCAGAGCACAAGTCCCCTCCTGACATTGGGGCAGTCAGCACTGCTCCAGCCATTACTGTGCAGATAGGCCCCTCTAAACCTTTACTCTTGATCCCTCAATATCCACTTAGCAATCAGGATACCAAGGGAGTCTGGCCCCTTGTCAGGGCCTTCTTGTCCAAGGGCCTTCTGGTTCCATGTACTTCCCCAGTGGGGACCCCGTGGGTGCCTGGTGGCAGGGGCTGGCCACTTGTGCATGATCTTAGGGCCATTAATGTTACTGTGATACCCCTAGCACCAGTCATCCCAAACCCCCACACTCTTCTTCACCTTGTCCCGCCCTGGGCTGCTCATTTCACAGTGGCTGACTTCTGCAGGGCATTTTTCTCAGTCCTGGTTTCTCTCCAAAGCCAGTTCATTTTTGCTTTCACTTGGAAGGGGCATCAGTTTACCTGAACTGTTCTCCCACAGAGGTTCAGCCAAGGCACTGAGCTCTTTTTCCCAGGTTTTAAAACAAGGCCTCTCTTCCTCAGACTGGGAGGACTCTGTTTCATTACAGATCGTCCATGACCTGCTCCTCTGTTCCCTCTCCCCTGTTGTTTTGGTTGGGGACTCTATTTATCTTCTCAGAGGGTTAGCAGCAGGAGACCACAAGGCCTCCTGAGACAAACTTCAGTCTGCTCTCCCCTCTGGAAAATTGTTGGGACTCCACCTTTCAGCCTCCATTCAGCCTCCATTCAGCCTCCATCCAGCCTCTGCCTTGACTCAAGTCATGCCCCCTCCAGACCATCCATCACTCAGCTTCCTGTGCCACATCCTAAGGGTCAGCTCTGTGCATTCTTTGGTTTGGGGGCTACTGTCATCTCTGGATCCCTGATCTTTCATGCACAGCCCTTGATGACCTAAAGAAACCTGGACCTGAGCCCTTAGCTCTCCCCACTGAGCCTCAGAATGCCTTTGACTCTGAAATTGGCCCTCCCAAACCCACCCACTTTGGGTCTCTCCAACATTTCCCTCCCATTGGATCTGTTTGCCTCTGAGAAAGGAGGGGATGCTGTTGGTGTATTGACACAGAAGCATGGTGAAACTTTCCTCCCATGGGATACTATGGTAAGAAGTTGGGGGAGCAGCTAGGTGGCAAAGTGGATAAAGCACCGGCCCTGGATTCAGGAGTACCTGAGTTCAAATCCAGCCTCAGACACTTGACACTTACTAGCTGTGTGACCCTGGGCAAGTCACTTAACCCCCATTGCCCCGCAAAAAAACCCAAAAACAAAAACAAGAAGTTGGACAGTGTAGCCAAAGGCTTCCTATGCTGTCTCCCTGCAGTAGTGGGCACAGCTGTCCTTGTTTCTGCCACTTAATGGTCCATGTACCCCATGCTGTTGAAAAACTTAATTCACACCATACCCAGCATCTGTCCTCCAGCAGGCTAGCCAACCTTGTGTAACGATTGGAATGATGCCACCTGCTGGAGACTTACTGTAGAAGAGTTCTGCCCATGAAGCGAAGGTCTTTGAGGGCAAGACCAGGAGTCAGGAAGTGACGCGGGCTAGTGGGAGGAGGAAGGAAGAGACTGGCGCTGAGTCTCGCGCTCTTTCCTCTGGACTCTGGTGGAGAAGGGAGCTAGAAATGTGCTCTCCCTTTAATAGATAGGAATCTAGGCCTTTCTCTCTCTTTACCAAATTCTTATTCTCCTTAATAAATGCTTAAAAGTCTAACTCTTGCTAAAGCTTATAATTTATTGGCGACCACTCATTAGATATTTTAGACAGACTAGCTAGAATTTTAGTCCTTAACACTTGAAGTGACTTTGTTATCTAAACCTAATTTGACCATCAAGTATATAAATACACTCAACCCTGCCACTTATTTACCAAAGGTGGGAGATGAGGACCAGACTTTAAATCACGACTGTATAATTTATCTGGATGCCTTGCTTTCCCCTCTGGAGAACCTACAAGAAACGTGCTTAGAAATAGCAGACTTTGGTACTGGTGAATCCTGCCTGAGAAATGAGAATGGAGACCTAGCATCACTAGTAGCACAGAAGTGGCTGAAGCTTCATCACCACCCCATAGTCATTCAGCACAACAAGCAGAACTGGAGGCAGTCCCCAGAGCCTGGGAAAGGGAAAAGGATTCATGTTTACACAGACGGCCAATGTGCATTTGGGGTTTCCTAACCTCCTCTGGACACCCTATTAAAAACCAGAAGCAGGTTCCTCCCTCCTAGATTGCTTGCTGCTTCCTCTGGCAGAGGCAGGAATTACAATTCCAGGGCACAGCCTGGAAAACAATGCACAAGCCCAGGGAAATAATAGCTGACCAAGCAGCCCAGCATTACCGCCCCCACGCCAGGAGGCAGGCACTGGTTTTCTTTCTCCTCCCCACTTTCCTCTCGGGGTTCAGCTCTCACGATGTTCCTGGCAGTGCCAGTTTCTGGCTTCTTATATTCTTGGGTTTCTTTCTTTCGTTTATTTTGCTGTTCTTATCTCAGACTTGCCTGTTTTGCCATTCTGTTAGTCCTACAGACCTCACTCCGGTCAACAGGCATAGATAGGCTCCCGCTGATCCAGCCACTCAAGAGTCCCATGTAATGAACATTCTTTAAGGTGCTCGATTCAACCATTACTGAGCCTGCTATTCAGGGTCCTGCCCTTTGCAGGCCTAGCAATAGCCACTGCACTAGAGGCCTGGACCATGACTCCTATGGGAGGATTCGTTGATCCCCAAAAGGGGCAGGGAAGTAAAACTCCTTCTCCACCCTGGGGTAAGAGGACAGCAGCCCCATGTCCCACAACTTCTACGACTATGCATGGGAAAATAGGGGATCATGATCACGTGTTAATGAGTCCGGCTGCAGCATCTAGGGCTCCTAGCTCACTAGAACCTTATCTGAGAGGCCCAATACATTCAGCAGTCTCCTTAGAAACTCAGATCCTGCTTTGACTCATGGTTATAAATGGTGACACAGGCCATGAGCTCAAGTCATTAAACCCCACACAAGGTAATTCCACTTTCATTTTGAATTCTTTGTGGATTGCTTCCTGGGAGATCTCACTTGGTCCCTTTGGCCATTTTCTGAGACCCGATTACATCTACACGAGACCGTGGGGTCTTACAATGCCACTGATGACTCCTATTGCAACAACCAACTGGGCATCAGACCATTGCACTTTGCCCAGAATCTAAGCCATTGTCAAGAAATCCATTCTATTCCCATTCACAGATAATAATCCTAGGACTGACTACCCCTTGCCTCCAGCCTCTATACTCCATGAGTCTCCACTCACTTTGTGACATTCACACTTTCATAGACTGATTATCCTCTGCCACTGTACTGTTCTTCCTGTGTGGCTCCACTCCATACCCCAGTATCCCTCCCTTCCCAAAACACCTATGCACCCTTGTCTAGACCAGGGCTTCTTACACTTTTCTCATGACCCTGGTATATAGTTATATAAAATAGATGTGCATAACCTTTTACTGATGCCAAATTATTCGTGACCACCACATTCAGTTACGTGGCCCCATATGGGGTCATGACGCACAGTATAAGAAGCTAGGCTCTACACCATGCCTGGGTCATGCCTAGTCACTCCCCTGAGGTACCCCTCCCATTAAAGCTGTTCTCTCACCAACAGCAGAGGCTTGTTTTCCTGCCTGTTATGGCCCTACTAGCTGGCACCCTGGGCACACTGTACCCATCTATCAGGAGCCTCTCAGGGCAGCTGGCCAGGGGCCTGGAGAGCACTGGAAGGCTCATCACCAGCCTCCAAATGCACCTACATTGGGGAAGAATGTCGTTTCTATGTCAACCAATCCTCCCTCCCTCATAGAGGAAGATCTTGGTGCTCTGAACAGACAAGTAGAAGATAAATGGGAAAGAGGCCAAAACATCCTGTCATACTTCTTTTCTTTATCTCTCATCTCTGGCTCGTTCTCCTGGCTCCCAGAAAGCCTTGGTGGCCCTTTCTGCTCCATCCTCTTTGGTCTAATGTCACTGTCCTTTGTCTGGCCACCTATCTTGGCATCCCCTGCCCACTTCTCTCCTACACCAAATCACCCCATGTGGGGTCACATAACTGCATGTGGGGGTTGTGAAAATGTTGACAGTAAATGTTTGATTTGTATATCTATCTTATCTACCTATGTACCCAGGGTCAAGTGAAAATTTCTCAGGCAAAAAGGGGTGCCGAGTGGAAAAAGTTTAAGAAGCGCTGTTTGGACTGTGACTCCAGAGCTGAAGTGATCAATCAGTTCCCCTGAAATGCTAGTATCCCACCCCAACACCCCCCACCACCAGCCAGTTCCTGGTCCCCTGGTTCAGTACCCTGCCCAGCAAACACAAGACTCAACCAGGCAAGGGAGCAAGAACTTGTATAGCATCGCCACTCCAAATGTTCATATGAACTAGTTTTGCCACACCTGTGGTAGAGCCTTCTGAGCTCATATTGATCTGATCAGCCACAATAGGACACACTGTACCTTGACCCTGAGATAGAGATAGCATTTTGTTCTTTGATAATGAAGGACAACCACCAATTCATAGAGATTATTCCACTTGCTGCACATACTCTAAATTTAGTGGTTGGGGAACCCTTCCTGCGGCAGTTCATGACTATGATCTTAAACTTTTTCTACTTGCCACCCCTTTTTACCCAAGAAATTTTTATGCAACACTGGGTATATAGGTATTGTGATAAGATTATTACAAGTTGGCTGACTCATTGGGAGGGGTCACACCTGGCCTGCCCTGAAGTGACATATGCTGCTGATGTCAGAAGGAGAAACCATTCTTCACAGGCAGTTTTGAAGGACCTCCCTTTTTGGGGGGAGGAAGAGTAAACGCTCACTGAGGGGAGCTCAGTTCATTTCTGGAGTCTCTTTCTTCCCTGTGGTGCAAGCAGCAGGAGTAGATGCCCCAGATGGTGAGTTAACATAAAAGGCCGGCTTTCTTTTGAATTAGCTGAACTGGGGGCGGCTAGGTGGCGCAGTGGATAAAGCACCAGCCCTGGATTCAGGAGTACCTGAGTTCAAATCCGGCCTCAGACACTTGACACTTACTAGCTGTGTGACCCTGGGCAAGTCACTTAACCCCCATTGCCCTGAAAAAAAAACAAAAAAACAAAACAAAAAATGAATTAGCTGAACTGGAAGCTAGTTGGGGGTTGTATAGATTTAGGTTAGAGCTAGGAGGATTATTCATATTTCTTTTTCCCTATTCCCTTGTCTTTGATTTTTATTAATTTCACCTTTGCTGTTTATTTTATTCCCATTAATAAAATCTGATTCATTTGTGGAAAAGAGGCTGTTAGGCTCCTTTCTTGTTGGCCTGGGAGAAATATTAAAAAAGGCAGTACGGAGGGGAGGGAGCTTTGGGCCTAGAGGTCCCTCATTCTTTCCGGGACCCCAATATTACAGTGAGCCACTCAATTAACTATATATTAAATTTGGCCCTCACAGTATTTAAAATAGGGGTACAAATCAAACATTTGCTGCCAAGTTTTTCATAACCCTTCCTATTCAAGTTACGTGACCACATATGGGATTGTGACCCACAGTTTAAGAAGCTTTGGTCTAAGGGATCTGAGCTAAAAAATCTTTAATTGTACCTTAAATAGGAATTGTCTGTTTTGTTGCAAATATATTTTTCCTCTGAAACAAAATGCATGTGTATGTTTGAAGAACAAAGTATACTTTCTGCAGTGATTCCAAACTATCTTGATATGACAAGAAAGTTCCAAGGGACTCATGATGGGAAAGGCTCTCCAAATCCAGAAAAAAAAAAAGGGAACTGTGGAATATGGATGCTGAGTGGACCATACTATTTCTTTTGGTTTTGGTGCTGTTGTTTTTTTTTTTGAGGTTTTTCCTTTTTACTCTGATTCTTCTCTTAACATGACTTATACAGAAATATGTTTAATGTTATTATATATGTGTGTGTATGTATATGTATATGTATATGTATATATATATATGTATATATATATATATATATATATATATATATATATAAAACCTATATCAGATTATCTGCTGTCATGGGGAGGGGGAAGGGAAGGAGAAAAATTGGAAATTGGAAATCTTATCTAAACAAATGCTGAAAACTAAAATAAATAAACAAATAAACAAACAAAAAATAAATATTTTAAAGAAAAAAAAAGAATAAATGCTTAATGCTAAAACTGGTACAGTAGCCTCTAATTTAAAAGTAGCAATATATTAGAAGCCCCAGCTAAGTTCCCTAAAACCTAGAACAGAGAAGGCACTCCCATATATTTTCAAATGACACAAAATACTACCTCAGACACTTAAAAGCACTGTGACCCTGGACATGTCACTTAGCTTGTTCTTGCCTCTGCTTCCTCAATTGTAAAATGTGGATAGCCACAACACCTGCCTCACAGAATTATGGTCCTGATCAAATGAAGTGACATCTTGAAACTACTTAGACCAGTGCCTGGCACATAAGCAAGCATGACATTAATGCTAGTTATTATTGGCATTATTATAGCAACTTGATGCAGAACCAAATTGAAGTCTGGGTTTGTTGGCTGTTGAAACAAATACTGCAGATTTTTGTTCCAAAAAAAAAGTCCAGCTTTGAAATGAGTTTCATATTTTAGGTTATGTTCCACAACTTCTAAGTCATAACTCAATTGACTAAAAAACTGTTATAGTCAACCAAATCTATAAATCTTGCAAAGAATAGTAAACATGATTTGTCAGATTAAAAAAAAATCTATTGTGAGATTTAAAATTGGATACTAGAGCATTAACCTCTCCTTTTTAACCTTTCCCTTCTTTATCTCCCAGACTAGTAAATGGAAGAAGCCTCTGGTCTCTAGTTAGAGCTTTTATTGTTTGGAAATTACAAGGTGATGTTGATTAGAGGGATAGGAAAGTAGAAATACAAAACAAATAGTCTTAAGTCTAAGCTTAGTCTATATTCCGTATAAAACTCACCAAAACCCATATAGGGCTCACCAAAAACCCAACACCACCTCTGAAGCCGAGAGCTTGCGTCAAGCATGTGCTGTTATGGCGAACCAGCCGAGTAGAACCTCAGTCAGCATCTCTGTGTGCAGCGCCAACAGCGGACAAGGAGAGCCCACCAAAGACCTCACTTCCATTCCCTCCTTGCCTTTTAAGCTCGCACCCCAGAAATGGAGTGTCTAACAGACGGACCTGGCAGTTTGTCACGGTCTCCTCCCTGAAAGAGTGGTCCTTCAAAAAAAAACTGGCGTCTTTCCATTATCGCTAACCGACTGTTTAAAACTTTCACTTTTTACCACATGTGAAATATAATTGATTGTTGTTTTTCTTTCTTCCTCTGAAAATTGCCTGTTCATACTTCTTGATATTATTCCATAGTACCCATTCTTTATATATTTGGATATAACCTATATCTGTTCTTTACATACCTTTAGTGAAACCTCTATCAGGGCAACTGTCCACAAAAGTTTTTCCCAGTAAATTTCCCCATTTACATTTTAGATGCATTGGAGTATTTCTTCATGTGAAGAAAATGGCCCTTTTTATTTTCTGTAACCCTCTCTGCCCCTCATTTGGTGATGAACTCATCCCCTATTCAAAACTGAAAAATATATCTTCTTCATTGTTCTTCCAATGTACTTGAATGGACTTTTTATGTCATGTATCCTTTGGAGCTAACCTTGGTATAGTGTGAGATGTTGGTCTCTACCTAGTTTCTGCCAGACTGCTTCTCAATTTTTCTATTATTTTTTACTGACTAGTAAATCCTTGCCCCATGTTTGGGGGATGGGGGGGTCTTTGGATTTATTGAACCCACGGTTACTGTACTCATTTGAAAAAATATATATCATGCACCTGATCTATTCAATTTCTTAAGCTTCAAGTTGATGTTCCTTTCCCAGGAAGACAGAGCTAGAATGCATTTAAGGCAGAATTTGAACCCATCTTCCTTATTCTAAACCCAGTGCCATGTTACATTCAGTGCCTTCCTCTACCCTGTTCTAAATATAAATGTGAATGAAAAGTGACTAAATTATCCACATATTTTAGTTTACTACTAACTCTGATACTTAAAGCCCACGAAATATGTAATAGTTAACTTTTCCATTGTAACTTACTATTTGCAAAGCTTTTAAAAAATATTGTCTCAGGGCAGCTAGGTGGTGCAGTGGATAGAGCACTGGCCCTGGAGTCAGGAGTACCTGAGTTCAAATCCGGCCTCACACACTTAACACTTACTAGCTGTGTGACCCTAAGCAGGTCACTTAACCCTAATTGCCTCACTAAAAAAAAAAAAAAATTTTAATTAAAATTAAAAAATAGTCTCACTTGTTCCCCATATTAACTCTATTAAGTAGTTGCTATTATCCCCATTCTATTTATGTGGAAAATCAGAGAGGAATAGGTTAAGGGACTTTCCCAGGGTCACAGTTACAAAGTGTTAGAGACTGAATTTGAACTCTGGTCTTGTGGCTAAAGGGATAACAAATAATCCACTGTGCCACTCTGCTAAATCAATTATTGTAGAAGCAAATGTCCAATAGATACAAGAGTATTTATACTGTGACATTTAGTGTCACCAAAAGAACAAGAGAAAAAGTGAGTACTAATCGATTAGTAAATGGCTAAGGAAATTATGCCACATAAATGCTATGGAATATTATTAAAGAGTAATGACAGGTGCAGCTAGGTGGCACAGTGGATAGAACACCGGCCCTGGATTCAGGAGGACCCGAGTTCAAATCCAGCCTCAGACACTTGATACTTACTAGCTATGTGACTCTGGGCAAGTCACTTAACCCCCATTGCCCCGCAAAAAGAAAAACAAACAAGTAATGACAAACAGGATCACAAAGAAAAATTTATTATATTCAGAACACATTTTGAACAAGATGAAATCTGAGATGTCTACCAAAGTCTATACTGCAGCAAAAGGCCTTTCCTCATTACTTAGATCTGTAAGTTTAATCTCCAACATGATTTCTCCAATGTAAAATCATGCATTAGATCTATATGAAGACCCTGACATTAACAAAAGTTATTGCTTTTATCAGCACTTTTCCCCCACACAAACATCCTGATGTCTAGTAATCCCCACATTCCAAAGAAATACACGTTTCCATTGAGCAAATCTGTAAGGCTTCTCTCCAGTAGGAATCCTCTGATGTAAAAGAGATGACCTCTGGTTGGAAGACTTCCCCTGTTGAGTCCATATAAAGCATCTTCCAGAATGAATTTTGTGCTGTTGAATAAGCCCTCTACTACTTTTGAATGCCTTTCCTTATTCATCACAGTCATCTATTCCTATTAGATAGGAATTCTCTGAGGGGAAATAAGGGATGATTGTTCCTTGAAGTCTTTACAACATTGATTCTATTACTAAGATTTCTCTGTAGGGCAGCTAGGTGGCGCAGTGGATAAAGCATGGGCTGTGGATTCAGGAAGACCTGAGTTCAAATCCTGCCTCAGACACTTTACACTTACTAGCTGTGTGACCCTGGGCAAATCACTTAACCCTCATTGCCCAGCAAAAAAAAAAAAAGAAAGAAAGAAAAAATTTCTCTCCAATGTAGCTTCTCTGACATACAAGACTGAAGTTCTTTTTGCAAAGCCTATTGACACTGATTATATTGTAAAGGTTTCTCTCTAGTGTAGATTCTCTGATGTATAGAAAGAGTTGGACATTTTTTTTGTTAAAGTCTTTCCACACTGATCGCAATCATAAGTTTTCCTTCCAATGTGGATTCTCTGATATAGATAAAGAGTGGACTTCTGTCTTAAAGCCTTTCCACATTGATTACATTCATAAGGTTTTCCTCCAGTATGGATTCTTTGATGTACATGCTGACTAGAGATGTCAGAAAGTCTTTCTACATTGATTGCATTCATAAGGTTTCTATCTAGAGTGGATTCGCAGATGGGTAGCAAGAGTGGACTTCTTTGTGAAAGTCTTTCCACACTGATTACATTTATAAGGTTTCTCTCCTGTATGAATTCTCTGATGTTCAAGAACTCTGGATTTCACACGGAAAGCTTTTCCACATTGATTACATTCATAAGGTTTCTCTCCAGTGTGACTTCTCTGATGCTGAACAAGAGTGGAGTTCTGTCTGAAAGTCTTTCCACACTGATTACATTTATAAGGCTTCTCTCCAGTGTGGATTCTCTGATGTACAGCAAGACCAGAACTCTGTGTGAAAGCCTTTCCACACTGATTACATTCATATGGTTTCTCTCCAGTGTGGACTCTCTGATGTACAGCAAGACCACAGTTCAGTCGGAAAGCCTTTCCACACTGATTGCATTTATATGGTTTCTCTCTAGTATGGATTCTCAGATGGCTAACAAAATGGGCCCTATATGCTAAAACCTTCCCACATTGATTACATTCAAAAGGTTTTTCTCCAGTGTGGATTTTCTTATGTATAGCAAGAGAGGACTTTTTGGTGAAAGTCTTTCCACACTGATTACATGGATAAGTTTTCCCTCCATTGTGGATTCTTTGATGATAATGAAAAGTGGGCCTTGTGAAAGTCTTTCCACATTGATTACAATCATAAGTTTTTGCTGCAGTGTGGGTTTTCTGATGAAGGGAAAGAGCAGACTGCTGTCTGAAAGTCTTTCCACACTGATTACATGTATAAGGTTTCTCTCCAGTGTGTATTCTTTGATGTATTGAAAGATGAATGTTTTGTGTGAAACCCTTTCCACACTGATTACATTCATAAGGTTTCTCTCCACTGTGGATTTTCTGATGTGTCACAAGATGGCTATTTTGTGTGAAACCCTTTCCACACTGATTACATTCATAAGGTTTCTCTCCACTGTGGAGTCTCTGATGTGTCAAAAGATACCTGTTCTGTGTGAAAGCCTTTCCACATTGATCACATTTATATAATTTCTCTCCGGTGTGGACTCTCTGATGCATAACAAGACTAGACCTCTTTTTGAAAGTCTTTCCACATGTATTACATTCATGATGTTTCCCTGCAGTGTGAATTTTATGAGGGTCAAGGAGTTTTGAGTTCTGGCTCAAGGCTTTCCTACTTTCATTTCCTATATAAAGTATTTCTCCAGTATAAGGCTTCTGATGTCTAATGAGGTCTGAACTCAAGCTGAAGGCCATTTGCCTTTGATCCATTTGCATTTCAGAAGGCTTCTCAGAAGACTGCATAAGCCCAAACTTTTCATTAAAGCATTGCCTGTCTTCACTATCCTGAAAAGAGTCACTTCTTGAGGTCATTCTCTTACACTGAATTAGGACTGAATGTTGCTGGACACCCTTTGCATCAAATTCACAGTGACTATTTTGAGTTTTCTCTATCTTGATCTCTGTGTCACAGAATTTTCTCAAATGGAAATCACAGGGACCATCACTCATGAATCTTTGCTGGTGAGATTTTTTCACAAAAATGCTCAGCTTTAAAGTAGTCTCATTCACTTCAAATCCAGTCTCTGCATCTAAAGGAAACAAAGAAACATATATACAGACATACACACACATATAAAAAAAAATCTTCCTTCCATTGGAAGAAAGTAAGCTAACTTTTATTCTCTCTCTCCAGTCCAAAAAAAAAAAATATTCAAAGTTAATGGGCAGAAACCATCAATTGAAAATGCCATGAACTCACATCTATCTGAAAAATGATTTAATTTGGGGCAGCTAGGTGGCGCAGTGGTTAGAGCACCGGCCCTGGAGTCAGGAGTACCTGAGTTCAAATCTGGCCTCAGACACTAAACACTTACTAGCTGTGTGACCCTGGGCAAGTCACTTAACCCCAATTACCTCACTAAAAAAAAAAAAAAAGATTTAATTTATGAAGAACTTCACAAACAATGACACTGGATACTCCTAAGAAACTTGAGACACAGGTAGGGTTCTCATTACACTTTACTACTGAAGCCATGAGCTCAGCATAGCCAACTGGCACGACCAATAGGACCAGAACTCAAATCCCAGGAATGACGGTGATTATTCTCGGCCTTCCTTCATTTCACTTTAATCCTTCACTCAAATGACTTTTGTTGATTATTCTTTTTAATTTTTTCTCAGAAAAGCCTTCTGTTTTTCTATTCTCCCTAGTTTTGATGTATTATCACTTGATCATCCTTTGAGAAACAGGTTTCAACTTTTCATTCGTCAGGGATTAACTTTCAGTGTTACCTTCAACTTTTCTTATATTCTATTCAGATCCATCGATATTATGTCATTTGCTGCACATCTGCTAAAAACTGACATTATTTCATCATCTCCCACATCTCTGACCATAATGTAATTTATCTGTTGATCCTTTCAAACTTATTTTTTTCAGTTTCCATGTCAAAGATCACCTCATACCTGCCAACTCCATTACTTTGTATTTACCAGAGACATAAGATTCTCAGCTTAGCATATAAAATTTACAATGGATGAACAAGTGATAGTGCAGAAAAATATTATGAATCATATGGATAGTAGTCTGGGGACTTTCACATATGGATAGTAGACTGGGGAGTTTCACAACACAGTTTTTATTGGTCAGAGAGGCCCAAAGAATAAACTGCTTAGGAGTCATGGTTGTTCATTGCCTTGATTGGTGTTACTACAGTATAAACTATCCTACTGTTTCTTCTATCCATCGTCTCTATATCTGTTAAGATGGGGAAACTGAGGCTCTGAGGTTCAGTGACTTTCCCAGGGTCATACTGTTAAAGAGCATGTAAAAAAGAATTTTTTAAGTCAGATCTTTCTGCCCCCACACCTAGCATTCCCTTCATTACAACACAGATGCTTCTTGTGGTAACAGCCCTCATATATCTCCTTTCATCTCACTCACCTGGACAGGAGCTCCTGGGGCCTTTTTCATCCAGGATCCAAGATGCTTCCCTTTCCTCAAAATGGGAGAGCAAATCTTCTCTGAGAACTGGAATTCCTGGGCATGGGGAATAAGGAATGAGAATGGAGAGCAACTTACACTTTACTCCTCTTTAGGGAAAGGGGACATGCAAGCAAAGAGCCCAACATGGTTCCTAGTACTCCTCAAGGATGGCTGATGTGGGGGTAAGGAGGAGATCATGCAGCCAATTTGGAGCTAGAAACTTCTGTCTTTGCCTCCTTCCTAGAAATATGGTCACATTCCATAGCTTCCATTATTCAGAAATTAGAGCCAGCAGGAAGTTCAGTGGTGACAACCCTGGACCTGAATTCAGGAAGACCTGAGTGTAAATCCAGCCTGACACTTAGTAACTGTGTGCCCCTTAACCCCTTTGCCTCAGTTTTCTCAGCTGTAAGATGGGGGTGATAATGACACCAATCTCACAAGGTACTGAGAGTATCAGGTGAGATAATATTTATGAAATACTTTGCATAGCAGCTGGCACATAGTAGATGTATGTAAGTGCTTTATTCCTTTTTCTTCTATTCCTACCATCTGTGCTGGCATTTGGGGGAAGAATTATGTAAGAAGAACAATAAACTTGCTACAAGGCAAGACTAGGAGTCATGAGCTATAAATTTATCCTCGTTAAGAAAAGAAGCTTTTTGAAGACTTTGTTGTTGTGCATTCATTTTTCAGTCTCATCCGACTCTTTTTGGACCCATATGAAGGTTTCTTGGTGAATACACTGCAATGGTTTGCATTTGCTACTCCAGTTCATTTTACAGATGAGGAAACTGAGGCAAACAGGGTTAAGTGACTTCACCAGGGTCACAAAGCTCATGTCTGAGGGCAGCTCTAAATTATGTAAGAGCAGTCTTCCTGACTCCAGGCCTGGCACTCTAACCACTGTGCAAATGAACTGCCATTTTAAAGACTAGACCCATTCCAAAGAGGAAGGGGTGACCTTATTGGAAAGTGAGGAAGACACTCTTTTGATGGCAGATTCACAGTGACCAGGGGAAGCTGTGCTTACCCACAGAGAGCAGGTTCTGGGAGTTTTCCACCATCACTTCCTTGTACAGCACTTTCTGAGAATGGCTCAAGAGACACCACTCCTCCTGGGTGAAGTCCACAGCCACATCCTTGAATGTCATTGAGTCCTGACCATCAGAATTCACAAGACTTAGAGCTGAAAGAGACTTCAGAATTCATCTAGTCCAACCCTCATCAATATACAGGGGGAAACTGAAGCACATGTGGCTTGGACCCAACACCCACAGCCATTGTCACTGAAAACCCAGTGGGCAAATGAGAAAAGCAATTTATATTTGCATTTGGGAAAAAGGAGATAAATATCTTCCTATGAACATGTTCTCCTTATGGAATCAGGGAGAACATATGTGCTCCATCAGCAAGGCATAAGAATCTGCAGAGGAGAGAGAGAAGGTCATGTGAAATCTTTTCCTGATCAGAACTGTCAGACTGATATGTTAAGAAAATCCTATGAAGCTGGTGAGAAGCTGGCAAGTTCTGGGCATTCTGCTGTTCCAGCCTCAGATAATGACTCCAGTGAGACCCCTGGCAAGTTACTGAACCTGCTTCCCACAGTTTCCTGAACAGTCCAATGGGGATAATTAGAGCACTGGCCTCAAAGGATTGCTGTGAGGATGAAAATGTCATTTGTAAAACACTGAGCCCAGTGAGGGCCACATAACCGGCGTTCATTCTATCAATGCCCATTCCTGCCCATCCCTTCCAATCTCCCCCTCATGACTGGCTGCCTGGCCTCTTGTCTCTCACCACTGGAGTTCTTCTCCACACTAGGGTCAAAGTCATGTTCCTTAATTAGAGATTTGACTACATGACTACTCTCCTCAACCAATTGCAATGGCTCCCTATGGCCTTTAGGATCAAATGTCCATCCCTCTGCCCCAGGGGCTTTTAGAAGGATATGATAACTGTTAGGGGCTATCTCAGAAGTCTCCTGGGAATTTTCTCCTTGAGACACACCTAAGGCCATAAGAAAATGCCCGGAGCAGCAAAACTCACAGAAGAATGTGCTGAAATCATCTTCTAACCAAGAACAGCTTGGAAGGTCAGGAGGAGGGAGCTGCTGTGCTGATACAGGAGTCAGGCCCAACCCCACAGTCACCCTGACACTCACCAGAGAAGGAGACACACCTAAAAGATGCAAGGGAGCTAAGTGGCACTTGGGACTGAGATAACTCCAGGACCACCAGCCTTCTTCATGCCACTCTCCCCCCCACGCCCCCTTGAGGAGATAACCCTATCAGGGGAGGCTGCTGCCAAAGTGGCGTAAGGGGACAGAGCAACTGCACCTCACCAGAATGCCTCCAACCTCCCGCCCCATAAGTGACATTTCCCCCTTACTCTGTGGGACGTGGGTTTAATTGATCAGATTGATCATGAGGTGTCCCAAAGAACTACAAGACTCAGTGACTCAGTTTCCCAAGTTTTATTGCAATACTGTGAGTGACCACAGGGAGAACAGCCAAAGGAGAAAGGTGTCTCTTGAATAGGGGGATGAAAATGGTTATATTTATAATCAGAAAATAATCAAATCCTCATTATCCTAATCTCCACCTTAGGGAGGTACAAGGGAGGGCCTATCTTAATTGGGAGTTCCTGGGGGCTTAAGCCCACCCTGAGGCAGGTACCTTTTTCTGTGGAGGTGTGTTTTTGGGGTTTAAGTGTCATAAGGTGAACTGGAGACAAATTTGGCCTTTTCTGAGTATGTCACCTCAACTTGCCAAGGTCAGTGTCCCTGTGTTTTTCATTCTTTAGGCCTAGTTCTGGGTATTAACATTTATCGGTTAGGGTTTCTATAACCTGTCTCTTTATGTTTTTGTTGTTAAATGTTGTTAAGTTAAGGTCTCTGTGACCTGCCTCTTTATGTTTTTGTTAAGAATGGTGATAAATGGAGGTAACAAGAACCTAGACCCTGACTTATATGGATGAGGGCCCAAGTCTTAAGTCATCCATTAATGGCTTTCAATGCTTAGATCTAAATTAGAGCTCAGATCTTAGGTTTGTCTGTTAACCCCTTCTTTACCTTGTACATCACACTGACACTGGCCTCTCAACTGAGACCCAGCTAAGACCCTCCCTGGGTCCTGGCTCTGGGCCTTCCTGCTTAGAATGTTCTCCCTCCTTCTCACCTCCACCTCCTGGCTTCCTGAAAGTCTCACCTTCTAAAAGCAAAGCTTTTCCTGGTCCCTGAAACTGCTGGATCCTTCCCCTCCCACCTACACTGTCTATAGCTCTTATGGGCACAGCTGCTTACCTGCTGTCTCCCCATTAGACTGGGAGCTCCTTCAAGGCAGGGATGTTCCTTGGACAGTCGGGTGTAATGAGGGAGAACTTAAAAATCAAAACCCTGAGGGCATCAAGGGGTAGAGAAGCACAGGGGGAAGTTATTGCTAGTGTCGAATATTAAAATATAGTTTTTGTATCTGCCTGTCTCCTACAAACAGATCAGAGAAATAATCTTTGATCTGTTCTGGGCCCAGAGCACCCCAGAAGTTCTCTGGGGCACATCAAGGAACCTTCTCCTTGAGAATCTAAACCAAAGGACAGATACACCTAAAGAGTTAAGTGGAACCAGATTACACTGAGCTAGCTCCGGGACCCCCACCCTTCATTCAAGTCTCCTCCACCCCTGGGGAGATAAGTTTGGGTATGGCTCCTGCCTTTGTGTAGAGATGGCTAGAGAGATCTGCAGCCACCCCTCGCCCAACTTCTCCAGCCACCACCAGCAGGGAGGGTCCTCCCTCACTAAGGGAACTTTCCACAGTCAGATGGTCACCCCCATCCATCTTCTATAAAAGTACCTGCTGGTCTCCTCCTCAAGGAGATTGGTATCTCAAAGCCATGCTCTCTTCTCCCCATGAGAAGTGTACTAATTCCTCTCTTGTCTTGTCTTGTCTTGGCTTCCCTTCCCTCCCCCTAAATAAACTACTATCTTATTCTAATTGCTTTGATGTGCAAGAAGGTGTAATTTTTTAAAGAGGAATTCCTAAGGACCCCAAACCCCTAACCCCTACCACTATCCCAAACCCCCTACCCTATTTTCCCCATATCAAATCTCTCCTACAAAATTAATAAACAGATCAGAGAAATTATAATATCTTCTAAGATCTCCTAAAAAACCAGATCAGAGAGCATGATACCTGTCCTCCTATGAAACAGATCAGAGACAGACAGAAAAGACATAATTATCAATTTAATATTTTGTCCCAAGAAGAAATATATCACATATGATCATGTGGAAACTCTCCTCCTAAGAAGAGAGCTCAGGGACTCCCCATTTATGAAGGTATGTTATGGGAGAATTATGGGCCCGGTTACCCCACAAATTGTCTGGGAAGGTCAAGGAACTTTTTCCCTTGAAACCCCAGGAGTTTTCCCCTGAAATCAAGTAGGCCTCTCCTTGAGCTCAATCAAGGACAGACACACCCAAAAGAGATAAGCAGCACCAGATCAAACTGAGCATGCTCCAGGACCACCACCCCACATTCCAGTCCTCCTGAGCACCTGGATGAGGTAATCCTGTTGGGTGTGTCTACACCAGTAGAAGACCCAGGAACCACCCACCAGCAGACAGCTCAGACCCACCAGGATGGAATTAATGCCCATCACCAGATTGCTCACAACCAATCATCACCTACCCCAGCCCACCACCAACCCATCACCCAATAAGGGACATTCTTGCCTACGCCATCTGAACCCTATCAAAGGGCACTCCCCAAGCTAGTTGGGGAGGAAAGCGTTTTCTCTAAAACCTTCCTCCTGGCCAGTTTCTCTTGTACCCCAGTAAACCTGTTCTTTTATTCCTAAATAGGACTTGTGTGAGAGTAATTCTTTACAGAGGAATCCTAAGGACCCACGTGCTTTCTCCCCATATCATTTTTGGCGCCCAACCTGGGGCCAGTTCAATCTGGTGCTGCTTATCTCTTTTGGGTGTGTCTGTCCTTGATTGGCTCAAGGAGAAGCCTACTTGATTTCAAGGGAAAACTCCGGGGGGGGGGTTCAAGGAAAAAGTTCCTTGACCTTCCCAGACAACTTTTGGGCTAACCGGGCCCATAATCCTCCCATAACAGGTATATATGGGGTTTTTTGTCCACTAATTAGAGGGCATTGTCAGTTTCAATACTATGATACAGAAGCAAAGACAGTTTAACAATTTCAGTTATAACAAGTATGGGGGAGAGCTAGCTAGGTGGTACAGTGGATAGAGCACCGGGCCTGAATTCAGGAGTACCTGAGTTCAAATCCAGCCTCAGAAACTTGACACTTACTAGCTGTGTGACCCTGGGCAAGTCACTTAACCCTTCATTGCCTTGCAAAAAAATTAAAAAAAAAAACAAGTATGGGGGAGATACAGAAACATCATGATAAGATTACAGGGTTCCAACAAAAAAAAGGGTTTGGCAGGGAGGAGGATGTCCAAATGTTACCTTAAGATAGGGACTTACTATCCTGAGGGAAAAGAAGTCACCAGGTAGGATCTTTTATCTGCTAGCTCCCTGGGTTCAGTTTGGAGTTCAGCTGAAGGGCATTTTGCTTCTATTAACCCAGGATCATGAAAAATACTTTTGGATAATAAGGTGCCTCCATCAAATTCAGGTGATCCTTATATTCAAATTAAACAGTTCAAAACACAGAAGAGAGCAGGGCATTGTTATTACTACTGTCTTCTATCATGTGTCTGTCTCTCTCTGATTTAAAAGGAACGATAATTAGGAAAGAGGGTTTGGCAGTTTCATAGACAATTTTCTATATCTAAGAAATGACCTGTACTCACCTGCCCTGGGGGTCTCTGGGGTCCAGGGGCCATTCCCTCAGGCTCCTGCTTGGCCCAGGTCTTGATCCTCTTCAGGCTGAGCAGGATCCCAGAGGGGGAGGCGGCTTTTCCTTCACTCCTCACGTGGCGTGGCGGGGAGGAGGGGGGCTGCCCTGTAAGGATTAAGAGGGTGAGGTCCCAGAGGGGTTACAAGGCCCCTGGCCCTGCCCTTGGGGCAGAGACTCCAGCCACAGCAAACATACACTCTCCACCCTCTTATTCCTTCTCTTCTGCCCCACTCCCCTCACCCACAGTCCCAGAGACCCAAGGGGCAGGAAGGGGGTTCACACCCCACATAGGGCTCCTGAATCAGAGCTCTCCCTCCCACTGAGGCTCTGGGTGACATCTGAAGGTCAAGCTGCAGGACCCACTAGAAAAGCAGGGGATGGAACCCCAGGACAAGCAGCAGGGGCTGGGAGTGCCAGGTCAGGGAGGCAAGGGTGCTCCTGGTGTCCCTGGAGGGTGCTCACCCAGAGCTCAGATGGGGAGACTGAGGCCCAGTGGAAAGGCCAGCCAAGCAGAAGCAGGGAGCTGGGCAGGGTCCTGGCTCAGCACTACTATGGAGCATTCTCAGCCCCTAGAGCTCCAGCTTCCAGCCAATCTGCTCTGGCCAGCTCCTCCCAGGTTCTAGAGCCCCACCCTCAGGCCCTGGGGGCCTAGCATTGCCAGGACACAGTGATCTTGGCTCCCAGGGCTGCTTTGTCCCCAGCCAGGAGGGCTGCCACAAGAGTCCCCAGGGCAGAATCTGCCTAAAACAGGTGGGCCACTTAGGAAGCAGAAGAGGCGGTGGGGGCCTTAGTGGGACCAGTCCTCTCTGGGAGGGTCCTCCCAGTGCCAAAAGACCCTCCTTGCCTATTCCCTGAGGCCCCAGCCTTCCTTCCTGGCCCTAGCCCTGGCCTTCATCCCCTGCAATTCCATGGCCAAGGGACTGACCCTTCTTACCCTGGCCTCCTCCTAGGCTGCCAACCTCTCCCCAAGGGCTCACTCAACTCCACCTGGGCCACCCCCACTCCCTCCAGGCTAGTGACTCTAGAGAGCTCCTGTGCCCTCATAGCTCCATCCCCACCCCCAGCCCTGCTCTGAGACTCAGACCCTCCTCGATCTGAGACTCAGACCCTCCTCTCTCTGAGTAGAAACTGCCTGGGGAAGTGAAGTAGACCCAGGGAAAGCAGCAGTAAACCCCATTTGGAGATGCCAGCAGTAAGCGGTCCTGCGGAAAACTGAGATTCTGGATAATTTGTCATGGAAATCTTACTTTAATTGGTTTGTTTGTGCTAAAGTAAATAAGAATATGCTTTCTTTTAGAGTCACATGTGTTCCCTTAAGATAATTGTGATATTTGACCTCAGGTGGGGAGGCGGATTAGACCTTAATTCAAAATACACCTAAAATTTATCATTGTGGCAATAGAGAAACTGGGAGAATAAGAAATAAAAGTGTAATTGGATCAAAAGCACTACATACTGGGCTCTGAATGCAATCAGTATAGAGGAGGGCTTCTTAAACTTTTCCCACTCCCAACCCCTTTTTGCCAGAGATATTTTTACCCCACCCTGTGTATATAGGTATATAAAATAGGTGTACATAACCTTTTACTGTGGCCAAATTTTTCTCAACCACCATTTTCAGTTATGCCACTGCATGTGGGGTGGTGGCCCAATGTTTAAAAAGCTAATGTATGAGAAATAAAGATTTACTGAGAACAGTCAGATCCCCACCCACTCCCCTTCCCACACAAATGAATTGCCTGGGGCTAACCAGTCTTTGTTAATTCTTCATTCTTGATTGCTTACAGATCTCGCCGGAACAAACTATCCCCATCCCAAAGATTCCCAAGCTTACTTCTGGGGACTTTAAGTTATTATGTAAAAAGACTTATTTACATTAAATAGTTTCTGTCCCTGAGAAACTTAATTTTCCCAAGGGCAGTTTCATAACTCCCTCTGTTCTGTTACTTCATAAAAACCCTGTCCTCTGTTCGCATCTTTGAGTATTTCTAGCTTCCTAGCTTTGCAATACCAGGAGCTATAGTAGCTCTACCCAAATTAAAGACCTTATTTCTCCAATATTGATTGTTTCCTTAATTTCCAGGTTAACAGGTATAGAGTGTCAAATTGAAGATTCTCTTGCAACAAAGATTTATATTATTTTTCCAGTTACATGTAAGGGTAGTTTTCAACATTCATTTTCACAGGATTTAGAGTTCCAAATTTTTCTCACTCCTTCCCTCCCTTTCCTCCGGCCTCCACAAGACAGCAACCAGGTTATATATGTACAATCCACAAGTGCTCTTGTCATCAGTTATTTCTATGGGGGTGGATAGTAAGCTTCCTCATTAGTCCCTTGGGATTGTCTTGGATCATTGCATTGCTGAGAGTAGTTAAGTCATTCACAATTGCTCATTGAACAATACTGCTGTCACTATGTACAATGTCTTCCCAGTTCTGCTCACTTCACTATACATCCCTTCATGAGTCTTTCCAGGTTTTTCTGGGATCATGCTGTCATTTCCTGTAGCACAATACCATTCCACCACAATCACATACCACAGCTTCTTCTGTCATTCCTCAATTGATAGACATTCCCTTGATTCTCCATTCTTAGCCACCACTAAGAGTTGCTATAAATATTTTTTGTACAATTTTTCCCCCTTTTCTCTTTTTCATGATTACTATTGTTAACCTATTCCCTTCACCATGATATTTATTCTATTATCCATCTTCTTTCATTCTATCCCTCTTCAAAAGGGATTTCCTTCTGTCTGTCTGTTCCCTCCCCCAATCTGCCCTTCCTTCTTTTGCCCCTCTCTCTTTATCCCCTTCCCCTCCTATTTTCCTGCAGGGTTAGAGAAATTACTCCACCCAATTGAGTGTGTATGTTATTAACTCCTTGAGCCAATTCTGAATGTTAGGCTCATTTACTGTACAGCTTAAATAGATTACTCCACTCAATTGGGTATGTGTGTGTTAATCCCTCCTTGAGGCAACTGATGAGTTTAAGGTCTTTGAGCCTTTTCTGATGAGTGTAAAAAATAGAGGGCAATGTGAAATATCTTCTGGGAAAAACTGCTCACTTGGAAAATAGGTCCAGGAGAGATAATCTAAAAATTGGACTACCTAAAAACCATGATCAAGGAAAGAGCTTAGACATCATCTTCCAAGAAATTGTCAGGGAAAATTGCCCTGATATTCTGGAAGCAGAAGATAAAATAGAAATTGAAAGAATCCATCAGTCACCTCCTGAAAGAGATCCCAAAAGGAAAACTCCTAGGAATATTATAGCCAAAGTCCAGAGCTATCAGGTCAAGGAGAAAATATTGCAAGCTGCCAAAAAGAAAGAATTCAAGTACTGTGGAGCCCCAGTCAGGATAGCACAAGATCTAGCAGCTTCTACATTAAAGGACTGGAGGGCATGGAATATGATATTCCAGAGGGCAAAGGAATTGGGATTACAACCAAGAATCATGTATCCAGCAAAACTGACTATAATCTTTCAGAGGAAAAAATGGGACTTTAAGGAAAAAGAGGATTTGCGGGCATTCGTGATGAAAAGAACTGAACTGAATGGCATTGTAACTTTCAAATACAAGACCCTAAAGAATCATAAAAAACTGGAGTTGGGGGCCATACCTGGGTTCATGCAGTGGGTGACTGTCTCGTGTCTGAAACTGGGTTTTGGCTGGGATCCCCCTGCATCCAGGGTGGATGCTCTGTCCACTCTGTCACCTAGCTGCCCCATGATGACATCTTTAGGGTTAAATTGAGGGGTGAGGGGTATGCACTTGGGGAGGGGGAAGGGCAGAGGTAGCATGGGGTGAAATCCCACATGAAAGAAACAGGAAGGGCTTATGGAATGAGGAAAGAGATGGGGGAGGAGTAGGGCAGTAAATGAATTTTACACTCATCAGAATAGGTTCAAAGACCTTAAACTCACCAGAGCTGCCTCAAGGAGGGATTCACACACATACACATCCAATTGGGTGGAGTAATCTATTTAATCTGGACAGTAAATGAGCCTAACACTCATCAGAATTGGCTCAAAGATCACATCAGGATCTGCTCCAGGAGTGAATAACATACACACTCAATTGGGTAATCTATCTAAGCCTGCAGGAAAATAGGAGGGGAAGGGGATAAAGAGAGAGGAGCAAAAGAAGGGAGGGCAGATGGGGGAAGGGACAGACAATAGCAAATCCCTTTTGAAGAGGGATAGGGTGAAAGAAGATAGGTAATAGTCAATATCAAGGGGAAGGGAATAGGATGGAGGGAAACAGTTAACAATAGTATTAGTGAAAAAGAGAAAAGCATATCCTAGTGATGCCCAGTTATCAAAGATCTCCTCTTGGTTATCTGGCCCCAGTCTCTGCATTTCCCCTTGCCTTGTAATTCCCTTCTCTTCCTTTCTTTTGTAAAGATACCAAAGACCAGGTCTCCACAGTGATCTGTACCCTGGCCATTATTCCTCTCTCCTAATAAATATCTTTTTATTTTAAGATTTGTGATGAGCCTCCAACTTTGGGTGACCTAGGCCCCAGATCCAGGTCACAAGTCCCCCCAAACAATATGACTTTCTTGTAAGAAAATGTCAAGCATATGGTTTCAGAGAAACCTGGGAAAACTTATGAACTGATGCAAACTGCAGTGAGCAGAACCAACAAAACGATCTCTGCAATAACAAAACTGTTGTAAAGAAATATAACCCTGACTTAGGAACTCTGACAGACACGATGATCAACCATAACTCGAGGGGACAAATGAAAAAATAGGCTATTGGCCTCTAGATAGATGAAGGACGCGGAGGGCAGAAATAAAAAATAAACAAATGAATAAGCAAATCAACCAATAAATGAATAAATATATCCATCATACCCCCCCCTCATCTGTGTGTGTTAAGTATGTGTGTATTTTGGGCATGGACAAGGCAGGAATATTATCCTTCACTATTCATGTTTGTAAATGGAGGTTTTCTTTTCTTGCTCAATTTGAGGTAGGTGGTGGAAAGGGTTGGTGGAATTTTTGCTAACTGGAAAAAATTAGGTAAAAAAATAAATGGAAGAAGACACACTCGGGTACTTTTTTAGAACTATGGCTAGGAGATGTCATGATCCAAGGTATAAATATTTTAAAATAGATAATTATAACTACATAAAATTTAAATATTTGAATGAAAGAAATGAAGATCAAAGAAGAACAAATTGTAGAGTGGAAAATATATCAAATGTTACATGAAAAATGACCAATAAAAGTCATTTATATCCAAGGTATCCAATGTGGACCAGGAGTCATTGCTAATAATTGAGTGCTAAACCTGAAAAAATGTTCCAAAATACCAATATGAGGGAAAAGTCATATTAAAGTCACTTTTGCCATTTCCTGTTCAGCCTTAAAAATTCATGAGAATGACAAAAAAGAAAACTATCCATACTTGATTTTTAAAACTTTGAAATTCACAAACATTAAATAAAATGAACATTTTATATACACCATAAAACAGAAAAAAGAGGATTGCACAGGAAACATGTAGAGCTGAATTTTCTTCTTGAGCAGTTAAAAAATTCACCAAGACATTTTCAAAGCTGACCTCATTTCCTTCTGTTCTTATTTTATTCTTTAAAAAATCCATCAGTTTCTATCTTTTCTTTGAGGATGGGGGATGGAAATCCTTAACACAAAGTTTTCAGATGAAATAATCAAAACCACCTATGGTCATATGACAAAAAAGGCTCTAACTCACTCTTAATTGGAGAGATTCAGGTCAAAACAGTGCTGGGTACTACCTATATACCTACTGGATTGGATAATAAATAGGACAGCAGAGGAAAATGACAAATGTTGTAGGGGATATGGGGAAAATGAGACATTAATACACTCTTGGTAAAGTTGTAAACAGATTTAAACATTCTCTAGAGCAATTTGGAACTATGGCTAAAGGGCTATAAAACAATGCATGCTCTTCAACCTAGTAACAACACTACTAGGTTGATATTATAAAACAGATTTTTAAAAAACAGTTGGATTCTAAATTGGGGAGATGCCTATCAACTGGGGAGTGGTTGAACAAATTGTGGTATAAAATTATGATGGAACGCTATTGTGCTGTAAGAAATGATGAGCAGGATGCTATCATAAAAACCTGGAAAGACATACAAGAGCTGATGCAAAGTGAAATGTACTGTATACAAACTAACAGCAACATTGTAAGATGACTTGCTTTAAATGACTTAGTTATTTTCAGCAAAGTAATGATCCAAGACGACTCTGAACGACTTATGAAAAATGCAGTCCATCTACAGAGAGAGAACTGATGGTATCCGAACACAGACTGAAGCATAATTTGTTAGTTCCCTTTTCTAAAGGTTTTTTTTAATCTGTTTTCTTTTACAACCCGACTCATGTGGAAATGGTTTGCATGACTACACATGTATAACTTATACTGAATTGCTTGAATTCTTAAGGGGGGATGGAGAGGGAGGGAGGAAGAGAATGTGGAGCACAAAGTTTTAAAAATCCTTCTTAAAATTTGTTTTTACATGTAATTTGGGAACATAAAATTCTAAATAAAATTTTTAAAACCTGCCACTTTCCTAATGTCCCAGTAAGTGCATTACCTGCTACAAACAAGACAAAGGGCTCTTGTCTATGGTCCTTATTAGCTTGCTGGGTCTCTGACCCGATCCAAATATCATCCACACCCTCTACAATAGTCGACTCACATGATGGTGTGAATGAGTTTAAATGATGCTTTAAAAGTTGTGAGAAGATGCTGGCAAAGTCTCTCAGCTCCTGAGGAATTCTTTGCCAGAAAACCTGTCCCTGGCTCTAAGTAAATGCACACAAACCCCCTGGATCCCTCAGTCAGAGGGCCAGAAAAGACAGCAGATCCTAAATCAATCACAGAAAACCCAGCAGAGCAGCTTTGGACAGAAGCAGATACTGTCGACTTCCGGTGCCAAGACAAGCCGGCAGAGTGGGGCCCACACTCCCCTCCAAACAACCTGACAAAAACAAATGCCTCTGAATGGATTTAGGGGCAGGGAAGCAACTTACCAGCTCAGCAGGAAAGAGCTGCCTAACTGGAGTGGGAGAGGAATGAGGTGAACAAGCAGCAGCTGCACAGCAGGGGGCCTGCCAGCCCAGGCTCTGAGGCCCAAGGCCATCCACCAGCAGAGGCCCCACCCCAGTGCAAGTCAGCAGACTAGCAGTACAGCAAGGCCCCACCCCCAGTGCTGACCAGGAGCCGCAGGGAGACCCCGCCTCCAGGGTTCATCATCAGGGAGACCCCGCCCCCCAGGCCAGCCAGCCCCAGACACCAAAGATTGCAGGGAAATCTCTGACTGATATCAAGATAGAGAAAAATCAAAACGATCACTGTGACTGTGGTAAAGATGGAAAAGGATTCAAACAATATCCAGTCCTAACTCAGTGTAAGGAAAGGAACCCAGGGAATGACTTTTTTCACTATGATGATTCTAAGCAATGTTTTACTCAGCAGGTACAACATTGTCAGTCCCCTGAGAAACCTCCAGAAATGCCAAGTTATCAGGGGGATCGATGGGAAATGGCCTCATTAAGCAACAGAAAAGTTATACTGGAGAAGCATTTTATAAATGTAATGAAGGTGGGGAGGCCTTCAGTGAGAACTCAAAGCAGCATACTGGTAAGAGACCTTTGGCATGTGATAGATATGCAACAGCTTTAAACTCATGATTCATTTTAATTCGCCCTCCTAAATTGCAAATTGGAATGAAAACATATGCATATGATCAGTTTGGGAAGGCTGCTGTTTGGAATTCAGATCTTATTAGACACCAGAAGATTGGTACTGGAGAGAAGCCTTATAAATGTAATGACGCCTTCTGCTAGAGATCATTCCTTATTGAAGCCAGAGAATTCACACTGGAAGGAAACATTGTGAAGGTCATTCACGTGAAAAGGATATCAAAGAGAATTCCAGTCTTGCTGTACCTAGAATTCAGACTGGAGAGAAGCCTTATAATCACAGTGATTGCAGAAAGACTTTCAGTTAGATATCATCTCTTATTTACATCAGAAGATTCATAGTGGAGAGAAGGCCTAGGGAGCTGCTTCATTAGGGACAAGCTTTTCTCTGGAAGAGCTCGTTAGGCATTATAATATTTGTACTGGGAAGAAAGCTTCCAAAAGTCAGTAATCGTGGAAAGGTGCCTGTACATTGGAGAAATTGTACTGGAGATAAAACTTACAGATCTAACTAAGGCAGCCTCTTACTGCAACATAGATCTCATTGAACATCCAAATCTCATGCTATGTATAAAAGCCCAATAAATAGAATAAATTTTTCTTTGAAATCCTAATGTTTGTCATCACTCTCCAATGATATTCCAAAGCAATCATATACTATAACTTATTCAGCCATTCCCTGCTTGATTGATACTCACTTTGTTTTCTGTTCTTTGTTGACACACAAAAGGTACTGATAGAAAACATTTCTGCATATTTTGGACAGGTACTTCTGTAATGACTTCTTTTGGAAGCTATGGGGAGAGTGGATAGAATACGGTGCCTGAAGACACTAGACCTGAAGACCTGGGTTCAAATTCAGTCTTTGACACTAACTATATGACCCTAGGCAAGTCACTTAACCTATCCCTGCCTGAATGTCCCCATCTGTAGCATAGGGATAATAATAGCACCAACCTCCCAGCAAGGATGTGAGAATCAAATGAGAAAATTTTTGTCAAAAGCACTGAAAGCATTAAATCACTATGGAAATGCCATCTATTATTATGATTTTTTTTAGTGAGGCAATTGGGGTTAAGTGACTTGCCCAGGGTCACACAGCTAGTAAGTGTTAAGTGTCTGAGGCCAGATTTGAACTCAGGTACTCCTGACTCCAGGGCCGGTGCTCTATCCACTGCACCATCTAGCTGCCCCATCTATTATTATTTTTATTACTATTGATTACTTGGGTCACATATCTTGTAATAGAGTCAGTGGGCCATTTAGTCACTTTTCATCCACATTGATGAATATCATGAAGAAGAGTATTCAAGAAGGTATTAGCTGTAATGCATAGGGTAGTCTGGTTAGAATCAGGAAACTCTGGGTTCGAATGCTGCCTCATATGCTCCATGAAATTCTGGGCCAGGAATAACTTCTCTGTGACTCAGTTTGCTAGTGTCTAAAATAAGAAGGTTGGACTCTGGCTACCATGGTCCCATTCAATGCTTAATCTGTGTTCCCATCAACACTGATTCAAGGGAAATTAGGATTATACTATTATATTATGAATTTGTGATCCATCCTTTTTCCTCCTATTTTTGTCAAGACCCCACTCCTGAAAAGGCCAAGCTGTCTCTGCAGGGCTTGACCCAGTAAGGAGATCACTCCTAGCCCCCATGACATCTACTCCTTAACTACTGGGGGCTGAGCCCCACCCAAATGGGACTCAGGCTTTTGTTTACTCTAGAAACAGGGCCCAGTTTGAGTTAGACCCTCTGCCAGGGAGCATGAGCTTGGTCTGGAGGCTTGGAGCATACTTCCTCATGAGTCCTTTGGGATTGTTTTGATATTGTGTTCCTGAGAATAGCTAAGTCATTCACAGTTCTACATTGTAACTATATGCATTGTTCTTCTGGTTCTGCTCTCTTCACTTTGCCTTCTCCTCATGGCAGAGCTTCCAGATAGTAACTCCCCAGCAGGTGGCATCACTCCAATTGTTACAAATTGATTCTCTAGGATTTTCTAAGTATACCTTCCTATCATCTGCAAGCAGTGATGTTTTGTTTCCTCACTGCCTATTCTCATTTTTTCTCAATTTCTTTTTTTTAAAGGTCTTTATTTACACATTTGCTCACGAATGGGCCATCCCCCTAATGGAAATGGCCCCCAATTTCTTTTTCTTCTCTTATTGCTATATTTATCATTTGGAAGAAAGCTCCAATTATGGCCATTTCCTTTTGAATGCCTTGATACATTTGCACTGAAAGAAGCTTCTCATAAGACCAAATGAGCCCAATCTTTTCATTTAAGCATTCCATAGCTTCACTGTACTGAAAACAGTCATTCTCTGAGGTCATTTTCTTATACTGGATTAGGACAGAATATTGTCTGAAGCCCTTTGTATCTTTATCAAATTCACAGTGACTATTTTTATTTTTCTCCATCTTGAGACCTGAGTCACAGATTTCTTTCAAACTGATGTCACAAGGACCTGTGATGAAATAATGGGATTTAGCAGATACTCAAAGACCCACCTGGAGATTAATCTATACTGATTGAATCAAGTGAGAGTGATTGACTGCTGATTAAACCTACTTCAAGTTAATTGGATTGTAATCACACCTGGCTATCCTTTAAGAAGGTATTGTTCTCAGAAACTAGACTGTGAACTCAACTTGAGAACACCTTCAAAGCCAATGGATTTGGATGGTGCCACCAATCACCTTGAAGCAGTGTGTAAGAACTGCCTCTGTTCCAGATCTATAAAAAGCTTCCACAAACAGCTTGCTAGTGGGTTCCTGATTAAAGCAGGCTCATGGAGGAGGACTTCAGGAAGAACCCAAGCAGGCTGGAACTCTAGGCTAGACTGGAGCTGAAGCTTCTGATTTTTTTGGTGACCACAATTTAGATTTTAAACATCACAGTTCCTAACTCTTGAATCTTTGCTGGCAAGGTTCTTCTATAGAAGTACTCAGCTTCAAAGCATTCTCATTCACTGCATTCCTGGTCTCTGTATCTGAAGCAAACAAATATATACATACACACATTCATATAAAAAAACAACAACACTCCTCTTCCTTCCATTGGAAGAAAGTAAGCTGACATATTCTATTCCTCAGTCAAAAAGAGTTTTCATACTTAATGGGCAGAATCAATTAATTGAAAATGCCATTAACTCACACTTGCAAAATGACTTAATTTATGAAGTTCATAAAGAGTAACATCAGATACTCATAACGAACTTGAGATACAGGTAGAATTTTCATTATACTTTACAACTGAAGCCATGAGCTCAGAATAGCCAAATGATATGGCCAACAATGCCCACAGAAGACACTAGAACACAAACCCTATAATTGAATGTGCTCTTTCCCCATCACTTGATGGCCTTCTCTATTTCATATACAATCCTTTATTCAAATTACTTTTGTTGATTATTCTTTTTAATTTGTTGTGCTCAACTAAGGTCTCTGCTTTACATATTGACCAGTTTTGATGTACTAGCACTTGGTCATCCTTTGTAAATTTCATATGCTAAGCAGAGAAATGTATTTGTTTTCTGTTATAGTCAATTTTTCTTAAGTTCTATTTAAATCCATTGTTATTATGACATTTACTGCACATATACTGAAAATTGATATTATTCTATCATCTACCGTATCTTTGACCATAACATAATTTTCTTGTTGATCCTTTTTAATCTTATTATTTTCAGTTTCCATGTCTAAGATCACATAATAACTACCAACCCTATTTTTTTCTATTCACCAGAAGCATAAGATTCTGTTATGCCCTATGACTTTTTTTTTAAGGATAGCTATTATTTATATATTTTAAAATTTTTATCTTGGAATGCCTGTGTTCCCCAAATTTAAAAAAAGAAAGAAAAACCAGAGTCCTTGTAATAAAATTTTTAGAAATCCTTGCATTTCATACATTCAAAAGTATTATATTTCATTCTGTATCTCTTAGCCATCTTCCTTCTAACAGGAAGTAGATAGCAAGATTCACTATTAGTCCACTATTTTTTTTTTAAATTCTCTCTCTCTCTTTTGCAGGGCAATGAGGGTTAAGTGACTTGCCCAGGGTCACACAGCTAGTGTAAAGTGTCTGAGGCTTGATTTGAACTCAGGTCCTCCTGAATCCAAGGCCAGTGCTTTATCCACTGTACCACCTAGCTGCCCCCTATTAGTCCACTATTAGCAACTCCCCTTTAGTGGTTCATGAACACATTGGTGATTCATGAATGCAGTCTAAGAGTTTGGAGCTTAATATTCTTTAATGGCACTCGAAGCAGTAAATAACTGGACAATTTTGCTACAAATATATTTTTCCTCTAGGATAATAAGCATGTGTATGTTTGAAACATAGTAGGTTTCTTTATGTAGTTATTCCCAACGACTATGTTCACGCATACAATGATTTTGGTGTTCATGCAGTGATTACATCAAAATCTGACTCCTTCTAAGTAAAATATATTTAACCCTTGATCAAATTATTTTCAAATTGCTAGAAAGTTTTCACATGCAAGTGTAAATCAATTCCCAGTGGACAGTCACAGGTGAGTACATACCAATATTTGCTTTCTGTAATACTCTGCCCTATAGTAGTTCCCTCATTCCATAGTTACCTTGTAGTTGTGTCTGATCAGTGCTATCATCATCAGATCAAGATGTTACAAAATTGTATGTTCTTGGTAAGAGGCTAAAAGTCTAATGCCTTTTCCTCATGGTGGAGCTTTCCTACAAGAACTCTCCAGCAGGTGGTGTCACTCCAATCATTACATCTTGTAGTAGACATGACAAGTTCTTTGGAAATCATGCTCACCAGTCAAGGGTATGAGAAGCCATCTTGATACCATCAGAGACCAAAACAAACATACTATGAAAAAAAAGATCTAATGTTGTCTCTCATTGTAGTGTTATGGTTAACTTTTGATTTGAGGGGGCAACTAGGTGTCCCAATGGAGAAAGCACCGGCCCTGGATTCAGGAGGACCTGAGTTCAAATCCGACCTCAGGCACTTGACACTTACTAGCTGTGTGACCCTGGGCAAGTCACTTAACCCTCATTGCCTGCAAAAGAAAAAAAATTTGATTTGAACTTATCTTCTGCTTGGGTTTCTATTCTTCTACTGGGCAGATTTTCAAAGGATCTGGTAGCAACATAGGTCAGTCATTCTGTAGTTTGGGGGAGGGTATAAACATTGTACCAGTAGTAGAAAGAAGAAACTTATGTCTGAAGATTTCTTTCCTTATGAACCTTGTTTAATGTAAAGGCATTTTTTTTGAAAAAATGCAAAGCAATATAAAAAAATGCAAAGCAATAGAAGCAATAGAACTTTAGAGGCATTTAACATTTAATAAGCTACTTATCATTTGCAAACAGAAAAATAAATCTTTTATATATTATCTAGTGATTTATTTTGGTGATTGGCTTGTTGGGCAAAAAATTTTTAAATGGGGACAGCTAGGTGGCGCAGTGGATAAAGCACTAGCCCTGGATTCAGGAGGACCTGAGTTCAAATCTGGTCGCAGGCACTTGACACTAGCTGTGTGACCCTGGGCAAGTCATTTAACCCTCATTGCCCTACCCCCCCCCCCAAAATTAAAATTAATTTCCATCCTTAAAAAAGGGAGGTTTTAAAATTCTCCATTTCCTACCTTATCCTTATTTGAGTGAGCATTTTCACCTTGGTACCCTCTACCTCCCATTCTTTCTTGATTCTTTTTGTGTATTCCCTACCCTCACCCTGGTTTTCCATTAAGCTAAAAACAGAACTGTTTTTCTTTTGATTCATCATATCCTCAGCACTTAGCATAGTGTCTGGCACATAGCAGGTGTTGAAGAAATGTTTCTAAAATTGTGTTATTGGATTGAGTCTTTTGGCTCAGAATATTCCATCCTCTTTCGTCCCCATTTTTTGTACTAATTTTCAGTCTCTCCCTATTTACTGGTTCCTTCTCCATTGCCACAAATAAAAACCAGCTCTCCCTGATACTCAAAAAAGCCATCTACAGTCGCTATCTCCAATTCCTTTCCTTTTGCTGTCTTTGAAATGCTCTGTATTTTGGCTTTCAACTTCTTTTTTCAACTAGAACACTTATCTGAAAAGTTACAAATCATCTTCAAATGGCTAAATCCAATGGCCTTTTCTCAATCCTCATGTTTCTTGACCTTTCTGCCACCTTTGATACTGTCAATCATCTCCTTTCCCCGGATACTCTCTTCTCTTTAGGTTTTAGGGACATTGCTCTCTCCTGATTCTCCTCCTCCTATGCCCAATAAACTCATTTCCTTTCCACCAATGCCCAGGACTCTCCCAATCATCCAGCCTCACAACCTAGGAATCACTCACTCCTCATCATCTGTCACACACTCACAACCCACATTTCAGTCTTCTGGAAAGTCCTGTTGATTCTACTTTTATACCCTCTCTTCCATCCACCTTGTCTCTCTCAACACTATCACTACCTACTCAAAAAGCTCTAGTGGCTCCCACCAGATTCAAATACAAAATCCTCTGGTTGATAAAACCCTTCATTTCCTTCTGTTCTGTTTATTTGGTTGTTCTCATGCCTAGCATGCTCACCTTGACTTCCCTGAAGTCACACTTAAAAGGCCACCCTCTACAATAAGCATTTTCCAGTTTTCTTCATCTTCATTACTTCCTTTTCCTTATTAGTTCTAATTCATCTTGAATGTGGTAGGTTTCCACATAATCATTTGCCTGTCGTCATGCACTTAGAAGTTATCTGGCACACAGTAGGGATTTAAAAGGTGCTTTGTTGCCTTGAAAAAGGTCTAGAAAAGAGCAAGACAGCTTCAGCCCTTTTGGGATGTTTTCAGAAGATTTCCATACCCCAAAGTTCTAAACAAAGACTTCCTATAGGATCAAAGCTTTATCAGCAGAAATGAAAGGCCATGGTGTCCAACTTTCTACTTTCACATTAGGGAAAACTGAGCCTCCGATGTGCAGTCGCTTTCCCTGAATCATATTGCTACAAAGCATTTAAAAAGAAATTCCAAGTCAGACCTTCTTCAGTTCCTCAGGCCCATCTGATCCAGGATCCATGATGCTTCCCTTTCTTCAAAATGAGATCAAATCTCTGAGAACTGGAATTCCTTTGCATGGGCAATAAGGAAGAGATGAGGATGGAAAACAACTTACACTTTACTTCTCTTTAGGGAAAGGGCATATGCAAGCAAGGACTATAGAATGGTTCCCAAGGTGGGAATATATGAGACCTCCTCAAAAGCCGATTGATGTTGTCTGGGGAACAATTAATGTCTGGGAGGTGAATTTCTGCTGGGAGAAGGGTGCTTACTAAAGGCTCCTTTCCTTCCCCCCTCCCCAGCAATCAGGATCACATGATGAGAGAGACCCAAGGCTGGGTATGTGAGGGAAGAGTTTAGAGGGCTGCCCCTTTGACTATACTGCATTCCAATTGGTTAGTGTTTGGCAACAGTGTTTGGCTTGAAGATTATAACTGAGGAAGAAGGGCAGAGCCAGGGTTAAGAGATAAAAGGGCTCCGGAGTCCCACGCTCACCACCATTTTCATTAGGGAGTTGGCCCATTCATGCACGAATGTATAAATAAAGACCTTTGATACTTCTCCAACACTGAGTCCCAGAAATGTTAAAACGTGTTTTCTCACTCCAGGACTCCTCAAGGATGGTTGACATGGTTTTCATTGTTGGAAGCTTGGAGGGAAGGAGCAGATCCTGTAACTGATTTGGGGCTAGAAAATTCTATCTTTGTCTGTGTATGGGATAGGTGGACAAGTCCGTTTAGATTCTGAGGATGGGGTCTGGAAAGTCCCCAGCCCCCAGTCCCTGTTATAGTCAGATCATTTTGTTCATGTATTATTCCATGGACTATAATAGAAATCATGCATCTTGTCTTAGTGAACCTGATGTACCCTGGTACACCCCCCCCCCCTTTGCCTACATTCCAAACCTCCAGTCCTTGTTATGGGTTAGTTATTGTGAGATTTAAAATTGGATATTAGATCATAAATCTCCCCTCTTTAACCTTTCCCTTAATTTATCTCCCAGACTAGTAAATGGAAGAAGCTTCTGGTTTTCTAGTTAGAACTTTATTGTGTGGTAGTTACCAGGTGATGTTGATTAGAGGGATAGGAAAATAGAAATACAAAACAAATAGTCTTAAGTCTAAGCTTAGTCTATATTCCGTATAAAACTCACCAAAAGCCCAAGGCCACCTTTGGGGAGAGAGACCAAGTCAAGCGCGTGCTGCTGCTAACCGTGAGCCGGCCGAGTCGAACTCCAGTCCGCGTCTGTCTGTGCAGCGCAGCCAGGAGACCAGCGGAGCAGGAAAAAGGCCCCGCTTCCGTTCTTTCCTTGCCTTTTAAACTCGCACCCCGGAAGTCGAGTGCTCAGCAGGCAATCTGGCGTGCGTCGCAGGTGGACTGGTGTGCGTAGCTCATGCTGTTGGTCTCCTCCCCAAAAAGGTGGTCCTAAAAAAAAACCCGGTGTCTCTCCATTATCTAACCAACTGTTAAAACTTTTTACCATGCTACCTCCTTACCCCAGCTCTGGGATTTAGGACCTCCTCATCTGAATGAGAATCTTCTGGTCTCTTTTAAAAATTTAATTTAATTTAATTTAATTTAAATTTTTTTTGTGTGGAGCAATGAGGATTAAGTGACTTGTCCAGGGTCACACAGCTAGTAAGTGTCAAATGACTGAGGTCAGATTTTAACTTAGGTGCTCCTGAATCCAGTGCTTTATCCACTGCACCACCTAGCTGCCCCAATCTTCTGGTCTTTTTCCAGCTCTCTGGTGCTACCCTCATATTCTTTTTCCCTCTCATGAAGGTATCTAGGCCCTATATTCCTACAGGTTCTTCCACCCACCCCCCTCATGCACAAAATGGAATTGGTTATGTTATGTTCTCTGCTTTCAAAACATCTACCTTTTTCTTTTTTTCTTTAATATTTTGTCTTTCCCCCTTTTACATGTATTCTTTTTCTCAAATTATGAGTTCCAAATTCTCTCCCAGCCTCCTTCCTCTCCCTCCCACTGAGAAGGCAAGCAATTCGACACGTATACATGTTAGTTATGTAATCCACACTTCCATGTAAGTCATGCTGTGAAAAAAAAAAAAACACAGACAAAAAACCCACCTCCAAAATATTGAAAATATAGAAGCATTCTTCCACTTGCATTCAGGAGATGGGTAGCATTTTTCATCATATGTCTTTCACAACTGTATTGAGTCATTGTATGGTAGAGAATAATTAAGTTATTCACAGTACATCATCACACAATGTTGTTACTGTGTACAATATTCTGCTAGTTCTGCTCATTTCACTTTGCATCACTTCATTTGAGTCTTTCCAGATTTTTCTGAAATCATTCCTGACTCTAGTCTTTGATATACTATCCACTTCACCACACTCTCCCATGCCTTCTGGCACTTTTCCACTCCCATTTTTCATTTTCCTTTTTGTATTGTCTTTCCTCATTAGATTGTAAGCTCCTTGAGAGCAGGGACTGTAAATTTTTTTTCTTATTTGTGCTTAACACAGTTCCTGGTACATATTATGTGCTTAATGAATGTTTAGCACATCATATTATTCATCATTACTCATCAGGAATGATGATCATTAAGCTGATCAGAGTTCCTAAATACTTTCAGAATTTTGTTGTCTCTACCATATTGTTCTCACTGTATAAATCGTTTTCCTGGTTCTGTTCACTTCTCTTTGCATCAGTTCATACAAATCTTCTTAGGTCAATATGAAACCATCTCTTTCATAATTTTTCCTTCTTTCTTCACTTTTATTTTATTTTTAATTTAGTAATTTTATTATCCCTATTACATACAATTTTTGACATTAATTTTTAAAATTGTGTTCCAAATTCTCTTCATCCCTGCCCACCCCCCTCATTGAAAAGGCAAGCAATTTGATAGAGATTTTATATTTGTAGTCATGCAAAATGTTTCCATATTTTAGTCATCTTTCATCATTTTTAATAGCACAATACAGTCATTCATATTTATAAATGATAATTTGTTCAATCATTCTCCAATTTATGGGTACCCACTCAGATTTCCATTTTCTGTCACCTCAAAAACAGCTTATAAGTATTTTTGTGTATCCTCATTTTGTTTTCCTTAGGAATAATTCCTCACTCAAGGTACCCTCCTTTTAATTCTCCCTATATTCTCTCTCTCTCCCCTAATTCTCTGTGTTTTACCTTCCTTGAACAAGCCAAGGGAAATAGAGAACATTCTCTTTTACTGCCCAACTGTTGCCTAGAAACAACTAAATATACTCAGAAAGTTATGATCTTTTTTTAAAATACAACTCTGGCATCTTTGTGAAAACTTCTTTCTCATATTTCTGGGTTCAGACTTAGCATCCTGTATGTGAATTACTTTCCCATACTGTCAATGACACAGCCATTCTCCTAGTTACCAAGATTTATAACTTAGTTGATGTCACTGAGTTAGTGTGTCTGAAGCAAGATTTGAACTTGGGTCTTCCTGACTCTAAGTCTTGCATTCTGTCCATGAACATTTCTGGATGTTTTTTTTCAAGTCCGTTGTATAGGCATAAAGTCTTTTCTGTTCTCACAGAAATTCCTAGTAGATACAGACATAGAGTTGATGTGAGATGGATTTAGGGTCAAATTGATCTTGAGTCATCCCAAAAGAATTACAAGACTCAGTGACTCAGTTTCCCAAGTTTTATTGCAATACTGTGAGTGACCACAAGGAGAGCATCATGGAGGTGTCTCTCAAATAGGGGAAAAGAGAGTTATATTTATAGTTGGATAAATTCATTATCAGTCTCATTATAATAATCTCCATCTTAGGGAGGTACATGGGAGGGTTTATCCTAATTTGGAGTTCCTGAAGGCTTGAGCCAACCCCCAAGGTGGGTACCTTTTCCTGTGGAGGTGTGTTTTTGGAGTTTATGGGTCATAAGGTGAATTTGGGGACAAATTTGGCCTTTTCTGCACATGTCACCTTTTCATTCCCATCCCTAGTTTCAAAATATTTTCATTTATCAGTTAGAATCTCTATGCCCTGTCTGTGTATCATTGTTATAGTTAAGGTCTATAACCTGCCTCTTTATGTTCTTGTTATGAGTGGTGATTAATGTGGGTAATGAGAACCTAGGCCCTGACTTGTATTAATGAAGACTCAAGTCTTAAGTTACCCATTAACTGGGGTCTGAATCCCTGTTGGAGCTCAGATCTAAATTAGAGCTTGAGTCTTGGGTTTTTCTGTTAACCCTTTTAGGTACTACTAATTGCTACTATGATAGGTTATCTGTTAACCCTTTTAGCCTTCTCCATCAGAATCACAGAAAGCTTGATATGATTTCTGAATACCTTGTTTGATGTTGTTCAGGTGTTTCAGTCATGATGCCATTTGGGGTTTTCTTGGCCAGGATCTGGAGTGGTTTGCTATTGCTTTTTCCAGTTCATTTTACAAGGAAACCGAGGCAAAGAAGCTTAAGTGACTTGCCCAGGATCACATGGCTAGTAAGGGTCTGAGGACAGATTTGAACTTGAACAAAGATCAGTCTTTCTGATTCTAGTCCTAGGGCTCTATCTGCCACCTAGTTGCCTATTGATTGATTCAATTTTACAACTTTACAATTTTACAAGGATAGCTATGGTGAAACCAATGTTTCCATGGAAAGATGGGTTTGAAAGGAAGACTTAGGATTTCAATATCTGTGAGATTAAGCTTTAAAATCATAAGAATTCTTCCCACTTGTTATGTACAGAGATGTCAAACATGCTGCTGTGGAAGTGTGGGATGCAACAGCCCCCATTGCAGGGAGAGCTAGATTGTCTTAGAGCTTAACTAAATTTGGCATAACTTCATTTACAAGCTGTTTTCTCCAGGCAGGTTTTGTGATATTTGTCCCAGGTGTGAAAATGCTAGTGACTATTGTGATGGGCTATATTCTTATGTTTACATTTTCTTTTTCTTTCCTTTAATTTTAAATTTTTTTGTTTAATTTGTTGTTGTTTACATTTTCATAAACCAACATTTCAATTATTCTTCAGCCTGGGCCACACTATTGCCTTCTCCTGGATGGTGAAGTCCTGGCCAAGTCTGAGGAATAAGCTCTCCCACTTTCACTAGAACTTCTGTATCATTATGAAAGGTCACATGGTTGAGAATATCATAGTTCACCACTGACTTCCTCTTCTTGTCCAAAATCACCTGCTTCCTAGCACTGTTGTTAAACTGGATGTTCTTCCGAAAGGAGTGGAGCTAAAAGGGAAGAAAATCAACAGGAAATTCTCCAATCTATTCTCTCATGGATGTTTACTAAATTCTATGCTGTCTAACACTTGTATCAGTGATTTGGATAAAATCAGGGATATCACAGTCCCAAGATTTTTCAAGGGTCACAAAACTGATTGATTGCTAGTAAATTGAACAAAAGGACCAGAATCCAAAAAAGTTCTCACCAGGCTAGAAGGTTGGGCCAAATCTCAAGGCAAAAGTAGGAATTTTTGAATGTGGAGAAAAAGGCCACAAAGCTGCCCTCAGTTTGATGAGTGTAGAGTTGGGAAGGGAGACAGAGAAAGAGAACTTATAATGCAGGTTTACAGGAGGTGAGGTGCTTCAGAACTCACCCCTGTGGTTAATCAGACTGCAATCCAGTTCCAATGCAATCCAACAAGCTTTTATAAAATTTTTTATGCAAAACAAAACCAAAACAAAAAAACCAAAAAGGTTTTTTTTTTGGGGGGGGCACAATGAGGGTTAAGTGACTTGCCCAAGGTCACATAGCTAGTAAGTGTCAAGTGTCTGAGGCCGGATTTGAACTCAAAGTCCTCCTGAATCCAGGGCCGGTGCTCTATCCACTGTGCCACCTAGCTGCCCAAAACAAAAATGTTTTAAGGGCCCATTATTTTCAAGACACTGTGCTGGGTCCCGGAGATATAAAATGAAAACGAAAACTACCTGCCTTCAGGGAGCTTACATTCTCCTGAAGGATACAACATTGAACTAGAAAAACAAGTGCAGGGGCAGCTAGATGGCGCAGTGGATAGAGCACCGGCCCTGGATTCAGGAGTACCTGAGTTCAAATATGGCCTCAGACACTTAACACTTACTAGCTGTGTGACCCTGGGCAAGTCACTTAACCCCAATTGCCTTACTAAAAAAAAAAAACAAAAAAAAACAAGTGCAGCATGACTGCAGGGGGAAGAAAGTACTACCAAAAGGGGAGAGAAGGAATAAGCATTTATATAGTACTTACTGTATGCCAGGTACTATGCTATGTACTTGTTACAAATATTATCTTATTGGATAAGGGAATTAAAAAGGATTTCTCTCAGTGGCAGCATATAAGCTGAACCTATAAGGAAGCTAGAGATTCT
This sequence comes from Dromiciops gliroides, assembly GCF_019393635.1. NCBI lineage: Eukaryota > Metazoa > Chordata > Mammalia > Microbiotheria > Microbiotheriidae > Dromiciops > Dromiciops gliroides. Next base: position 653,518,424 of record NC_057863.1, on the reverse strand, counting down.
AGGAGGCAGAGGTGAGGTAGGAGCACAGCTTGAGCTTAATGACCTATGCAAAGGCAGGCAGTTGGGTGATGTGACCCCAATTCAGTGAACTGCCAATAGGCTAGTTTTGCTACAACACAAAATGTGTTAAAATATAGCATTTCAAATTAGATTGGAAAGCTGGAGTTAGAGAGTGACTTTCAATTCCAAACTTAGGAGTTTTGATTTTATCTTAGAGGCCATAGGGAGCCATTGATAAGTCTTGAGCAAGAGTATAACATCATATTGGGTCATGGATGTGGCATGGTCAGATCCTCTTTAGGAAGATTATTTTGGTAATATTTGTCTTTTTTCCCTAACTACCTTTGATATATTCATATTCCTAGGTTTATATAATATATTTTTATACTTATTTTGTATAAATATACATATGCTAATATAACATGGATATACTTTATATTCATTATAGATACATGTGTATAAATAAATATGTATGCATAAATACATATGTTTATGTGTACACACATATACGTTGTCTTCTCCATTGTTAGGTTCTTGAAAGAATGGATTTTTTCATCTTTGTTTTCATGTCTTCTGTGAGATTTAAAATTGGATATACGAGCATTAAACTCCCCATTTAACTTTTCCCAGACCACTAAGAAAAAGAAGCCTCTGAGCTTTAATCAGAGAGGGATTATTTTTTATTGTTTGGGGATTAATTAGATAACAAAAAGGTGATACCAATTAGGGAAATAGGAAAGTAGAAATACAAATGAATAATCTTAGATCTAAGCTTAGTCTATATTCTTTTATAAAATTCACCGAACCCCAAACTGCCTGCCAGGCCGAGAACCAGCACCAAACACCAGATGCCTGTGCTGCCACCGCTAAGCTGAGAAACCAGAGTGAGAAAGCCCAAACTTCTGTTCCACTCTCAGTTTTTAAACTGCTGTCTCGGAAGTTCGGACATGCGTGCTTGGCCAACTGGGCAGCAGCAGGCGCACAGCCGTTAGTCGAAGTCTCCTCCCCAAAAGGGCGGTCCTTCAAAAGCCACTTCAGTAGCATATGCTCAACTCTCAAATGATTAAGCTAAAACTTCTGGTTTTTACCACACTTCACTGCCTAGCATATTGCTTGTCATAAAGGAGAACTTTTATAAATGCCTGTTGACTGAGTGTCAGCCCAGTAAAAGATGAATTGGAGATAGGAGAACCGAGCAGTTACGATGTTTTTCAATTCAACAAGCATCTATGAACTGCCTACAAAGTAGACTAGGCTTGATGCTAATGATGGAGAGTAAGACAAAAATAAGAGAAATCTCTGCTCTCAAGGAGATTATATTCTGGAAAAGCCAATATAGAAATCCTTTTGAGACTCCACATCCCATGTAAATATTTAGATCTAGATGGGCCCTTAGGGTGGCATTCAGTCCAACCTTCTTTATTTACAGATGAATGCTAAAGAACTCAGGAACCTGGTCAATGGTACCTGGGGAGTAAGTGTTTGAACTCAGGTCCTCAGACTTCAGAACCAGGGCTCTGTCCAGCGTACCATGCTGCTGTGAAGTAAATAAGGCTTCTAGGAAAAGGAGAGATGCTGGCTCTGACTTCCTCAGACACTGGTGGAGGCATGGAGCCTGTAGTGTTGATGGTCCTCCCCTTCCCATGTCATGCCTCCCTTCCAAAGACCCTTAGGAACCAGTTGACCTGGATTCTCCTTTATACATCCTGTCACTGGGATATGAAATGATCCTAATTCTGAATTGACTAGAAATGACATATGCCTTGAATCTATCTCTCTGTTGTACAGGAGTTCACCATTGAAAAGAAGAACCTTTCCCCATTTGATAAATTGTCTGCTTGCTTGGTTTTTTTGTTTGTTTGTTTGTTTGTTTTTTAGTGAGGCAATTGGGGTTAAGTGACTTGCCCAGGGTCACACAGCTAGTAAGTGTTAAGTGTCTGAGGCAGGATTTGAACTCAGGTACTCCTGATTCCAGGGCCGGTGCTCTATCCACTGCGCCACCTACCTGCCCCTATTTGATAAATTGTCAATGGATTTTATCAGGCAGTTCTTAAGGTAAGAATTCCAAGGTATTTATTGTCATATAAAAATGCTCCAAGCGGCTAATAATTAGGGAAATTCAAATAAAAGCATCTCTGAGTTTCCAAGACACATTCATCATATTTGTAAAGTTTAAAAAAAAAAAAGGAGACAAATGTGGGAGAGGATATAAGATAACAGTCACATTGCTGTACTGTTGGCGGAGTTTTAAATTGATCTAGATGTTCTGGAAAGCAATGTGGCCAAAAAGTTAATGAACTGAAGATCTCTTTTAACTAAGCAACACCTCAAAGATTTAAAACAAAGAGGCAAAAAGATTTAACAACTTGATTCATAGTGCCAAGAACTGGACATTAAGGGGTTGCTCATTGATTAGGGAATGGCTGAAGAAATTATGGTATGTGGAGGTAATGGGATGCAATTGTGTTGTCAAAAATGATGAAAGATGATTTCAGAGAAATGCCAGCAGGCGAAAAGAGAACAACCAGGAGAACAATTTATACTTTAACAGCAAAATTGTACAAAACAAACCCAGAAACACTTCAAAACTCTGAGCAATGTAGTGATCAACAATTTTTCCAGAGGACTGATTATGAAGAATGTACTTACTTCATTATAGAAAGGCAATGGACAGATGTGTAAAATGAAACACTTAATTTTGGACATGGCTAATATGGAAATTTGTTTTGCTTGAATATGTTTGATTGTAACAAGGGTTTTTAACTTTTTCTTTTTCCACTGGGAAGTTGAAGGTGATAGAGTAAAGAAATAAATGCTTGGTAATTGAAAAAATTAATTAAAAATAAAAAAGAACAAGCAATTACCAATATTCTTTTAAAATTTTATTTATTTATTTAGAATTTTCGCTAAGTTACATGTAAAAAAACCGAAATTTTTTCATATTGATTTTTTAAAACTTTGTATTTCAAATTTTCTTCCTCTCTCCCTCCTCAATCCTCCATAAGAAATCAAGCAATTCAATATGTTATACAATACAGTCATGCAAAACATCTTCACATTAGTCAAGTTGTGAAAGAAAACAGAAAAAATAACTTCAGAAAGAGGAACTAAGAAATAAAATTATACTTCAATCTTTATTCAGATACCATCAGTTTTCTCTGTTGATGGTTTGCATTTTTAGTATGTCCTTCAGATAGCATCCTGCTCATCATTTCTTTCACAATTGCTATTGCTAACTATATCACCCACCATCCTATTCCCTCCTTGATATTTGCTCTATTTTCTATCTTCTTTCACCCTATCCTTCCTCAAAAGTGTTTTGCTTTTTGCGGCGCCTTCCCCCAATCTGCCTTCCCTTTCTTTGCCTCTCCCTCTTATCCTTATCTCCACCCGCTCCTCGCCCTCGCGCAGACTACAAGCCCCAGAATGCCCCGCGGCAGGCCCTCTCTCCTCCCTTCCGGTCCCTTTAGCGTCCTGGGCGGTTGGCTGTGCACATGTGGCGAACGCGGAAAGGGCCTCGGCGGGGAGTGAATTGGGGAGGGAGCAGGGTCCCAGGAGGGAGAAGGGTCTGAGGACGGAGAAGGGCCGGGGGACCGACGCGGCGGATCGTGGTCCCGGGAGAGGAGCGGGTCAAAGTGCCCGGAAGAGCCCAACCCTGCCCCACTGTCCCCCCACCCCGGCCGAGACAGAAAACGGGACTGTGGAGGTGACCCCTGTCGGAGGGGGCGGGGCTGAAAGCGGGGCGGGCAGATTGGGGGAGGGGGCAGTCAGCAGCAAAACACTTTGGAGGAGGGATGGGGTGAAAACGACGCCCGCCGTGCCCCGAGCCTCGGGGTGTCTGGGCTTCAGCCCCTCCATCTGGGTGGAGCGCGGTGGGGGCTGGCTAGGCGGCCCCCAGACCCCTTCCTGCTAGCCTGGGAGCCCCCGGAGCGCAGGGCCCCCCCTCTTTTGTACACCCCCACCCCGGGTTTATCACATGGTACATGCTTATTGGCTGACCCCTAGACCCACGTGTGGCCACTCTTCCCAGGGATGGGAGGGCGCCCCGTCCCGGGCGGATTTGAGGGGAGGAGGGGAGTCGGTTCTTACCGGAGTCTGGGCATCTGTGGTTCGGTGGTGACAGTGTTTCCTTTGCAAGATGCCCTCCTCCCGGGCATTCTCAGATGCCTCGTCAGTCCCCTTTTTTTTTTTTTAGTGAGGCAATTGGGGTTAAGTGACTTGCCCAGGGTCACACAGCTAGTAAGTGTTAAGTGTCTGAGGCCGGATTTGAACTCAGGTCCTCCTGATTCCAGGGCCGGTGCTCTATCCACTGTGCCACCTAGCTGCCCCCCTCAGTCCCTTCTTAATGGGCATCGTCCGGTTCCCTTTTGATTTCCAAGCCTTCCTATCTCATGGGGCTTCTTTTTGGGGGTGGGGGTGGGTGCTCAATTTTGCTGACTAGACCTCTCGAGTCCATGGATTCTAAGTGTCCCAGAGCCACCAGGAAACCTAGCTGAGTGGCAGATAGGACTAGTAGGTGGAGTACCTGTGGCTCCAAGAAGCAGATGGGCTAAACCAGGTCGAGGATAACCATTGGGCCGAGGATAACCATTGGGCCGAGGATAACCATTGGGCCGCACACCCGTTGGTGAGTTGGGGGGCGGGGCTGTCTACACTAAGCTTGGGAAGACTTCTCACTATGGAGAACTGTCCCACTGGAGTCCCAGAAGACCTGGCCTTTTGTATATTTACAAAAGAAAGGAAGAGAAGGGAATTACCAGGCAAGGGGAAATGCAGAGACTGGAGCCAGATAACCCAGAGGGGATCTTTGATAACTGGGCATCAGTAGGGTATGCAGCACCCATCCATCCATATCCCCTTGAAGTCCTCACTACTGCTTATCAGCATGTGGGCTCATGTCCTGCCACACCTCACACCTGAGGTGGGAGAGGGAGCTGCTCTTCCCTGGGTCTTGGAGGTTGGGATCTTTATGTTTCTTGGGGTTCCACTGTATTCCTCTAACATGATTCCATCAAATTCATGTACCATGACTTGCTCAGTAATTCTCCAGTTGATGAGCAGCTGCTCAATTCCTAATTGATCATCACTGAAAAAAAGTTAGGAATTTTTTTTTTACATCCTTTTGTTGTTCATGATGAGTTGTTAAAGTCGTGTCTGACTCCCTGTAACCCCATTTTGGGGGGTTTCTTGGCTAAGGTACTGGAGTAGTTTGCTATTTCTTTCTCCAGCTCATTTTATAGATGAGGAACTGAGGCAAACACAGGGTTAAATGACCTGCCAAGGGTGACATAGCTAGTAAGAGTCTGAGGCTAGACTTGAACTCAGGTTTTCCAGACTCCAGGCTCAGCACTCTAACCACCCCACCACCTAGTGGCCATGAATGGATGTAGTTCTTTGCAGATCTTACCATATTTTCTTTTCCATTCTTGGGAACCTAAGATCTTGCTAGTTGCCTGGTCCCCATTAGATGCTGCTTAGGCTCCATTTCAAATAAAGGCTGGGTCTCATGAGACTGAGTTGGCTCAAAGATGTCACTGTGATACACACTGTTGCAGGTGCAACTTAATACTTTTCACAATCAGGGGCCAGACAAATTGCCATAAAAAGCACTTCTATAATACAAACAATCTTGCATGTGCTCCTTCCACTGCTCCAGCCCTTTAATCCCCTCCCTCCCCCAACCCCAGGGGAAAAATCAATTCCACCTGTGAGTGGCCTCTGTTACTCAATAATCCACTTCATTACTTTAGAATTATGCATCCTTCTTTCAGCATCTTCTTTCCCAGGGGTGTTAAATTTTAAGGCCCTGCCCAAAGAGAAGGTCCCAAGGCATCTAGGAAGTCCCCAGTGAACTTGACAGATGAAGAGGATTTTATAAGGTCTTTTGTACCATTCTCAAACAGTAAACTATTCTTCTCATTCATTTCAAAGAAAAGTACACCCAATTAAATACCTAACAAGTTTTTCAACATAGAACCCACATTCTCTAACAACTTAATTCATCATTTCACAGCATTCAGATCAAAAGAGGAGTTAATCTTCTAAGTATACAATTTGAGGATCCTCTCTGAATCATCTTCCAAATTAATCAGCATTTCTTATAGAATTTCCCCCAAATCACAATGAAAGCAAAATGAGAAGCATTTTGCATAAACAAAATTACACATTTAATACATGAAATAAAACTTATTGCCAGTCAAGTGACATCAATTTTGTGGAATGCATTTCTGAATTATCTTGCATTGAAAATCTTCAATTTGACACTCCAAACCCTAGCTTTTTAAACTGTGGGCCACAACCCCATATGGAGTCACATAACTACATGGTGGTTAAGAAAAATTTGGCTGCAGTAAAAGGTTATGCACACCTATTTTATATAACTGTATACCCTGGGTGGGGTAAAAATATCTGGCAAAAAGGGGTTGGGAGTGGGAAAAGTTTAAGAAGCCCTCCTCTATACGGATTGCATTCAGAGCCCAGTATGTAGTGCTTTTGATCCAATTGCACTTTTATTTCTTATTCTCCCAGTTTCTCCACAATGATAAATTTTAGGTGCATTTTGAATTAAGGTCTAATCTGCCTCCCCACCTGAGGTCAAATATCCCAATTATCTTTTTTTTTTTTTTTGAGTGAGGCAATTGGGGTTAAGTGACTTGCCCAGGGTCACACAGTTAGTAATTGTTAAGTATCTGAGGCCAAATTTGAACTCAGGTCCTCCTGACTCCAGGGCCAGTGCTCTATCCACTGCACCACCTAGCTGCCCCCCAATTATCTTAATAAGGGAACACATGTGACTCTAAAAGAAAGCATATTCTTAGTTACTTTAGTAAAAACAAACCAATTAAAGATTTACATGACAAATTATCCAGAATCTCAGTGTTCCCCAGGACCGCTTACTGCCAGCATCTCCAAATGGGGTTTACTGCTGCTTTTCCTGGGTTTACTTCACTTCCTCAGGCAGTTTCTATTCAGAGAGAGGAGGGTCTGAGTCTCAGAGCAGGGCTAGGGAGGGAAGGAGGTGATGGAGATAAGAGGGCATAGGAGCTGTCTAGAGTAACTAGCCTAGAGTGGGGGGTCGGGGTGGCCCAGGTGGAGTGTGAGTGAGCCCTGGGGGAGAGGTTGGCAGCCTAGGAGGAGGCCAGGGTAAGAAGGGTCAGTCCCTTGGCCATGGAATTGCAGGGGATGGAGGCCAGGGCTAGGGCCAGGAAGGAAGGCAGGGGGGCCGCTAGATGGCGCAGTGGATAGAGCACTGGCCCTGGAGTCAGGAGGACCTGAATTCAAATTCGGCCTCAGACACTTAACACTTACTAGCTGTGTGACCCTGGCCAAGTCACTTAACCCCAATTGCCTCATCAAAAAAAAAAAAAAAAAGAAAGAAAGGAAGGCAGGGCCCTGGGGTCCTGGCCCTGACTATCATTGAAGGAAAAGACATATGCTGGGGCCTCAGGGAATAGGCAAGGAGGGTCTCTTGGCACTGGGAGGACCCTCCCAGAGAGCACTGGTCCCACTAAGGCCCCCACCACCTCTTCTGCTTCCTAAGTGGCCCACCTGTTTTGGGCAGATTCTGCCCTGGGGTCTCCTTTCTAGCTGGGGACAAAGCAGCCCTGGGAGCCAAGATCACTGTGTCCTGGCAATGCTAGGCCCCCAGGGCCTGAGGGTGGGGCTCTAGAACCTGGGAGGAGCTGGCCAGAGCAGATTGGCTGGAAGCTGGAGCTCTGGGGGCTGAGATGCTCCTTCCTCTTAGGAGCAAGCCTAGTAGTGCTGAGCCAGGACCCTGCCCAGCTCCCTGCTTCTGCTTGGCTGCCCTTTCCACTGGGCCTCAGTCTCCTCATCTGAGCTCTGGGTGAGCGCCCTCCAGGGACACCAGGAGCACTCTTCCCTCCCTGACCTGGCACTCCCGGCCCCTGCTGCTTGTCCTGGGGCTCCATCCCCTGCTTTTCCAATGGGTCCTGCAGCTGACCTTCAGATGTCACCCAGAGCCTCAGTGGGAGGGAGAGCTCTGATTCAGGAGCCCTATGTGGGGTGTGAACCCCCTTCCTGCCCCTTGGATCTCTGGGACTGTGGGTGAGGGGAGTGGGGCAGAAGAGAAGGAATAAGAGGGTGGAGAGTGTATGTTTGCTGTGTTCAGCCTGATTCCTTCCCCTTGTGGCTGGAGTCAGGGGTCTTGTAACCCCTCTGGAACCTCACCCTCTAAATCCTTGTAGGGCAGCCCCCCACGTGGGGAGTGAAGGAAAAGCCGCCTCCCCCTCTGGGATCCTGCTCAGCCTGAAGAGGATCAAGACCTGGGTCAAGCAGGAGCCTGAGGGAATGGCCCCTGGACCCCAGAGACCCCCAGGGCAGGTGAGTGCAGGTTGTTTCTTAGATATAGAAAATTGTCTGTGAAACTGCCAAACCCTCTTTCCTAATTATTGTTCCTTTCAAATCTGTCTGTGTGGAGAGATAGACAGACAGACACATGATAGAAGACAGTAGTAACAACAATGCCCTGCTCTCTTCTGTGTTTTGAACTCTAATTAGCTCTTTTCCTTCGCTAGCAGTACCTTCCCCCTGGCATCCTCTACCCCTCGCTGCCCTCAGGGTTGTGATTTTTAGATTCTCCCTCTTTACACCCGACTGCCACGACTGCCACGTCCCGGCCTTGAAGGAGCTCCCAGTCTAATGGGGAGACAGCATATAAGCAGCTGTGCCCATGAGAGCTCTAGACAGTGTAGGTGGGAGGGGAAGGATCCAGCAGTTTCGGGGACCAGGAAAAGCTGTGCTTTTAGAAGGTGAGACTTGCAGGAAGCCAGGAGGTGGAGGTGAGAAGGAGGGAGAACATTCCAAGCATGAGAGACAACCAGGAGGAAGGCCCAGAGCCAGGACCTAGGGAGGGTCTCAGCCGAGAGGCCGGCGTTGGTGGGTGAGAGGAGGTGGGGGGGAGTGAGGTGTACGCAGACTGGAAGGTGTTTGGGCCTAGTTAGATGGCACCTTCTGTATTCCAAGTGTCTCACAAATATTATCTTATTTGAACCAGTTACAAGAATTTTCAGGGTCCTTGCTCCCCAAGGTCAGATAAGGCAGCACAGGATGTTGGCACTCAGGACAGTGACACACACACCTCGAGGAGGGAATAAGCATGCTGGTCCTTTACTTCCGCAGATGACACACAGATACACACAGTTTCCGGATGGGCTACTTGACTAGGAGACTGGACAAAGTAGTTTGGGGTAAGATCTAGTAGGACCCTGAGGGTGGGAAAGGTAGAAAAAAGGGGACATTATTTTGAAAAGAAAAGAGGATATTTAAACTGTTAAAAGGCCTTTAGGGAAAAAAAAGGGGGGGGGCAGCTAGGTGGCGCAGTGGATACAACACCAGCCCTGGAGTCAGAAGTACCCGAGTTCATGATCCAACCATTCTGGAGAGCAATTTGGAATTATGCCCAAAGGGCAATAAAGCTGTGCATACCCTTTGACCCAGCAATTCCACTTTTAGGTCTTTTTCCCAAAGAAATCATGGAAGGGGGAAAGGGACCCACATGTACAAAAATATTTATAGCTGCTCTTTACGTGGTAGCAAGGAATTGGAAGTTGAGGGGGTGCCCATCAATTGGGGAATGGCTGGACAAGTTGTGGTATATGAATACAATGGAATACTATTGTGCTGTAAGAAATGATGAGCAGGAAGAGTTCAGAGAAACCTGGAGGGTCTTGCGTGAGCTGATGATGAGTGAGATGAGCAGAACCAGAAGAACATTGTACACAGTATCATCAACATTGAGTGTTGACCTACTGTGATGGACTATATTCTTCTCACCAATGCAATGGTACAGAAGAGTTCCAGGGAACTCATGATAGAAGAGGATCTCCAAATCCAAGAAAAAAAAAAGAAAGAAAGAACTGTGGAGTATAGATGCTGATTGAACCATATTATTTCTTTTGTTTTGGGTGCTGTTGTTTTTTTTTTTTTCTATTTTGGGGTTTTGCATCACTGCTCTGGTTTTTTCTCTTGTAGCAGGATTGGTGCAGAAATGGGATTAATGTTATTGTGTGTATATCTATCTATCTATCTATATGGATATGATATATAGATATATAGATATGACCTATATCGGATTGCCTGCTGTCTGGGGGAGGGGGGAGGGAGGGGAGGGAGGGAGAAGAGTCTGAAGTTGTAGAGCTTGTGTGGACGGAGGTTGGGAACTGTCTTTACATGTAACGGAAAAAATAAAATACCTTATATGTAAAAAAAAAAAAAAAAAAGTACCTGAGTTCAAATCCGGCCTCAGACACTTAACACTTACTAGCTGTGTGACCCTGGGCAAGTCACTTAACCCCATTTGCCTCACAAAAAAAAATAAATAAAAAGGCCTTTATGGGGGACAGCTAGGTGGCACAACAGATAAAGCACTGGCTCTGGATTCTAGAGGACCTGAGTTCAAATCCGGCTTCAGATACTTGACACTTATTAGCTGTGTGACCCTGGGCAAGTCACTTAACCCTCCATTGCCCCCCCCTCCCCCAAAAAAGAAAAGAAAAGTAAAGGGGCAGCTAGGTGGCACACTGGATAGAGCACCAGCCCTGGAGTCAGGAGGACCTGAGTTCAAATCCAGCCTCAGACACTTAGTAGCTGTGTGACCCTGGGCAAGTCACTTAACCCCAATTGCCTCACCAAAAAAAAAAAAAAAAGGCCTTTTGTATAACTGTTAGAACCTGAACTGCCCCCCCCTCCAAAAAAACCCCCCAATAACAACAACTATTTATCAGTTAAGTGGCATTTGTTAAACTATTATTTGCCTTTTTTGTTCTGATTAAGAAAAAGCAGTGAATTCCTGGAATTCTTCCTAGTCCTAAGAGTTCTTCAGTTATGGAGAGAAAGGAGGCAATGAGGGAGACATTGTGTTCCTACCAAAGATTCAGGTTTTAAGTCTAAGAAACAGTAACAGAAAAAAATTGGGTCAGTCGTGTTTCCAGAAAATCCTTTTTGGACACTCTTCACCCCAACACTATGAGGCAGAAGCTCTTACTATTTTTATTTCACAGTTGAGGAAACTGAGGCAAACAGTGCTTAAGTGAGTCACCTAGAATCATACAACTAGGAAGTTTCTGAAGCCAGATTTGAATTTGGATCTTTCTGGCTCCGGATCATGGATTCTATCCACTGAGTCACCAGATACTGTAAACTAGGGATCCTGTTGAGCCACTCTCCAAATAGAAAAGTAAGAAAGTCTTTGAAGTGTCTTTTAAATTACCCAGAAGGGAAGAGGATTTACAGAAAGATACACAGACCCGTTGAACAGCGTTGAAAAGAAAGTTATTGCTGAGGGGAAATGGTGTGGGTCCTTAGCATTTCCTCTGTAAAGAATTACACTCACACACTCTTCCTGATTAGAAATAAAAGAACAGTTTTATTCAGCACCCGAGAACCTGGCCAGGAGCAAAGTTTAGAACTTTTTTCTCCCTGACCACGCTGGGGACAACCCTTTTATAGAGCTGAGATGGCTTAATCACCCCAGTGAGGGTGAAATGTTGCTTATTGGGGGTGGGGTTGGAGGCATTCTGGTGAGGGGCAGTTGCTCTGTCCCCTCACGCCTCTTTGGCAGCAGCCTCCCCTGATAGGGTTATCTCCTCAAGGGGGCGCAGGGTGGGGGGGGTGGGGAGACTGGCATGAAGGCTGGTGGTCCTGGAGTTACCTCAGTCCCAAGTGCCACTTAGCTCCCTCGCATCTTTTAGGCGTGTCTCAAGGAGAAAATTCCCAGGAGACTTCTGAGATAGCCCCTAACAGTTATCATATCCTTCTAAAAGCCCCTGGGGCAGAGGGATGGACATTTGATCCTAAGGGCCATAGGGAGCCATTGCAATTGGTTGAGGAGAGTAGTCGTGTAGTCAAATCTCTAATTAAGGAACATGACTTTGACCCTAGTGTGGAGAAGAACTCCAGTGGTGAGAGACAAGAGGCCAGGCAGCCAGTCATGAGGGGGAGATTGGAAGGGATGGGCAGGAATGGGCATTGATAGAATGAACACCGGTTATGTGGCCCCCACTGGGCTCAGTGTTTTACAAATGACATTTCACTTCATCCTCACAGCAATCCTTTGAGGCCAGTGCTCTAATTATCCCCATTGGACTGTTCAGGAAACTGTGGGAAGCAGGTTCAGTAACTTGCCAGGGGTCTCACTGGAGTCATTATCTGAGGCTGGAACAGCAGAATGCCCAGAACTTGCCAGCTTCTCACCAGCTTCATAGGATTTTCTTAACATATCAGTCTGACAGTTCTGATCAGGAAAGGATTTCACATGACCTTCTCTCTCTCCTCTGCAGATTCTTATGCCTTGCTGATGGAGCACATATGTTCTCCCTGATTCCATAAGGAGAACATGTTCATAGGAAGATATTTATCTCCTTTTTCCCAAATGCAAATATAAAGTGCTTTTCTCATTTGCCCACTGGGTTTTCAGTGACAATGGCTGTGGGTGTTGGGTCCAAGCCACATGTGCTTCAGTTTCCCCCTGTATATTGATGAGGGTTGGACTAGATGAATTCTGAAGTCTCTTTCAGCTCTAAGTCTTGTGAATTCTGATGGTCAGGACTCAATGACATTCAAGGATGTGGCTGTGGACTTCACCCAAGAGGAGTGGTGCCTCTTGAGCCATTCTCAGAAAGTGCTGTACAAGGAAGTGATGGTGGAAAACTCCAGGAACCTGCTCTTTGTGGGTAAGCACAGCTTCCCCTGGTCACTGTGAATCTGCCGTCAAAGGAGTGTCTTCCTCACTTTCCTGGTGTGCAGGAGCTTTGGGGCATTTATCAGTTATTAGCAATGCAAAAGTGGTGGTCTCACCACTGGGTCATTCTGCTACTTGGTTTTCCCAATCAAAGGTCTTTGCATTTTGTGATAGGAAGATGGGAATTTTCTTTTGTGGTTCTGAAGCCTATTTCCTATTTCTGGTGCTGTGGCATTTGAAAATTCATGAGGGTTCCCTCTCTCTGTCCCAAGTTTTAGGGAATTTAGCTGGGGTTTCTAATATGTTGCTACTTATAAATTAGAGGCATTAGCATCATTTTGGGGCATTAAGCATTTATTAAAGCATATTAAATATTAGTAAAGCGAGAGAATGGGCCACATGGCTGCTCCAAATTAGCTGCATGATCTCCTCCTTACCCCCAAGCTTCCAACAACAAATACCATGTCAGCCATCCTTGAGGAGTACTAGGGACCATGCTGTGTCTTTGCTTACATGTCCCCTTTCCCTAAAGAGGAGTAAAGTGTAAGTTGCTCTCCATTCTTATTCCTTATTCCCCATGCCCAGGAATTCCAGTTCTCAGAGAAGATTTGCTCTCCCATTTTGAGGAAAGGGAAGCATCTTGGATCCTGGATGAAAAAGGCCCAGGTGAGTGAGATGAAAGGGAATATATGAGGGCTGTTACCACAAGAAGCATCTGTGTTGTAATGAAGGGAATGCTAAGTTTGGGGCAGAAAGATCTGACTTAGAGAATTCTTTTTTAGATGCTCTTTAACAGTATGACCCTGGGAAAGTCACTGAACCTCAGAGCCTCAGTTTCCCCATCCGTGAAATTAGAAGGTTGCACCTCCTGACATTCCCTTCTAGTGATAAATCTATGATCATATAAGAAATCATTGTTTAGCACTTTGGGGCATGGAAACCTTCTGAAGACATTTGAAAAAGGCTGAAACTGTCCCATATGAGCTCTTTCCTAGGCCTTCTTCAAATCAAGAAGCATTTATTATGGTGGCACAATGGATAGAGCTGTGGGCCTGGAGTTCAAATCTGGCACTTTACCCTTTTTGCCTCAATTCCTTATCTGTGGGATATGTGTCTGAGTCTGTATTTGAATTCTAGTCTTTTTGGCTCCAGGTCTAGTGCTCTACCCGCTGTGCCACCCAGCTGCCTCAAGATGGAAAATGTTTCCTCCATAGAGTATGTTTTGAATGTGGGAATTTTAAAATGTGGGAAACTTTCCAAATGGTGTTGTTGTTGTTGTTGTTGTAGTTTGTCCTTCATTCTCTTAAGAGGACCAGGACATCAGGGGGATCATGACTTACCCTGAATTGGATTTAGGTGAGGGAGGCCTGAACCAGTCATCTAGGACTAGAATGGGTGGATGACGGGGTGGGGAGAGGAGTGAGGATCATAACATTTCTGTTCCAAATGACTCCCGATGATCCCACTCCCTTTCCCCATCTGCTTTTTTGTTTCTAAAAATTGAGGGAAGGAAAACGAGAGAATGCATAGAGAAAACACAATCCATTGTTGTTGCTAAGTGTGTATGGGATAAATATATGCGTAATCATGGAGATGGGCAGCAGAATACATTAGGAAGCAGGACCCTACAACATACTGCGTGTAAGAATCATCCCTGAGGAGCGTTGTGCTCTGCGCTGCCCAGACTAGCGAGCGATACAGAGTTCACCATGGCTAAAGGTGACCCCAAGAAACGGAAGGGCAAAATGTCTGCTTATGCCTTCTTTGTGCAGACTTGCTGGGAAGAGCATAAGAAGAAGAATCCGGAGGTTCCTGTTAACTTTGCAGAGTTTTCTAAAAAGTGCTCCGAGAGGTGGAAGACTATGTTAAGGAAAGAGAAATCCAAGTTTGATGAGATGGCAAAAGCCGATAAGGGACGATATGATAGAGAAATGAAAGACTACGGGCCAGCGAAAGGTAGCAAGAAGAAAAAGGATCCTAAACGCACCCAAACGGCCACCGTCTGGCTTCTTCCTGTTCTGTTCAGAATTTCGTCCCAAGATCAAGTCTACAAACCCTGGCATATCCATTGGGGATGTGGCAAAGAAGCCTGGTGAAATGTGGAACAATCTGAGTGACAGTGAGAAGCAACCTTATAATAATTAGGCAGCCACACTGAAGGAGAAATACGAGAAGGGTTATAAGTCGAGAGGGAAGTTTGATGGGGCAAAGGGGGCGGCTAAAGCTGCCCGGAAAAAGGTAGAGGAGGAAGACAAGGAGGACGAGGAAGACGAGGAAGAGGAGGAAGAGGAGGAGGATGAAGAAGATGAGGAATGAAACTGTACCATATTCTGTCACCATGTGAATACCATAAAGTAGGGGAAACACCTTTAAATGAAACCCCTCTCCTTTGTGATGGTGTAGATTGCCCTATTAGGCTTAATTGGCTTCTGATCACATAGCTTCTCAAAAGTGCTTCTAGGGGGCAGCTAGGTGGCACAGTGGATAAAGCACCAGCCCTGGATTCAGGAGTACCTGAGTTCAAATCCGGCCTCAGACACTTGACACCTAGTAGCTGTGTGACCCTGGGCAAGTCACTTAACCCCCATTGCCCCACCAAAAAAAAAAAAGTGCTTCTGGGGGCAGCTAGGTGGCACAGTGGACAAAGCACTGGCCCTGGATTCAGGAGGACCTGAGTTCAAATGTGGCCTCAGACACTTGACACTTACTAGCTGTGTGACCCTGGGCAAGTCACTTAACCCCCATTGCCCTGCAAAAAAATCCCCAAAACAAACAAAAAAACAGCCCCCCCCCAAAAAAAGTGCTTCTAGATAGACATTGTAACTAGTTTTACATGAAGTAACCCAGAAACTGTATCAAAGTTATACATATTTCCAAACATTTTTAAAAATAAAAAGGCGTTCTCTGTTTTCCTCACTGTGCACTTTTGTTGTTGGTGTAAAACAAGCATTTACAAATGTTTTCAGGCATTTTTTTTTAATTCGTAAGGTGCTGTTTAACTATATGGTTATTGGCTAGAAAATTCTGGGTTATAAACTGTACATATCTATAGTTTGTAAAAGCAACAAAACCCCATGCCCCTAGACAGATTCTTGGGGGGTCCAGGCTTGAGGGGACATGAGACTCTGCCTTTCCTAAGGGGCTGCAAACCCAAAGCCTACGCTGTGAGGGTAGATTGCAGGTACACTGCAGTGGGTGTTCATTTAGCCTAAAAATTATCTTTCTGTATATATAGTGGAATAGCACCCAGCACCCATTCTTAGGTGTCACAAAGGGGGGAGGGTGGGGGTCAGCTGTCATGAGAAAGTGTCTGAAGTTTTGGTTTTCTTTTTAGTTGAAGTGTGCAGTAGTTTTAAAATTAAAACTGTAGAGTTCTGCCTTGTATCAAACAGCAAGCCAGGGCAAGGATAAAAACAAAGTCTGTTCTTAAACACGATCTGGAACGTTCTGGGGGTTGTTTTTGTTTTTGTATGTTTAGAATGCTGAAATGTCTTCTGAAGCAAAATAAACAGTATTACACTTAAAAAAAAAAATCATCCCTGAAAGAAAAATTCACATACCATTCAAATGAAGGGGTGTCATTCTCTAATAGAGTTTGGAACTCTAATCCCAGATTTAACTCACCTGAATATCCACTGATAATCTCTAAGACACCACAGTCAACTAAAAGGATTAAAGAAAGAAGAAAAAGACTCATACATACAGCAGGAAATTATACCTCCTATCTTTTATTGTTTCAAAGAACTGGAAACAAAAATGTGAAATAACTGGTGGATTAAGAATATAATGGAATGGGGGCAGCTAGGTGGCACAGTGGATAGAGCACCGGCCCTGGATTCAGAAGTACCTGAGTTCAAATCCGGCCTCAGACACTTAACAATTACTAGCTGTGTGACCCTAGGCAAGTCACTTAACCCCAATTGCCTCACCAAAAAACCCCCAAACAAACAAGAATATAATGGAATGGGGGCAGCTAGGTGGCACAGTGGATAGAGCACCAGCCCTGGAGTCAGGTGTACCTGAGTTCAAATCCGGCCTCAGACACTTGACACTTACTAGCTGTGTGACCCTGGGCAAGTCACTTAACCCCAATTGCTTCACTAAAAAAAAATATATATATATAAAATGGAAGATAATTTAACCTTAAGAAATGATAAAAGGCACAGTTTTAGAGAAATCTGGGAAGATTTCTCACAACAGATATAGAGATGATGGACAGAAACAGTTAAATAGTTTATACTGTAGTAACACCAATCAAGGCAATGAACAACCATGACTCCTGAGCAGTTTTTCCCAACATCTTTTATTCTCATGACCTCTCTGGCCAATAACAGGGGTGTTGTGAAATTCCCCAGTCATGTAAATTATTATCCATATGATTCATAATATTTTTATGTACTGTCACTTGTTCATCCATTGTAAATTTTATATGCTAAGCTGAGAATCTTATGTCTCTGGTAATTACAAAATAACAAGGTTTTCAGGTATGAGGTGATCTTTGACATGGAAACTGAAAAAATATATTTGAAAGGAACAGGAAAATTACACTATGGTCAGAGATATGGTAGATGATGAAATAATGTCAGTTTTTAGCATATGTGCAGCAAATCGCCTAATATCAATGGATCTGAATAGAATATAAGAAAAGTTGAAGATAACACTGAAAGCTAACCCACGACTAATGAAAAGTCGAAACCTGTTTCTCAAAGGATGATCAAGTGATAATATATCAAAACTAGTGAAAATAGAAAAGCAGAAGGCTTTTCTGAGAACAAAAAGAATAATCAACAAAAGTCATTTGAATGAAGGACTGAAAGTGAAATGAAGAAAGACCAGCTAGTCATGGAGAATAAGCACAGTCACTCCTGGGATTTGAGTTCTAGTTCTGTTGGTCATGACAGTTGGCTATGCTGAGCTCATGGCTTCAGTAGTAAAGTGTAATGAGAACTCTACCTGTGTCACAGGTTTCTTGTGAGAATCCAGTGTCATTGTTTGTGAAGTTCTTCATAAATTGAATCATTTTTCAGATAGACATGAGCTCATGGCATTTTCAATTGATTGATTCTGCCCATTAAGTTTTAAAACTCCTTTTTTTTTTTTTGAGTGGAGAGAGAGAATAAAAGTTACCTTACTTTCTTCCAGTGGAAGGAAGATTTTTTTTTTCATGTGTGTGTATCTGTATTTATGTTTCTTTGTTTCCTCCAGATGCAGAGACCAGATTTGAAGTGAATGAAACTACTTTAAAGCTGAGCATTTTTGTGAAAAAATCTCACCAGCAAAGATTCTTGAGTGATGGTCCCTGTGACTTCCATTTGAGAAAAATTTGTGACACAGATGTCAAGATACAGAAAACTCAAAATAGTCACTGTGGATTTGATGCAAAGGATGTCCAGCAACATTCAGTCCTAATTCACTGTAAGAGAATGACGTCAGAAAGTGACTCTTTTCAGGATAGTGAAGACAGGCAATGCTTTAATGAAAAGTTTGGGCTTATGCAGTCTTCTGAGAAGCCTTCTGAAATGCAAATGGATCAAAGGCAAATGGCCTTCAGCTTGAGTTCAGATCTCATTAGACATCAGAAGCCTTATACTGGAGAAATACTTTATATAGGAAATGAAAATAGGAAAGCCTTGAGCCAAAACTCAAAACTCCTTGATCCTCATAAAATTCACACTGCAGGAAAACCTTATGAATGTAATCCATGCAGAAAGACTTCAACACAAAACAGACATCTTTTGACACAGCAGAAAATCCACACTGGAGAAAAACCTTTTGAATGTAATGAATGTGGGAAGGTTTTGGCATATAGGGCCCTTCTTGTTAACCATCTGAGAATCCACACTAAAGAGAAACCATATAAATGTCTTCAGTGTGGAAAGGCTTTCCGAATGAACTCTGGTCTTGTTGTACATCAGAGAATCCACACTGGAGAGAAACCATATGAATGTAATCATTGTGGAAAGGCTTTTACACAGAGTTCCAATCTTTTGATACATCAGAGAATCCATACTGGAGAGAAGCCTTATGAATGTAATCAGTGTGGAAAGACTTTCAGACAGAACTCCAACCTTACTGTACATCAGAGAATCCACACTGGAGAGAAACCTTATGAATGTAATCAGTGTGGAAAGACTTTCACAACAAGGCCCATTTTTCATTGTCATCAGAGAATCCACAACGAAGATGAAACTTATGCATGTAATCAGTGTGGAAAGACTTTCACCAAAAAGTCCCCTCTTGCCATACATAAGAAAATCCACACTGGAGAAAAATCTTTTCAATGTAATCAGTGTGGGAAGGTTTTAGCATATAGGGCCCATCTTGTTAACCATCTGAGAATCCACACTAGAGAGAAACCTTATAAATGTAATCACTGTGGAAAAGCTTTCCGACTAAACTGTGCTCTTATTGTACATCAGAGAATCCATACTGGAGAGAAGCCTTATAAATGTAATCAGTGTGGAAAGGCTTTCACACAGAGTTCCAATCTTTCACTACATCAGAGAATCCACACTGGAGAGAAGCCTTATAAATGTAATCAGTGTGGAAAGGCTTTCACACAGAACTCCAGTCTTGTTCTACATCAGAGAAGCCACACTGGAGAGAAACCTTATAAATGTAATCAGTGTGGAAAGGCTTTCAGACAGAACTCCAACCTTACTCTACATCAGAGAGCCCACAATGGAGAGAAACCTTATGAATGTAATCAATGTGGAAAGGCTTTCCGTGTGAAATACAGTCTTCTTGAGCATCAGAGAATTCATACTGGAGAGAAACCTTATAAATGTAATGAATGTGGAAAGACTTTCACAAAAAAGTCCACTCTTGCTAGCCATCTGAGAATCCACTCTAGATAGAAACCTTATGAATCCAATCAGTATAGAAAGAATTTTTGAGAACTCCAATCATAATGTAAATCAAAGAATCCATCTTGGAGAGAAACCTTATGAATGTAATCAATGTAGAAAGGCTTTAAGACAGAAGTCCACTCTTTATATCAGAGAATCCACACTGGACTGAAAACTTATGATTGTGATAAATGTGGAAAGACTGTCCCAAAAAAGTCCACTCTTTCTACACATCAGAGAATTTACACTGGAGAGAAACCTTTACAATATAATCAATGTCAATAGGTTTTCCAAAAAGAACTTCAGTCTTGTATGTCAGAGAAGCCACGTTGAGAAGAAATCTTAGGAATGGAATCAATCAAGACTTCAAGGAACAGTCATCCCTTATTTCCCCTCAGGGAATTCCCATTATATATGAATTTTATTACAGTAATGAATGACTGATGAATGTGGAAAGTAGTAGAGTGCTTGTTCAACAGCAGAAAATTCATTCTGGGGAGAAGTGTTATATGAACTCAACAGGGGAAGGCTTTCAGCCAGAGGTCATCACTTACTTTTACATCAGAGAATTCCTACTGCAGAGAAGCCTTCTGGATTTGCTCAATGGGGACATATATTTATCTGTAAGATGGAGATTACTAGACATCAGGATGTTTGTGTGGGGAAAGGTGCTGATAAAAGCAATGCCTTTTGTTAATGTCAGGGTCTTTATGTAGATCTAATACATGATTTTACATTGTAGAAATGTTGGAAATAAAACTTACAGAACTAAGTAATGAGGGAAGGCCTTTTGCTGCAGTATAGACTTTGGTAGACATCCCAGATTTCATAATTGTTCAGAATGTTCTATGAATATAATAAATTTTTCCTTGTGATCCTATTTGTCATTACTCTTTAATATTCCATAGCATTTATGGACCTTAATTTCTCTAGCCATTTAGTAATTGATTAGTACTCACTTTTTCTCTTGTTCTTTTGGTGACACTAAATGTCACAATATAAATACTCTTGTATCTATTGGACATTTGTTTGTAGAGAAATTTCTTTAATCAGCAAAGTGGCACAGTGGATAGTTTGCTGTCCCTGGAACCACAAGACTAGAGTTCAAATTCAGTCTCTAACTCTTTGTAGCTATGTGACCCTGGGCAAGTCCCTTAACCTATTCCTCTCTGATTTTCCGTATCTATAGAATGGGTATAATAATAGCAATTACCTCTTAGGGTTAATATGAGAAACAATTGATGCAATATTTTTAAAAAGCTTTGCAAATATTTAATTACAGTGGAAACTTAGCTATTTCATATTTCATGGGCTCTAAGTATCATAGTAGAGTTAGTAGACTAAAATATGTTTTCATTCACATTTATATTCAGAACAGGGTAGAAGAAGGCACTCAATGTAACAGGGCAGTGAGTTTAGAATAAGGAAGATGTATTCAAATTCTGCCTTACGTGCATTTCAGCACTGTCTTCCTGGGTGTTAAGGGCTAAAATTCTAGCTAAACTGTCTAAAATATCTAGTGAGTGGTCGCCAATAAATTAAAAGCTTTAGCAATAGTTAGACTTTTAAGCATTTATTAAGGAGAATAAGAATTTGGTAAAGAGAGAGAGAAAGGCCTACATTCATCTATCTATTAAAGGGAGAGCGCATTTCTAGCTCCGCTCTCCACCAGAGTCCAAAGGAAAGAGCCTCAGACTGAGCGCTACTCTCTTCCTTCTTCCTCCCACTACCCAACGTCACTTCCTGATGCCAAAGAAAAGACTCCTGGTCTTGCCCTCAAAGACCTTCACTTCATGGGCAGAACTCTTCTACAGTAAGTCTCCAGCAGGTGGAGTCATTCCAATTGTTACATGGGAAAGGAACATCAACTTGAAGCTTAAGAAATTGAATAGATCAGGTGCATGATATATATATATATATATATATATATATATATATATATATATTTTTTGGCGAGACAATGGGGGTTAAGTGACTTGCCCAGGGTCACACAGCTAGTAAGTGTCAAGTGGCTGAGGTTGGATTTGAACTCAGGTCCTCCTGACTCCAGGGCCGGTACTTTATCCACTGCGCCACCTAGCTGCCCCCATGATATATATTTTTTCAAATGAGTACAGTAACCGTGGGTTCAATAAATCCAAAGACCTCTACCCCCCAACCTTGGGGCAAGGATTTACTAGTCAGTAAAAAATAATAGAAAAATTGAAAAGCAGTCTGGCAGAAACTAGGTAGAGACCAACATCTCACACTATACCAAGGTTAGCTCCAAAGGATACATGACATAAAAAGTCCATTCAAGTACATTGGAAGAACAATGAAGAAGATATATTTTTCAGTTTTGAATAGGGGATGAGTTCATCACCAAATGAGGGGCAGAGAGGGTTACAGAAAATAAAAAGGGCCATTTTCTTCACATGAAAACATACCCCAATGCATTTAAAATGTAAATGGGGAAATTTACTGGGAAAAACTTTTGTGGACAGTTGCCCTATAGAGGTTTCACTAAAAGTATATAAAGAACAGATATAGATTATATCCAAATATATAAAGAATGGGTACCATGGAATAATATCAAGAAATATGAACATGCAATTTTCAGAGGAAAAATACAAACTGAACAATCATAATTATATTCTACTTTTGTAATCACGAATGCAAATCACCAACAATAAGAAAAATTCTAAGATCAGTAGATTGTGTCAAAACAAGTTTCATTCTGTAGTTTGACTTTCATCTCTACCAGGAAGAAGGTACATGGCATATTTCATCATTTGCACTCTGGTAGAATGGTTGGTCATTTTATTCAGAATTCCTCAGTCTTCCAGAATCCTTTTCCTTTACAGTATTTTTGTCATTGTACAAATTTTTTAGCTTGTTCTGTTCACTTAGCTTCTGTTCATAGAAGTTTTCCCAGGTTTCTCTGATATCATCCCCTTCATATTTTCTTACAACACAGTTGTATTTGAGCAAATTTGTATACCATCATTTTTTTAGCTATTCCCCAGTTGGTGAGTATCCCCTCAGTTTCTATTTCCTCACCCTTGTAGAAAGGGAGAAATGTATTTCTCCTTTATTTTGTTGTGATTAGGACCAACCCCTCCCATATCTACCTTCTTTCCCCCTTCCGCATTTTCCCCTTTCCCTTCTGTTTCCCTGTTTAGTGAAATGTATTTATGTACTGAAATCTGTATATATGTTTGAGTTCTTTCCTCTTTTGTTCAGTTTAGATGAGCGGTTTGAATTTCAGCTTCTCCTCCTATTTGGACCTCCTCTGTGATGTAGACCTCTACCTTTTCATCTTCACTTTGTGAAATGACTTTACCAAACTGTCTTTTTACTTACTTCTCAGCCCAATGGATCCCTCTTCCCTTTCCATTCTATTAAGATCATCAAGTTATGAGACCCACTCCTAGATCATCTGTCTAATTTCTTTTATCACCCCTGATGATCACCTTCAGAGGGCAGTCATGTGTCAACTTGCTATCTTGGACTATGAGAAGTTCATTTTTCTTTAGTAATTTTTATGTGTTTCCTTGACTCCAGTCTTTGAATTTCCAAGTTTCTGTGCTGCTTTGCCTTTTCATTTTGGTATGGTCAGAAGCCCTCTATTTTGTTAAAGAGCCATTTTCAGGGCAGCTAGGTGGCACAGTGGATAGAGCACTGGCCCTGGAGTCAGGAGGACCTGAATTCAAATCTGGCCTCAGACACTTAACACTTACTAGCTGTGTGACCCTGGACAAGTTTAACCCCAATTGCCTCACAAAACCAAAAACAAACAAAAGAGCCATTTTCCCCCTTTGTTAGATTGTCCTTCTTTTTTGTGGGCAAGTTATTTTTGGTTGTAAGTATCCTTTAAAGATCTTCTGGAATGTTCCAAGCTCTCCACTCTTTTGTAGTAGTGTTTGCTAAATCATGTGTGATTCTAACTATAGCTCCTCAGTGTTTGAATTTGGCCTTTCTGGATGCTTGAAGTACTTTTTTTCTTTGACCTTAAAGCTCTGGATTTGGGCTGTGATGATCCTATTGATTTTCATTTTAGAGTTACTTTACAGAGGTGACTGGGGAATTCTTTCCATTTCCACTTTGATCTCAAATTCTTAAGAGATGTGGGATAGGGGCAGCTAGGTGGTACAGTGGATAAAGCACCAGCCCTGGATTCAGGAGGATTCGAGTTCAAATCCAGCCTCAGACACTTGACACTTACTAGCTGTGTGACTCTGGGCAAGTCACTTAACCCCAGTTGCCTCACCAAAAAAAAAAAAAGAGAGATGTGGGCAGTTTTTCATTTTAAATAGGATGTTTAAGCTCTTGTTTTGTTTATGACTTTCAGACATAATAGTTAAACTTTATATAGTACTTACTATGTGCCAGGTACTGTGCTAAGTGCTTTGAAATTATCTCCTTTGATGGAACAACCATGAGTAGCAAGGGTGTTGTTATTATCCCCATTTTACAGATGAGGAAACAGGCCAGGAGAACTTGTCTGGATTTGAACTCAGATCTTCCTGAATCCAATCATGGTACTCTATTTGTTGTGGCTCCTAGCTGGAAAGACGGAGACAGGAAATGGAGGACCTTAACCAAATATCTGCTAGCTCAGTGTCACTGGGTCAGAGAGGAGATGGAGGGCAGTAAGGTGTAACCAGACTAGAAAGATGGTTAGGACTGGTTATGTGGCTCTTTCTGTATTCCAGGCATCTTATAAATATGATCTCCTTTGATCCTGTTAAAAAAAAATGTCAATCTTTTTAGCCACTACATGAATAAGGCAACACAGGATTCAAAAAGAAAACCATCTGGTGGTGGTTTTAATCTACTCAAGATTGTGTCATGCATAATTAGTAGGTGATGAAGGTATGTGTTCTTCATTACCCAGAAGACAGATTTAAATATTTCTATATATGCATATGTGTGTGTGTTTGTATCCATCCATCCATCCATCCATCTATTCATGTCCTGCTGAGCTACTTGCCCCAGAGTGAGTAGAAAGCAGATTTTTCAACATTCTTTTAAAAAATTATCAGTTCCAAATTCTATCCTTCCATTCCCTCCACCCATTGAGAAAGCAAACAATATAGGAAGTTATACATGTGAAATGCAAAACATTTCCATATTAGTCATGTTGTAATTTTTAAAAGACAATAAAAACAAAATGAAAAAGAACTTGCTGCGGGGCAGCTAGATGGCGCAGTAGTTAAAACACCAGCCCTGGATTCAGGAGGACCTGAGTTCAAATCTGGTCTCAGACACTTGACACTTACTAGCTGTGTGACCCTGGGCAAGTCACTTAACCCCCATTGCCTGCAAAAACAAAAACAAAAACAACAAAAAAATTAAAAGAACTTGCTGCAGTCTGCACTGAGAGTTCATTGTTTTTCTCTGGAGGCGAATGGTATTTTTCATCATGAGACCTTTGGGAATTGTGTATCATTGCATTGATAAGATTAGCTAAGTCTTTTGCAGTTGATTATCATTACATATATTGAAATTGTATGTTGTCCTGCACCCCCAACCACCCAACTTTCTAGTTAGTATAAGTGGCTAGTATAAAGTAAGGTTACCAAGAGGAGCCCCAAAGTCATGTATAGACTGTCTCAAAGTTCAAAGGAACATAATTTGCCAACTGTATCATGTTAAATAAAAATCATATCCTGAGACTATGTGCTCAAACTGAGGAATTTCATTAGGGCTTGCTGTCAGGGCATTTTGGTCCTATGAAAATCTCAAATAAGCTCCCGATAGCCACAGTATGACCAGGAGAACACCAAATGTTGCTGATACCTTTGAGGTAATATGGATATGTTAATGAACTACCTCCAAGGTGTAATAGTCTTCCCCCCTACCAAAACTTTATAAAAATGAGACCCCCAAACACTTGTGCCCTGATTACTACCCCATCTCTGTCTGGATCCGTGCTGCTGAGAGTTCCTAACTCCAATCCATGGGTATGTGAGTTAGTCTCTGTGACTTTCTCAAACTCCATTTTCTTTCCCACACTGTATGCCTTCCTCCACCACACTATCCCTGTCTCCATGCCATCTGCCTCTGTACCTCTTCCACTTTGTGCCATTTGCCTTTGGACTCTCTGGGTCATTTGCCTGTCTACTCCTTGTGCTTTATTCTTTTCTTTTTTTTAATTAATTTTTTTTTTTTTGGTGAGGCAATTGGGGTTAAGTGACTTGCCCAGGGTCACACAGCTAGTAATTTTTAAGTGTCTGAGGCTGGATTTGAATTCAGGTTCTCCTGAATCCAGGGCTGGTGCTCTATCCACTGGGCCACCTAGCTTCCGCCCCCCTCCTCACCCCTGGCCTTACATTATTAAAGTATAATTGAAGCACTATTTCCCAATGCCATTGTGTTCTTCCCCACGTGGACCCAAAGAACCAGGAGTACCTTCCCCCATTTTGGAATTCCATACATTAATTCAGCAACTTATTAAATATAACTTACAGTGTACAGTGTTCTCCTGGTTCTCACTTCATAGGGTTTTTTGAAGCCATCCTCTTTTTTTATATTACAATAATATTCTATTACAATCACATAACCTTTCCCTAGGTGATGGACATTTCCTTAATTTCTAGTATTTTGTAATCACAGAAAGAGCTGCTATAAATATTTCTGTACATATGGATCCATTTCCTTTTTCTTGTATGTCTTTGGGTTACACACCTAGTGCTCAGTCAAAGGACATGCACAATTATATTGCCCTTTGGGAATTGTTCCAAATTGTCCTCCAGAATGGTTGGACCATTTCACAACCTTACCAAACCTAATTCTGACTATCAAATTGAGGAAATTTAAAATAAGATTATTAAGATAGTGATACACAGAAGATAGGGCTGAACTGAATATGAAGGGATGATATCTGTAAAGCATTTATGTTTTGTTCTTTGTGGGGCAAACGGGGAGGGGTATCTTATGTCTGGGGCTGGATTTGGGCTTGGGGGGCCTCCTGGGTCCAGGGCTGGTGCTTTGTCTACTGTGCCACCTAGCTAATCTATGATGACATCATTAAAATAGGGTTGAGGTGTAGGAGGAATAAACTGGGGGAGGGAGAAAAAAAAAGAAAAAAAAAGATAGTGATACAACCAGTCATCTGGGACTAGGATGGATAGAAGAAGAGGAGGCACTAGAGTGGGCATCACACCATTTCAAGTATAGTTTACCAGTATTGATCCCATTCCCTTTCCTTACTTTTGTCTTTTTTGGGGGGGGAGGGTGAGGCAATTGGGGTTAAGTGACTTGCCCAGGGTCACACAGCCAGTAAGTGTCAGGTCCTTCTGACTCCAGGGCTAGTGCTCTATCCACTGAGCCACCTAATTGCCCCAACATTTGTCTTTTTAATGATATAGGAGGTGTAAAGTAGAGGGGTTATTAGAGGATATGATGGAGATAATTGTCAAAAAATAAATATTAGGGGCAGCTAGATGGCGCAGTGGATAAAGCACTGGCCCTGGATTCAGGAGTACCTGAGTTCAAATCCAGCCTCAGACACTTGACACTTACTAGCTGTGTGACCCTGGGCAAGTCACTTAACCCCCCATTGCCCCCCCCAAATATTAATGGGATGATTTGACCTATCAAAACAAGAGGGTAGCAGAATGTATTGGAAGGACAATCTGTTCTGTAAAAGAAACACCCTTGAAATAAAGATTCACACAGCATTAAAATGCAGGGATGTCATTTTGTGATACAGTTTGGAACTATGTTCCCAAAAGTACTCAACTATATGTTCTAATAATATACTACTAGTATACCAAATTAAAGAGATCAAAGAGGAAAAAGACCCAACCATAAAACACAAAATTATAACTGCTGTTTTTTATTGTTGAAGAGAACTAAAAACAAGGGTGGTGTCCATGTATTGCTAAAATGACAGAACAAATTATAATATAACGATTGGAATGACGCCACCTGCTGGAGACTTACCGTAGCAAAGCTCCACTATGAGGAGAAGGCGTCTGAAGGCAAGACATTGGGCTCTTTGGCGGAGCTTTGCTACAGTAAGTCTCCAGCAGGTGGCATCATTCCAATCGTTATAGTGCTAGAATTTTAGCCCCTTACAATAATGGAACATTATCATGTCTGAACTGATTTAGAGAGAAATGAGAGGAACTAGTAGAATAGTTTATATTGTAACAACACTGATCAATGCAATGAATGGCCATGGCTCCAGAACAGTGGTTCCCAAAATGTTGTGTTCTTAGAACCCCCGCTTTTTCTTTGGTGGGTCAGTAAGGGTTAAGTGACTTGCCCAGGGTCACACAGCTAGTAAGTGTCAAGTGTCTGAGGCCAGATTTGAACTCAGGTACTCCTGAATCCAGGCCCAGTGCTTTATCCACTGCACCATCTAGCTGCCCCCAGAACCCTTTTTAACAACAAGAAAAAGGGTGTTGTGAAGCCCTCTAGTCATTTGACCTACTATTCTTTAATATTTAATATTCTTTTAAAATTCATAAATTAAGTGCTTATGATAATGACCTGGATAATGTTTTTCCCTTAAAGCTCCAATTAATACTTTCATTACAATGCATAATTATAAAATACAGGCTTTCATTATACCTTCGATTATGAAAATAAAAACCATAAATATAAAATAATGATATAACATAAAGCTTTCTGTAAGAATGTTTTTAAATATAGTAATAATTCACATTTACTATTCTTTGCAAGATTTCAATTCAAATTTATAGATTTGGTTGACTATAACAGTTTTTTAGTCAATTGAGTTACTTAGAAGTTGTGGAACATAACCTAAAATATGAAATTCATTTCAAAGCTGGACACTTTTTTTTTTGGAACAAAAATCTGCAGTATTTGTTTCAACAGCCAACAAACCCAGACTTCAATTCGGTTCTGCATCAAGTTGCTATAATAATGCCAATAATAACTAGCATTAATATCATGCTTGCTTATGTGCCAGGCACTGGTCTAAGTAGTTTCAAGATGTCACTTCATTTGATCATGACCATAATTCTGTGAGGCAGGTGTTGTGGCTATCCACATGTTGCAATTGAGGAAGCAGGGACAGCTAGATGGTGCAGTGGATAGAGCACCAGCCCGGATTCAGGAGTACCTGGGCAAGTCACTTAACCCCAATTGCCTTACTACTAAAAAAAAAACAACAATTGAGGAAACAGAGGCAAGAACAAGCTAAGTAACTTGTCCAGAATCACAGTGTTTTTAAGTGTCTGAGGTAGTATTTTGTGTCATTTGAAAATATATGGGGGTGCCTTCTCTGTTCTAGGTTTTAGGGAACTTAGCTGAGGTTTCTAATATATTGCTACTTTTAAATTGGAGGCTACTGCACCAGTTTTAGCATTAAGCATTTATTCTTAATTTGATTGCATGTAAGCCCAGCATAAAATGCCAGGGTGGGGAGAGGAGCAGTGAGAAGAGCAGAGGAGAGAAGAAGTTGGCCCCCCTCATCCCAAGGATTTTGATCCTCTTGCAGGTAGAGGTGAGTCACTGCACATTGATACAAGCTAATTGGCCAGTCCATTGATTGACATGACTTGGGGGGTTGCCTAGGTGAGTTAACTTCCTTTAGGTAGTCAGGAAGGTCAATCTATATTTCTTTTGTAATTCTGACTCTGGGCTGGCCTTAAAAGAGGTTAGGTAAGGCTCCCTTGAGTGGGGGGGGGGGGTGCCCAAAAAGCATTCTTTTTTCACGATTTGAACTGAAGTCTTCCTGACTGCAGTCCCAATGTTCTATCTACCATACTACCAGATGTATTTTGATTTATAAAAAGAATTCAGTGAAAATACTCTTGCATAAATTGATGAGAATTTTGCAAATTCTTGATGAGAGATGGAAATTCATTTCTTTTTTGCTTTTCACAAACCACAACAAAAGGAATTGCTAGCTATGGTGTAAAAAGATTTATTTTTCCATTGGCTAATGATGTTGTATATTAAATGGTAAATGTATTTGAAGTTCTATTACATACATTGCCTTGTTTTTTTTAATGATGTTTATGTTTAAAACAACCAATGTAAGGGGAAAAATTTCTTCAAACATGAGTATCTTTTTTTCTGCCACTGGCACATAACCTAGACTCCACAGAAACTCTACTGAATGATTCATCCAAGTTACAAATAGTTCCTTTGAAAAACCCAAATAGAGGGGGGCAGCTAGGTGGCACAGTGGATAAAGCACTGGCCCTGGATTCAGGAGTACCTGAGTTCAAATCCAGGCTCAGACACTTGACACTTACTAGCTGGTGACCCTGGGCAAGTCGCTTAACCCCCATTGCCCTGCCAAAAAAAAAAAGGAAAGAAAAAAAAAAGAAAAACCCAGATAGAAAAATAGTAATATAAAATTGTAGAATAGTATAAAATATAATATATAATGTATATAATATAAATTGTAATGTAAATTAAAATCAGAAAATAGCTTTCACACTGCAATGAGAGGCTATATAATGTCTGTTTTTATAGAACATGGGATGGTCTAATGCTTATGGTTTTCAAAGAGCCTACTATCTGTGCTGCAAGAATGAAAAAATAACATTTTGATTTGGTGATTTCAACATTGGCTCATGAGAGGCAATTACAAGGTAACCCTAGAATGACAACTTTTCTGATGTATTATAGAGAAAGCAAATGTAGATATGTGCATACCTTGGCAATCCATTGAAGATGGGTTTGCACTTGAGTATCACCACTTACTGGCAGTATGGAAACAATTTGATGAGAGGTTGAAAAACTGAAAGAATGTTGCACTTAGAAGTTCTCAGACTTTAAAGTAATTGCTATGTGAGCAGCAAAATCCTTGTATGTCTTATCAAGATAGTTTGGAATCAATGCAGAAAGAATACTTTGTTCTTCAAACTGAAAAATTAATGGGATTTGGCAGATACTCAAAGGCTCACCTGGAGATTAATCTACACTGATTGAATTAAGTGAGAGTGATTGACTTTTCTGATTACCCTACTTCAAGTTAATTAGAATGTAACCACACCTGCCTGGCTTAAGGAGGTATTGTTCTCAGAAGCTAAGCACTTTGAACTCAACTCAGGACCACCTTCAAGTCCAGTGAACCATTGGATTTGGAAGATGCCACCAATCAGCTTAAAGCAGACCTATAAAAAGCTTCCACATTCAGTTTGAGAGGAGTTCATGGTTGGAGCAGGCTCATGGCAGAGGACTTGAGGAAATACCAGAATAGGCTGGAACTCTAGGCTAGATAAGCATTTCCTTAACTTTACGTGTTCTTTTTTTCTAATACCTAGTATGCTTTAATAAATGCTTAATGTCCAAAGTCTGGTGGTAAGTTTCTAATTTAAGGTGACCACACCTTAGATTTTTTTAGATATCACAAAACATATACATGCATTTTGTCTCAGAGGAAAAATATATTTGCAACAAAATAGACAATTACTATTTAAGGAGCAATTAAAGATTTTTTAGCTCAGATCCCTTAGACCAAAGCTTCTTAAACTGTGGGTCACAATCCTATATGTGGTCACATAACTGAATGTGGGGGGTTATGAAAAACTTGGCAGTAAATGTTTGATTTGTACCCCTATTTTAAATACCTATATACCCAGAGTTGCATAAAAATTTCTTGGGTGAAAAGGGGTGGCAAGTAGAAAAAGTTCAAGAAGCCCTGCCTTAGATCATAGTCATGAACTGCCACAGGAAGAGTTGGTTCCCCAACCACTAAATTTAAAGTATGTGCAGCAAGTGAAATAATCTCTATGAATCTGAATTGGTGGTTGTCCTTCATTATCAAAGAACAAAATGGCATCACTATCTCAGGGTCAAGGTACAGTGTGTCCTATTGTGGCTGATCAGACCAATATGAGCTCAGAAGGCTCTACCACGGGTCTGGCAAAACTAGTTCACATGAACATTTGGAGTGGGGATGTCTCTAAATTTGCGCATCTCACATTCCTTTTTGAGCTCCTGTAGTTCTGCTTTACTCATAGAACACAGCACCTTTGATGCAGCCATGCCATGCTGGGCAATCCTCTGTCAGCGTCTCCCATATCTCACAAATGATTCCAACGTCAAAACACTTCACACAAAAAAAGATCTAAACAATTGGGGAAAATATTAATTACTCATGGGTAAGCTGAGCCAATATAATAAAAATGATAATTCTACCTAAATTAATTTACTTATTTAATGTCATGCCAATCAAACTGCCAAAAAATTATTTTATAGAGCCAGAAAAAACAATTCATCTAGAAGAACAAAAGCTCAAGAATATCAAAGGATTTTTTAAAAATGCGAAGGAAGGTGGCCTGGCCCTACTAGTTCTTTTTTTTTTTTTTTTTGCAGGGCAATGAGGGTTAAGTGACTTGCCCAGGATCACACAGGTAGTAAGTGTCAAGTGTCTGAGGCTGGATTTGAACTCAGGTGCTCCTGAATCCAGGGCCGGTGCTTTATCCCCTGCGCCACCTAGCCGCCCCCCCTACTAGTTCTTAAACTCAAACTATATTAAAAAGTAATAATCATCAAAATTATCTGGTACTGGCTAAGATATAGAGTAGTGTATCAGTGGAATAGGTTAGCTACACAAGACACAGTACTTAATGTCCATACTAATCTAGTCAATAATAAACCCAAAGACCCAAGTTTTTGGGACAATAACTCACTATTTGGCAAAAACTCACTATTTGGCAGGGAAAACTGGAAAACAGTAAGGCTAAAACTAGGGCAAGATCTTCTACCATATAGCAAGATAAGATCAAAATGAGTACATGACTTAGACATAAAGTATGATACTATAAACAAACTAGAAGAGCAAGAGTTAGTTTACCTTTCAGATCTATGGAGAAGTTAAGAATTTATGAACAAATGCAATAGTGAGTAATATATGTTATAAAGTGGACAGTTTTGATCATTAAATTTTAAAGTTTTTATGCAAACAAA
Organism: Dromiciops gliroides; assembly: GCF_019393635.1. Lineage (NCBI taxonomy): Eukaryota > Metazoa > Chordata > Mammalia > Microbiotheria > Microbiotheriidae > Dromiciops > Dromiciops gliroides. Next base: position 653,485,997 of record NC_057863.1, on the reverse strand, counting down.
CCCAATGTAAACAAGATTAGAAGGAAAGCAGAAAAAGGTAAAATGGCCTCTTTGCATAAACTATAGCAACTCTTTGTGGCGGTGAAGAATTGGAAATTAAGAGGATGCCCATCAATATGGTATATTATAATGGGACATCATTGTACTCTAAAAAAAATGATGAGGAGGGTGATTTCAGGAAAAGCCAGAAGGATTTACATGAACTTATGCAAAGTGAAGAGAGCAGAACCAGAAGAACAATGCATATAGTTACAATGTAGAACTGTGAATGACTTAGCTATTCTCAGGAACACAATATCAAAACAATCCCAAAGGACTCATGAGGAAGTATGCTCCAAGCCTCCAGACCAAGCTCATGCTCCCTGGCAGAGGGTCTAACTCAAACTGGACCCTGTTTCTAGAGTAAACAAAAGCCTGAGTCCCATTTGGGTGGGGCTCAGCCCCCAGTAGTTAAGGAGTAGATGTCCTGGGGCCTAGGAGTGATCTCCTTACTGGGTCAAGCCCTGCAGAGACAAAATAGGAGGAAAAAGGATGGATCACAAATTCATAATATAATAGTATAATCCTAATTTCCCTTGAATCACAGTGTTGATGGGAACACAGATTAAGCATTGAATGGGACCATGGTAGCCAGAGTCCAACCTTCTTATTTTAGACACTAGCAAACTGAGTCACAGAGAAGTTGTTCCTTGTCCAGAATTTCATGAAGCATATGAGGCAGCATTCGAACCCAGAGTTTCCTGATTCTAATCAGAGTACCCTATCCATTACAGCTAACACTTTCTTGAATACTCTTCTTCATGATATTCATCAATGTGCATGGAAAGTGACTAAATGGCTCACTGACTCTATTACAAGATATGTGACCCAAGTAATCAATAGTAATAAAAATAATAATAGATGGGGCAGCTAGATGGCGCAGTGGATAGAGCACCGGCCCTGGAGTCAGGAGTACCTGAGTTCAAATCTGGCCTCAGACACTTAACACTAGCTGTGTGACCCTGGGCAAGTCACTTAACCCCAATTGCCTCACTAAAAAAAAATCATAATAATAGATGGCATTTCCATAGTGATTTAATGCTTTCAGTGCTTTTGACAAAAATTTTCTCATTTGATTCTCACATCCTTGCTGGGAGGTTGGTGCTATTATTATCCCTATGCTACAGATGGGGACATTCAGGCAGGGATAGGTTAAGTGACTTGCCTAGGGTCATATAGTTAGTGTCAAAGACTGAATTTGAACCCAGGTCTTCAGGTCTAGTGTCTTCAGGCACCGTATTCTATCCACTCTCCCCATAGCTTCCAAAAGAAGTCATTACAGAAGTACCTGTCCAAAATATGCAGAAATGTTTTCTATCAGTACCTTTTGTGTGTCAACAAAGAACAGAAAACAAAGTGAGTATCAATCAAGCAGGGAATGGCTGAATAAGTTATAGTATATGATTGCTTTGGAATATCATTGGAGAGTGATGACAAACATTAGGATTTCAAAGAAAAATTTATTCTATTTATTGGGCTTTTATACATAGCATGAGATTTGGATGTTCAATGAGATCTATGTTGCAGTAAGAGGCTGCCTTAGTTAGATCTGTAAGTTTTATCTCCAGTACAATTTCTCCAATGTACAGGCACCTTTCCACGATTACTGACTTTTGGAAGCTTTCTTCCCAGTACAAATATTATAATGCCTAACGAGCTCTTCCAGAGAAAAGCTTGTCCCTAATGAAGCAGCTCCCTAGGCCTTCTCTCCACTATGAATCTTCTGATGTAAATAAGAGATGATATCTAACTGAAAGTCTTTCTGCAATCACTGTGATTATAAGGCTTCTCTCCAGTCTGAATTCTAGGTACAGCAAGACTGGAATTCTCTTTGATATCCTTTTCACGTGGATGACCTTCACAATGTTTCCTTCCAGTGTGAATTCTCTGGCTTCAATAAGGAATGATCTCTAGCAGAAGGCGTCATTACATTTATAAGGCTTCTCTCCAGTACCAATCTTCTGGTGTCTGAATTCCAAACAGCAGCCTTCCCAAACTGATCATATGCATATGTTTTCATTCCAATTTGCAATTTAGGAGGGCGAATTAAAATGAATCATGAGTTTAAAGCTGTTGCATATCTATCACATGCCAAAGGTTCTTACCAGTATGCTGCTTTGAGTTCTCACTGAAGGCCTCCCCACCTTCATTACATTTATAAAATGCTTCTCCAGTATAACTTTTCTGTTGCTTAATGAGGCCATTTCCCATCGATCCCCCTGATAACTTGGCATTTCTGGAGGTTTCTCAGGGGACTGACAATGTTGTACCTGCTGAGTAAAACATTGCCTAGAATCATCATAGTGAAAAAAGTCATTCCCTGGGTTCCTTTCCTTACACTGAGTTAGGACTGGATATTGTTTGAATCCTTTTCCATCTTTACCACAGTCACAGTGATCGTTTTGATTTTTCTCTATCTTGATATCAGTCAGAGATTTCTCTGCAATCTTTGGTGTCTGGGGCTGGCTGGCCTGGGGGGCGGGGTCTCCCTGATGATGAACCCTGGAGGCGGGGTCTCCCTGCGGCTCCTGGTCAGCACTGGGGGTGGGGCCTTGCTGTACTGCTAGTCTGCTGACTTGCACTGGGGTGGGGCCTCTGCTGGTGGATGGCCTTGGGCCTCAGAGCCTGGGCTGGCAGGCCCCCTGCTGTGCAGCTGCTGCTTGTTCACCTCATTCCTCTCCCACTCCAGTTAGGCAGCTCTTTCCTGCTGAGCTGGTAAGTTGCTTCCCTGCCCCTAAATCCATTCAGAGGCATTTGTTTTTGTCAGGTTGTTTGGAGGGGAGTGTGGGCCCCACTCTGCCGGCTTGTCTTGGCACCGGAAGTCGACAGTATCTGCTTCTGTCCAAAGCTGCTCTGCTGGGTTTTCTGTGATTGATTTAGGATCTGCTGTCTTTTCTGGCCCTCTGACTGAGGGATCCAGGGGGTTTGTGTGCATTTACTTAGAGCCAGGGACAGGTTTTCTGGCAAAGAATTCCTCAGGAGCTGAGAGACTTTGCCAGCATCTTCTCACAACTTTTAAAGCATCATTTAAACTCATTCACACCATCATGTGAGTCGACTGTTGTAGAGGGTGTGGATGATATTTGGATCGGGTCAGAGACCCAGCAAGCTAATAAGGACCATAGACAAGAGCCCTTTGTCTTGTTTGCAGCAGGTAATGCACTTACTGGGACATTAGGAAAGTGGCAGGTTTTTAAAATTTTATTTAGAATTTTATGTTCCCAAATTACATGTAAAAACAAATTTTAAGAAGGATTTTTAAAACTTTGTGCTCCACATTCTCTTCCTCCCTCCCTCTCCATCCCCCCTTAAGAATTCAAGCAATTCAGTATAAGTTATACATGTGTAGTCATGCAAACCATTTCCACATGAGTCGGGTTGTAAAAGAAAACAGATTAAAAAAAACCTTTAGAAAAGGGAACTAACAAATTATGCTTCAGTCTGTGTTCGGATACCATCAGTTCTCTCTCTGTAGATGGACTGCATTTTTCATAAGTCGTTCAGAGTGGTCTTGGATCATTACTTTGCTGAAAAAACTAAGTCATTTAAAGCAAGTCATCTTACAATGTTGCTGTTAGTTTGTATACAGTACATTTCACTTTGCATCAGCTCTTGTATGTCTTTCCAGGTTTTTATGATAGCATCCTGCTCATCATTTCTTACAGCACAATAGCGTTCCATCATAATCTTATACCACAATTTGTTCAACCACTCCCCAGTTGATGGGCATCTCCCCAATTTAGAATCCAACTGTTTTTTTAAATCTGTTTTAGAGTATCAACCTAGTAGTGTTGTTACTAGGTTGAAGAGCATGCATTGTTTTATAGCCCTTTAGCCATAGTTCCAAATTGCTCTAGAGAATGTTTAAATCAGTTTACAACTTTACCAAGAGTGTATTAATGTCTCATTTTCCCCATATCCCCTACAACATTTGTCATTTTCCTCTGCTGTCCTATTTATTATCCAATCCAGTAAGTATGATGTAGTACCCAAAATTGTTTTGACCTGAATCTCTGTAATCAATAATGAGTTAGAGCATTTTTTTTTCATATGACCATAGGTGGCTTTGATTATTTCATCTGAAAACTTTATGTCTTTTGATCATCCATCAATTAGGGAATGGCTCTTATTTTAACAAATTTGACTCAGTTCTCTATGTGTTTGAGAACTGAGACCTCTCAGACAAACTTCAAATGTTTTTCACAGTTACTATTCCTAACTGTATTTTCCTCCATCCTATTCCCTCCCCTTGATATTTACTCTGTTTTCTATCTTCTTTCACCCTATCCTTCCTCAAAAGTGTTTTGCTTCTGACTCCCCCCCACCCCCAGTCTGCCTGCCCTTCTTTCACACCTCCCCTCCTCATCCCTTTCCCCTACTACTTTCCTACAGGGTAAGACAGATTACTATACTCAATTGAGTGTGTATATTGTTCCCTCTTTGAGCCAATTCTGATGAGAGTAAGGCTCAGTCACTCCCCCACACCTCATCCGTCTTCCCTTCCATCCCATAAGCTTTTTCTTGTTTTTTTTGTGTGTGTGTGTGATGCAATTGGGGTTAAGTGACTTGCCCAGGGTCACACAGCTAGTAAGTGTAAAATGTCTGAGGCCGGATTTGAACTCAGGTCCTCCTGAATCTAGGGCCAGTGCTTTATCCACTGCGCCACCTAGCTGCCCCTATAAGCTTTTTCTTACTTCTTTTATGTGAGCTACTTTACTCCATTTCACTTGTCCCTTTCCCTTTCTCTCAGTGCATTCCTCACACCCCTTAATTTCATTTTTAGAGATATCATCCCTTCATGTTCAACCTGTGCCTTCTGTCTAAATATACTTTATCCAGCTCCCCTAATAATGAGAAAGTTCTAATGAGTTACAAGTAGCATCTTCCCATGTAGGAATGTAAACAGTTTAATCTTTTAGGAAACCTTATGATTTCTTTCTCATATTTACCTTTTTATGCTTCTCTAGGGTATTATATTTGAAAGTCAAATTTTTGATTCAGCTCAGGTCTTTTTATCGAGAATGTCTGACAGTCCTCCCTTTCATTGAATTCCCATTTGTCCCCCTGAAGGATTTTACTGTTTTGCTGGATAGGTGATTCTTGGGTTGTAATCCCAGTTCCTTTGACCTCCATAATATTATATTACAAGCCCTCTGATCCTTAAATGTAGAAGCTGCTACAACTTGTTTTATCCTGACTGCGACTCCACAGTACTTGAATTGTTTCATTCTGGATGCTTGCAGTATTTTTCCTTGACCTGGGTGCTCTGGAATTTGGCTACAATATTCCTGGAAGTTTTCATTTTAGGGTCTCTTTGAGGAGGTGATTGGTGGATTCTTTCCATTTCTATTTTACCTTCTGCTTCTAGAACATCAGGGCAATTTCCCTGAGAATTTCTTGGAAGATGATCTCTAGACTCTTTTATTGATCATGGTTTTCAAGTTGTCCAACTATGATCTCAACCCATCCTTTTGTGGGTTCTGCTGCTTCAGGAATTATGTTATGGCATTATTTGAAGGTATTTGGAGGGGTCTTGGGGAGAGCTCAGAGAAGTCACTACTTTTTTTCTACCATGTTGGCTCTGCCTCCCAGAAAGTTGCAGTTTTGCCAGCAAGAAAGAAGTTCAACATGTTGGTCATCCAGTATGCCCTAAGGGTCAACAAAGCTTATTGGCCCCAAAACAGGCCTTAGGGAACATGAAGCAACCTGCTACAAAGCAGGGGTTAAGATGGGTGTTGGGACTCTGGATACTGTGAGATTAAAATTGGATATTAGATCATAAATCTCCCCTACTTAACCTTTCCCTTAATTTATCTCCCAGACTAGTAAATGGAAGAAGCTTCTGGTTTTCTAGATAGAGCCTTTATTGTATGGTAGTCACAAGGTGATGTTGATTAGAAGGATAGGAAAGTAGAAATACAATACAAATCGTCTTAAGTCTAGGCTTAGTCTATATTCTGTATAAAACTCACCAAAACCCAAGGCCACTTTTGGGGAGAGAGACCGAGTCAAGCGCGTGCTGTTAACCAAGAGCCGGGCCAAGTCAAACTCCAGTCCGCGTCTGTCTGTACAGCGCAGCCAGGAGACCAGCGGAGCAGAAAAAAAACCCACTTCTGTTCTCTCCTTGCCTTTTCAGCTCGCACCCCGGAAGTCGAGTGCATAGCAGGCAGTCTGACATGCACAGCAGGCGCACTGGCGTGCGTAGCTCATGCCATTGGTCTCCTCCCAGAAAGGGTGGTCCTTAAAGAAAAACTGGCATCTTTCAGTTATCCTAACCAACTGTTAAAAAAAACTTTCATATTTTTTTTACCACAATACAACAGGTTTGGGTGCCTTCCTTGGTAGAAGGCCCTAAGCCCCTCGATATAATTCTCCATTCTAAGCAACCAGAGCCACAGCCGTGGAGTAAGGAGGCAGTAGATAGCTTTTAATGGTTAAAGGAAACCTCTGGTTACTCTTTTTGTCTCAAAAATATGAAAATGAAATTGTGGAGTGCTAACATAGAAACCTTCCACTAATTCTTCAGCATTATCAGATCCAGTTGCTTCTGGGATGCCTGAACAGTTTAGTCACTTTTTATTCCAATTGAAATCGAAAACAGTGAAGAGGAAGGTTTCAGTGATCACAGAAAGGAGACACTACCGGAGATGCTCCCTAGGTCTGTGACCCTGGGTAAGGAACAACCTCTCTGTGCCTCAATTTTCTTTTCCTTTCTTTTTTTTTCTGTGGGGCAATGAGGGTTAAGTGTCTTGCTCAGGGTCACACAACTAAGTAAGTGTCAAGTGTCTGAAGCCGAATTTGAACTTAGGTCCTCCTGAATCCAGGGCTAGTGCTTTATCCACTGCACCACCTAGCTGCCCCCCTCAGTTTTCTCATCTTTAAAATGGGAAGGTTCCTTTCTTAGTGGCTCTGTTTGTCCCAGCCAAAGTTTAATCTGTGTCCCCATCAAAAGAACATACATGGGGGGCAGCTAGGTGGCACAGTGGATAAAGCACCAGCCCTGGATTCAGGATGACCTGAGTTCAAATCTGGCCTCAGATACTTGACACTTACTAGCTGTGTGACCCTGGGCAAGTCACTTAACCCTCATTGCCCCACAAACAAACAAACAAAAAACCCAAAAGTGCACACATGTCTCTTTCTACAGTTAATTTTATTTTTTATTTTATTTCCCTTTTTTTTTTTTGCAGGGTCCAGGGTCACACAGCTACTAAGTGTCAAGTGTCAGAGGCTGGATTTGAACTCAGGTCCTCCTGACTCCAGGGCTGGTGCTCTATCCACTGCGCCACCTAGCTGCCCCTCTACAGGTAATTTTTTTTTTCCTATAGGTATTTTTTTTTTTTAAGTGAGGCAATTGGGGTAAAGTGACTTGCCCAGGGTCACACAGCTAGTACGTGTTAAGCGTCTGAGGCCGGATTTGAACTCAGGTATTCCTGACTCCAGGGCCGGTGCTCTATCCACTGTGCCACCTAGCTGCCCCCTATAGGTAATTTTAAAGGAGGAAATATGAATGATCAAAAGCTATATATATATATATATATGTTTTTTAGTGAGGCAATTGGGGTTAAGTGACTTGCCCAGGGTCACACAGCTAGTAAGTGTTAAGTGTCTGAGGCCAGATTTGAACTCAGGTACTCCTGACTCCAAGGCCAGTGCTCTATCCACTGCACCACCTAGCTGCCCCCAAAACTATATTTTTTAAAATGCTCCTTATCATAAGCACTAATCCAGATCAATAAAAATTGGTAAAGGTGATAAGAAAATGAGAATCGCAAATATTAAAGGGAATTTATTTTGCTTGACAGTATATTTGTTATAAGAGTTTTGTATATTTTTTTCCTTTTCATCTCTAGGGGCAAGTTATAGGGATCGAAAATACATGTTAATTTAAGAACCAAGTTGAAGTTGAAAAAAACAAACTTAAGAAAAATATTCCAAATCACTAATAATTAGATGAACACAATTAAGTCAACAATCAGATTATACCTTGTACCCAAGCAAATGGCAAAGGTGGGAAGAAATGAAAATGACCAGCATTTGAAGGACTGTGGGAACACGAAGCACATTAAGTGTTGGTGAAGTTGTGGAGATCAGAGTCACTAAATTGGGTATACCCATGGACCCAGTGATGGCACTGGAAGACATATTCCCTTAAGTCAGTGAAAGAGGAAAAGGACACAAGTGGACAAAATTATTTCTAACAGCTCCTTTTGTTATGGCAAAGAACTGCATAATAGGGTTCAATGTCCTACAATAGGGCAGTGGTGGTTCATGAATTAAATGTAACACAAATATGCCTTAAAAATAGTCCATTTTAGGGGCAGCTAGGTGGCGCAGTGGATAGAGCACCGGCCCTGGAGTCAGGAGTACCTGAGTTCAAATCCGGCCTCAGACACTTAACACTTACTAGCTGTGTGACCCTGGGCAAGTCACTTAATCCCCATTGCCCTGCAAAAAACAAAACAAAACAAAAATAGTCCATTTCATTTTGCCCAAAGGGCTGTGTGATTGTGCATACCCTTTGACTTAGAAATACCACTGCTAGGTCTGTACCCCAAAGAGATCATAGAAAAGGGAAAAGGACCCACATGTACAAAAATATTTAATAGCAGCTCTCTCTCTTTGTGGTGGCAAAGAATGGGAAATTGTGGGGATGGCCAGTAATTGGGGAATGGCTGAACAAGCTGTGGTTTATGAATGTAATGGAATACTATTGTGCGATAAGAAATGAGCAGGCAGGTTTCAGAAAAACCTGAAAGGTAATGGAGGTATGATATAGGATAAAAAGCACATTTGGGAAATGGACAACATGGGGATTTATTTTGCTTGATTTTATTGCAAATATTTTATTTTATTATTTTTTTTTCTTTCTTCAAATTTTGAGTAGGAAAGCAGAGCAATGTTAAGGGCTTAAGAAAAGGATTTCCATCCCCATGTCCTCAAAGAAAAGATAGAAACTAATGGATTTTTTAAGAGTACAACAAGAGAACAGAAGGAAATAAGGTCAGCTTTGAAAGTGTCTTGGTGAATTTTTTAACTGCTCAAGAAGAAAATCCAGCTCTATATGTTAGAACTTGTTTCATGTACAATCCTCTTTTTCTGTTTTATGGTGTATATAAAATGTTCATTTTACTTAATGTTTGTGAATTTCAAAATTTTAAAAATTAAGTATGAATAATTTTCTTTTTTGTCATTCTTATGAATTTTTAAGGCTGAACAGGAAATGGCAAAAGTGACTTTAATATGACTTTTCCCTCCTGTTGGTGTTTTGGAACATTTTTCCAGGTTTAGCACTCAATTATTAGCAATGACTCCTGGTCCACATTGGATACCATGGAATTTCATAAATGACTTTTTTTGGTCATTTTTCATGTAACATTTGATATATTTTCTGCTCTACAGTTTGTTCTTCTTTGATCTTCATTTCTTTCATTCAAATATTTAAATTTTATGTAGTTATAATTATCTATTTTAAAATATTTATACCTTGGATTGTGAGATTTAAAATTGGATATTAGATCATAAATCTCCCCTACTTAACCTTTCCCTTAATTTATCTCCCAAACTAGTAAATGGAAGCAGGTTTTGGTTTTCTAGATAGACCTTTTTATTTATAGTTATGATAGTCACAAGGTGATGTTGGTTAGAAGGATAGGAAAGTAGAAACACAATACAAATCGTCTTAAGTCTAAGCTTAGTCTATATTCCTTATAACAACTCACCAAACCGACAAGGCCACCAACCGACAAGGCCACCAACCGACAAGGCCACCTTTGGAGAGAGAGAGTCCGTGCCGCGCCGTCAGGAGTCCCGCCAAGCAGGCAAAAAAGGCCTCTCTCCTTTTCTCCACCCCGGAAGTCAAAAAAAACCCGGCAGGCAGTCTGACATGCGCAGCAGGCGCACTGTACCTGGCAGGCAGTCTGACATGCGCAGCAGGCGGACTGTACCCGGCAGGCAGTCTGACATGCGCAGCAGGCGGACTGTTCATCTCCTCCCCAAAAGGGTGGTCCTTGAAAAACTGGCGTCTTTCAGTTATCCTAACCGACTGTTAAAAACTTTCATATTTTACCACATTTCCCCCCTTTGCTTCCTCAAGAAACGGAATGTTTCCTTGATGGAACAGTAAAAAGAATATAATAACTTTTGCTGACTAATAATATGCGAACAACAATACAGAAAAGGAAGAGAGGAAAGTTTTGTCCAGAGGGGCGATTTTTTTTTTTTTCTCATGAACCGACGCTTTGACATTAGTCTTGCAAAGGGAGAGCCTCTGCAGAGAGTACATGTTACAGATAGTATATAACAGAAAGGAGATAGTAAAAGCTAATAAAGCAAAACAGTTCATATAAAGTCTCTGAGTTCTCTTGTCTTCTTGAAGTGGTAAGATGTCATCAGGAGGAAACTGGATTCTGGTCTGGAAAACTGGATTCTGGACTCTGGTCTGGAAAGCTGGATTATCTTCTTTAACTGTTTGAATTGCTGTATTTTTAAAACCTGAGCATAGCATTGTCAATGATCAAATTAATAAATTCCATTACATTCCCTCCTTTATATGGTTAGACTTGTAATAGAGGGTTGAGGTAGTTATGCAATGTGTAACACTTTTTACCACCATGTGTCTGGATCAAAGCCAAATTTAGTATGTGTTCATGACACCTGAAAATGTTATGGAAAGGTTATCATACCATATCTCATGGTTCTGAGACAGCCAGTGATTGTGCTAGGCCACAGGTGAATTCAACTGAGTGAGATAAAAAGATAAATAAGTTCAGTTAAATTAGGTTAAATTAGGAGGGAGAGAGGATGAATACTGGACTGTGCCTAGTAATTGTGCTCTACATAGTCACCATCATAAGCAAACCATGGACTTACGTATACCTGTCTCTCCTTTTGTTGCACATATATTCTCTCCAGGGCCTGCGTCAGAGTTCACAGCAAGTTAGTCTCTGAAATGATAAGTTTCCATATTTCTGAAATCTCATTAATTTCACCAAAGACAATATGATGGTAAAAATGTGTGCTATGCTGCATAACTGAGAATATATTAGTGATATATACAATAATTCCAAACCATACCCAGAGTATAATGACATATAAATAATAAACGAATGTAAATAGCTGATTATATTAGACATTGTTACATAATCTTCTTTTAGACATTATTACATAATCTTCTTTTAGCAAGTAGACCACATCATCTTATACATGAATTCTCTGGTATAACAGTAGCAGATACTTAAAGTGGTGATTAATTCATCAAAAAGAAATAAGACTTCAATTAGCAAGATTCAATATTCAATGTTTTCAGTGAGGTATCAAGCAATTTCTGGTACTTTTTAGTTAAACAGAACAACATACAAGAGAAAGGAGAAAAATAAATAAATAAAACAAAACTCATTAGAACTCATGGTTCTCTCAAAAAGAAAGAGTAAATAAAAAAAAGAAGAATTCTGGTAGCTTCTGAGGCCCGATAGCCTCACCCACAGCATATACTTAAAATGTCTTTGAATAATCACTTAGTTTACAAAATTTAGTTTTAAAGAAAAGCAAAAGAAACAAAAGTAAAAAAAAAACCAAAGCAAAACCAAAAATAAAAAATAAAAAGCAAAAGATTCGCTAAGCACCCTTTTGTGCTCTTAAAGAACTTAAAGGTGCAGTCAATTCCAGGTCTTTTCAGTGCCTTTCAAAAGTCAAAACAAAAACAAAAAAACCCAAAAATTAATAAAAAAAAAAAAATAGTTGAGGTAGGCCAGAAAACTAGGCCATGTACTTCAGTGCTTTTGCCTGTAGAAGGAAATGCTTGTTAAATTATAAGGTATTTAAGCTGCTAGAGTTTGGGGTATGCCACATTGTTTTAACTGGTTCCCCAATTCTCTGCATGCCAAAGTGGCAGGGGTTTCTGAATTGTCATTGATCTTTCTAATGCTGTCATAATGTTCTTTATGGTAGAAAATGTGGAGTTCTGTAGCATCAGTTTTGTCTGTGCCACTGATTTTCAATAAAGGCTGATTTAATTGATGAACCACAACATTCAGCTGATGCTGCTTAGCAAATGCTACAATTGTATCATTTCCTCCCCACTTTCCAAATTTCTTTAATTCATCAACATATTCTTCAAAAGGGGAGTCATTTACTATAAAAGACTCAAACTCTTGTCTATGGTTAATCATATAAGAAGCAGCTTCTTGTCTGTGTCTGAGATGATTTCTACAGTGACCTTCTAGCTGGTCTGCTAAAGCCCTAAAAAGGCAATTTCCGTCTCCTGATACTTTACGAAGACTGAGTCCCAAAGCATTTAACTGATCAGTGGGATTCTTAAATGGGAACTTCCTGTTTCCTCTGAACTTTCTTTGCTCTTTAACAGTTGCTATCGTTAGGGTTTTTACCTCTTTAGCGTCTACCTCAGGTCTATCTGAAATCTCTTCACCTATGAATGGTGCAGGCTTTATATGAGAGCAATGAATCCATGAGTCTTTTTCACCAATTTTAATGGCGGTAGGAGTTGTCAATAATACCTGAAAAGGTCCTTCCCAGGCAGGTTGAGTTCCACTGGTTCTCTGAAAATTCTTTACATATATTTTATCTCCTGGGTTGAAGTTATGCAATGAAAAGTCTAATGGTCCTGCCTGGACCACAGCTCCTGCCTCATGGAGTTCACGTAGCCTGGTCTGTAATTCCTGTATATAGGAAGCAACAGAAGTATCACCTCCCACCAGTGATGTATAAACTGGGGAAAAAGTTTTAGCTTGGATAGGAGGGTGACCAAAAAGCATTTCATAAGGAGATATATGAAGTTCTCCTCTTGGTCTACTTCGTAGATAGAATAATGCCAATGGTAGAACATCAGGCCATTTCAAATGGGTTTCAGTACATAATTTGCCAATCATACTCTTAAGCTCTTTATTCATACGTTCGACTTGGCCTGAACTTTGTGGATGGTAGGGCGTGTGGAATTTTGGAGTCACTCCCAAGAAAGAGTAGATTTGGGATAAAATCGAATCAGTGAAATGTGTGCCTTTGTCAGAATCGATGCGGGCTGGTGGGCCAAAACGAGGTACTATCTCTTTAAGAAGAATTTTGGCAACAAAGGCAGCTGTGGCTCGGGGGCTGGGAAAGGCCTCCACCCACCGAGTGAGCTGATCAACTATAACAAGGCAAAATTTATAATGTCCTGCTTTTGGCATAGTAATATAATCAATTTGTAAGTGCTCAAAAGGTGTATATGCTAGAGGACGCCCTCCATAAGCTTTGGCCTTAAAAGCATACTGATTATAAGACTGACATGTGGAGCAGCCCGAGCAGATTCGAGATGCTGTATTAGTCACACCTGGTGCTATCCAGGTTCTCTTAATAGAGTCTACAATGCCTTGTGTACCAAAATGGCCTTTTCTGTGAACAGAGAGGCATACCTGGTGGTAGAATTTCCGGGGAAGAAATGGCTTACCTTCCGGAGACACCCAGATGCCATTGATCTGTTTCGCCTTAAATTTCTTTTTCCACTTTTCTACTTCAGAATCGTCATAGGTTAGGTTGGAAGGAATATCCTCAGAAGGTGAAAGGTTAAATACATGTTCAGGAGCTTCTAATGCAGCAAGCTTGGCTGCAGAATCGGCTCGTGCATTTCCCTTTGAAACAGGGTCACTATTCCCTGTGTGGGCAGGGCAATGTACAACGGCTAGGGAAGAAGGCAGTTTTAGGGCATCTAAGAGGTCCTTGATAAGGTCCCCATTGGCAATAGCCTTGCCCGAGGATGTTAGAAAGCCTCGTTGACGCCAAATCATACCAATAAAGTGGCATATGCCAAAGCCATATTTCGAGTCAGTAAAAATGGTGGCACTCTTATCTTTAGCTATATTACAGGCCTGTGTAAGAGCCACAAGTTCAGCAGCCTGTGCACTAAAATGGGAAGGCAGAGAAGCTGCCCAGAGGGTGTCATAATCAGAAACTACAGCAGCTCCAGTAAAACGGGTTCCCTCTCTCATAAATGAGGAACCATCTGTATAGAGGACAAGATCAGGATTTTCTAAAGGTGTATCAAAAAGATCATCACGGGGTTTTTCAGCCATATCAACTAAAGAAGCACAGTCATGCAACGGTTCCCCCGAGAATGGTAAATTAGGGAGTAGTGTTGCTGGATTAAGAACTGTGCAGCGTTTTAAAGTGATATTCTCATTACCTAACAGGGTTATTTCATACTTAGCCAGCCTTTGATCTGAAAAGGCTTGTGTCCTGTGACGTAGTAAGAGAGCCTCCACTTCGTGAGGGCATTGCACAGTTAGAGGGTTACCTAGGACCAAATCAGAGGCTTTTTCTACCAAAAGCGCTGTGGCCGCCACTGCTCTAAGGCAAGGTGGCACTCCAGCCGCTACAGGGTCCAGCTGAATTGAATAGTAGGCTATAGGACGCTGGTTAGGCCCCAGTGACTGAGTCAGGACTCCAGAAGCCACCCCCCTTTGTTCATGCACAAAGAGAGTGAAAGGCTTACTATAATCTGGCAGTCCTAGGGCAGGTGCTGATAACAAGGCCCGTTTTAATTCTTTTATGGCTGAGAGATGCTGGGGATCCAACTGTAAAATGTCTGGAACAGAACTTTTTGTAAGAGCTATGAGGGGTTTAGTAATTTCACCAAAAGAGGGTATCCATTGTCTACAGTACCCAGCTGCTCCCAGAATGGCTCTCAACTGCCTCTTAGTAGTGGGGGCAGAGAGTTGTTGAATGGCCTGGACTCTCTTAGAAGAGACAGAGCGAGTTCCAGCAGCCAAAATAAATCCTAAATATTCTACCTGGGGCAAACACCATTGTACCTTTGTCTTAGAAACCTTGTGTCCTCTCTTGTGCAGCTCCAGCAGTAAGTGACGGCTATCTTCCTGACAAATTTCAGCATTAGGAGAGGCCAAAAGTAAGTCATCAACATATTGTACTAGTGTGGAGGCTTTAAAGGTAATAGAGGCCAGATCCTGCTGTAAAATTTGGGAAAATAATGTGGGACTGTCTACAAATCCCTGTGGGAGTCTAGTCCAGGTCCACTGTCTATTTTTCCAGGTAAAAGCAAATAAATATTGGAAGTCCTCATGTACTGGTATGGAGAAAAAGGCAGAGCAAAGGTCTACCACTGTGAAACATGTAGATTCATAGGGAATTGAGGAAATTATCATAGCCGGATTTGCGACTATAGAATGTCTAGGAATAACATAATTATTAATCGCTCTAAGATCTTGCACAAAGCGATAAACAGGTTTACCATCTGGCCCAGGCTTGGGTTTTTTAACTGGCAAAATGGGAGTATTGCATGGAGAGTGATGACATGGAATAATAATACCCTGGCTTTTCAAAGCCTCAATTATAGGGGTGATCCCTTCTATTGCTTCCCTAGACAATGGATACTGTGGAATGGAGGGGGGTGGTCCCCCCTTAACTTTAAAGGTAACAGGCATGGCAGACTTAAGGAGCCCCACCTCATTAGGGGATGAGGCCCATAAAGACTCAGGAATGTCAGAGGGGATTTTGGATACCTCCCCTGCTGTTCCTTGAGCTTCTGTAAGTAAAATTGGTAATAAATGAACAGTATCCTCTGGCAATTGTAAGGAGACAGCCCCATCTGGAGCACAAGATATGGTTGCTCTAAGCTTGCAAAGGAGATCACGACCTAATAAATTTACAGGGGCATCAGGCATGAGTAAAAATGAATGTTCTACTGTTAAGGGCCCCATAGATACCATGCGAGGATTCAATTTTGCCACTCTCTGGCTCTTTCCTGAGACTCCCACTACATTCAAATATCCTACAGGTCTACACCCAGCATCTGGTTTGCTTACTAATACTGATTTAGAGGCTCCTGTGTCTAGCAGACAATCATAATAAGTCTCCCCCACTTTTAAGGTGACATGTGGTTCATTACTCTGGGGAGGTGAATGGACTGGCACAAGTGCATTCAAAAAATCCGGATCTGGGAATATATGGCTTTCATTATCTATGTTCCATTCCTCCCCAAGACACCATCATTCCTGTGTCCTCTTCTGAGGGGGGTCTTGGTTACCATTATTCTGGTACTGCCTTTCTGTATTCCTCCAAAAAGATCTATTTCTATTTTGATTTCGCCTGTAATTAGAATTAGAATTTCTTCTCCAAGTCCTACATTCTCTCAATTCATGCCCCTCCTTACGACAGTAACAACACACCTTAGTGTCCTTGCTCCGGTATCCACATGGCTGACTAGTAATCGCTGGTGCCAGAATGCTCTGTTTAGGGTGATCTGGATCTTCCTCACGTGAGTCAAAGACATAATTTGCAAGTTCCTTAATTCTATCTACTGAGAGATTTCTCCAGTCTGGACATTGTTTCAGAAAGTATCTGCGTATTTCTGGCAGTGAATTATAAACAAATGTGTTGAGAATGATACAGGAATCTCTTAAATCTACTGGATCCAATCTGGTGTACTGTCTAGCGGCCTCACAAAGTCTATCATAAAATCTGTTTGGTCTTTCATTAGCCTCCTGAGGTAGGCTTAAAAATTTCTGCCAGTTTTCTGGTTTTCTAGAGCAAGATTCCATTCCCTTCAGAAGTGTTTCTCTAGCATCTTTTAATCTTTGGAAATCCCTATCATCATTATAATTCCACTCTGGATCCTTTAGAGGCCATTCCACATCGGCCTTACCTTTCGCAACAAGGGCATTTCCTGCTGAGATAACATCTGTAATCTCAGTTGGGGACAGTAAAGTTTCCAAAAGGCAAGTAACATCAGCCCAACTGGGTTGATATGCATTAAATATAGTCCTTAACTGTGAAATTACAGTGTTAGGATTTTTCTCAAAACTAGGGATGATTGATTTCCATGCGCTCAAGTCACTTGGTCTAAAGGGGCTATATTTTCTGACTTGAATTGGCACTCCCTTCTTACTATGTTCTATAGCTTCCTGCAGAGGGAGTAGTTTCTGCTGATCTGATTCTGAACTTGGATCATCTCTAGTAGAAACAGCCATTTTGAGGTCTCTCTCCATATGTGAGAATTTCATTTCGAGGTCTCTCTCCATATGTGAGAATTTCCCCCATATCATAACAATGATAATAACAAAAACAAAAAAAAACCAAAAAAAAATAAAATCCTTAGTCGTATGAACTATGGATGTGGTATTAAAAGGTATTTCAATTGCAGGCATAAAATTTCTACTTATATTAAACGTATTTTCCCAAAGATTCTCACGTATACTATTATACAAAAAACTTTTTGCTGCCTGAATGAGGAAAAAACCAATAATGTTATGAAGGACCATTGAGTAAACTATTCCTCTAAGTCGGGATGTTATGCTGTCCCAATACATTCCGATGAGAAAAATCAAAGGGATAGTAGAATATTCGAGCATCTTGCCCTTTAAACTGGGCTGGCTTTTCTGTTTAAAGCAAGACTCTTAGAGGCTTAAAGTCTTTAAGGGAGATTAGACAAAGGGAAAGTCCGTGGGGGGGGGGGGGTAATTTGGAAAATCCACCGAATTGGCCGGCTTATGGCCAAACTAGGGAGGGTGGGAGGGTCCTTAAGGTCCCTTCGGGGTCGCCAAAACTGTGAGATTTAAAATTGGATATTAGATCATAAATCTCCCCTACTTAACCTTTCCCTTAATTTATCTCCCAAACTAGTAAATGGAAGCAGGTTTTGGTTTTCTAGATAGACCTTTTTATTTATAGTTATGATAGTCACAAGGTGATGTTGGTTAGAAGGATAGGAAAGTAGAAACACAATACAAATCGTCTTAAGTCTAAGCTTAGTCTATATTCCTTATAACAACTCACCAAACCGACAAGGCCACCAACCGACAAGGCCACCAACCGACAAGGCCACCTTTGGAGAGAGAGAGTCCGTGCCGCGCCGTCAGGAGTCCCGCCAAGCAGGCAAAAAAGGCCTCTCTCCTTTTCTCCACCCCGGAAGTCAAAAAAAACCCGGCAGGCAGTCTGACATGCGCAGCAGGCGCACTGTACCTGGCAGGCAGTCTGACATGCGCAGCAGGCGGACTGTACCCGGCAGGCAGTCTGACATGCGCAGCAGGCGGACTGTTCATCTCCTCCCCAAAAGGGTGGTCCTTGAAAAACTGGCGTCTTTCAGTTATCCTAACCGACTGTTAAAAACTTTCATATTTTACCACAGGATCATGACATCTCCTAGCCATAGTTCTAAAAAAGTACCCGAGTGTGTCTTCTTCCATTTATTTTTTTACCTAATTTTTTCCAATTAGCAAAAATTCCACCAACCCTTTCCACCTACCTCAAATTGAGCAAGAAAAGAAAACCTCCATTTACAAACATGAATAGTGAAGGATAATATTCCTGCATTGTCCATGTCCAAAATACACACATACTTACACACACACAGATGAGAGTGGGGGGGGTGTATGATGGATATATTTATTCATTTATTGGTTGATTTGCTTATTCATTTGTTTGTTTATTTTTTATTTCTGCCCTCCGCGTCCTTCATCTATCTAGAGGCCAATAGCCTATTTTTTCATTTGTCCCCTCGAGTTATGGTTGATCATCATGTCTGTCAGAGTTCCTAAGTCAGGGTTATATTTCTTTACAACAGTTTTGTTATTGCAGAGATCGTTTTGTTGGTTCTTCTCACTGCAGTTTGCATCAGTTCATAAGTTTTCCCAGGTTTCTCTGAAACCATATGCTTGACATTTTCTTACAAGAAAGTCATATTGTTTGGGGGGACTTGTGACCTGGATCTGGGGCCTAGGTCACCCAAAGTTGGAGGCTCATCACAAATCTTAAAATAAAAAGATATTTATTAGGAGAGAGGAATAATGGCCAGGGTACAGATCACTGTGGAGACCTGGTCTTTGGTATCTTTACAAAAGAAAGGAAGAGAAGGGAATTACAAGGCAAGGGGAAATGCAGAGACTGGGGCCAGATAACCAAGAGGGGATCTTTGATAACTGGGCATCACTAGGATATGCAGCACCCATCCATCCATATCAGCATACTGGGGTCATGTCCTGCCACACCTCACACCTGAGGTGGGAGAGGGAGCTTCTCTTCCCTGGGTCTTGGAGGTTGGGATCTTTTAGGTTTCTTGGGGTCCCACTGTATTCCTCTAACATGATTCCATCAAATTCATGTACCATGACTTGCTCAGTAATTCTCCAGTTCATGAGCAGCTGCTCAATTCCTAATTGGTCATCACTGTGAAAAAAAGATAGGAAATTCTTTTACATCCTTTTGTTGTTGGTGATGAGTTGTTTCAGTCGTGTCTGACTCCCTGTAACCCCATTTTGGGGGGTTTCTTGGCTAAGGTACTGGAGTAGTTTGCTATTTCTCCAGCTCATTTTATAGATAAGGAACTGAGGCAAACACAGGGTTAAATGACCTGCCAAGGGTGACATAGCTAGTAAGAGTCTGAGGCTAGATTTGAACTCAGGCTTTCCAGACTCCAGGCCCAGCACAATAACCACCCCACCACTTAGTGGCCATGAATGGATGTAGTTCTTTGCAGATCTTACCATATTTTCTTTTCCATTCTTCATAACCTAAGATCCTGTTAGTTGCCTGGTCCCCATTAGATGCTGCTTAGGCTCCATTTCAAATAAAGGCTGGGTCTGGTGAGACTGAGTTGGCTCAAAGATGTCACTGTGATACACACTGTTGCAGGTGCAATTTGATACTTTTCACAATCAGGGGCCAAACATATTGCCATTAAAAGCGCTTCTATAATACAATCTTGCATGTGCTCCTTCCACACACCGCCCACTTTTCTTCCCCCCTCCAGGGGAAAAAATCAATTCCACCTGTGAGTGGCCTCAGTTACTCAGTAATGCACTTCATTACTTTGGAATTGTGCATTCTTCTTTCAGCATCTTCTTTCCCAGGAGTGTTAAATTTTAAGGCCCTGCCCAAAGAGAAGGTCCCAAGGCATCTAGGAAGTCCCCAGTGAACTTTACAGATGAAGAGGATTTTATAAGGTCTTTTGTACCATTCTCAAACAGTAAACTATTCTTCTCATTCATTTCTTTTTTTTCCTTTTTCTTTCTTTCTTTCTGCGGGGCAATGAGGGTTAAGTGACTTGCCCAGGGTCACACAGCTAGTAAGTGTTAAGTGTCTTAGGTCGGATTTGAACTCAGGTCCTCCTGCATCCAGGGCCAGTACTCTATCCACTGAGCCACCTAGCTGCCCCTCTTCTTATTCATTTCAAAGAAAAGTACACCCAATTAAATACCTAACAAGTTTTTCAACATAGAACCCACATTTTCTAACAACTTAATTCATCATTTCATAGCATTCAGATCAAAAGAGGAGTTAATCTTCTAAGTATACAATTTGATGATCCTCTCTGAATCATCTTCCAAATTAATCAGCATTTTTATAGAATAATTTCCCCCAAATCACAATAAAAGCAAAATGAGAAGCATTTTACATAAACAAAATTACATTTAATACGTGAAATAAAACTTATTGCCAGTCAAGTGACATCAATTTTGTGGAATGCATTTCTGAATTATCTTGCATTGAAAATCTTCAATTTGACACTCTATACCCTAGCTTTTTAAACTGTGGGACACAACCCCATATGGAGTTGCATAACTGAACGTGGTGGTTGAGAAAAATTTGACCACAGTAAAAAGTTATGTACACCTATTTTATATATCTATATACCCCGGGTGGGGTAAAAATATCTGGCAAAAAGGGGTTGGGAGTGGGAAAAGTTTAAGAAGCCCTCCTCTATACTGATTGCATTCAGAGCCCAGTATATAGTGCTTTTGATCCAATTACTCTTTTAATTCTTATTCTTCCAGTTTCTCTATTGCCACAATGATAAATTTTAGGTGTATTTTGAATTAATTAATTAATCTGCCTCTCCACCTGAGGTCAAATATCAGAATTATCTTTTTTCTTTTCAGAATTATCTTAATAAGGGAACACATCTGACTCCAAAAGAAAGCATATTCTTATTTACTTCTGCACAAACAAACCAATTAAAGTAAGATTTACATTACAAATTATCCAGAATCTCAGTTTTCCCCAGGACCACTTACTGCCAGCATCTCCAAATGGGGTTTACTGCTGCTTTCCCTGGGTTTACTTCACTTCCCCAGGCAGTTTCTACTCAGAGAGAGGAGGGTCTGAGTCTCAGAGCGGGACTGGGGGTGGGAATGGAGCTATGAGGGCATAGGAGCTGTCTAGAGTAACTAGCCTGGAGTGGGGGGTCAGGGTGGCCCAGGTGGAGTGTGAGTGAGCCCTGGGGGAGAGGTTGGCAGCCTAGGAGGAGGCCAGGGTAAGAAGGGTCAGTCCCTTGGCCATGGAATTGCAGGGGATGGAGGCCAGGGCTAGGGCCAGGAAGGAAGGCAGGGGGGCTGCTAGGTGGCGCAGTGGATAGAGCACTGGCCCTGGAGTCAGGAGGACCTGAGTTCAAATCCAGCCTCAGACACTTAACACTTACTAGCTATGTGACCCTGGGCAAGTCACTTAACCCCAATTGCCTCATCAAAAAAAAAGAAAAAAAAGAAAGGAAGGCAGGGCCCTGGGGTCCTGGCCCTGACTATCATTGAAGAAAAAGACATATGCTGGGGCCTCAGGGAATAGGCAAGGAGGGTCTCTTGGCACTGGGAGGACCCTCCCAGAGAGGACTGGTCCCACTAAGGCCCCCACCACCTCTTCTGCTTCCTAAGTGGCCCACCTGTTTTGGGCAGATTCTGCCTTGGGGTCTCCTTTCTGGCTGGGGACAAAGCAGCCCTGGGAGCCAAGATCACTGTGTCCTGGCAATGCCAGGTTCCCAGGGCCTGAGGGTGGGGCTCTAGAACCTGGGAGGAACTGGCCAGAGCAGATTGGCTGGAAGCTGG
Organism: Dromiciops gliroides; assembly: GCF_019393635.1. Classification (NCBI taxonomy): domain Eukaryota; kingdom Metazoa; phylum Chordata; class Mammalia; order Microbiotheria; family Microbiotheriidae; genus Dromiciops; species Dromiciops gliroides. The sequence continues at coordinate 653,464,134 of NC_057863.1, read as the reverse complement.
AGCTCTGGGGGCTGAGATGCCCCTTTCTGTTAGGAGCAAGCCTAGTAGTGCTGAGCCAGAACCCTGCCCAGCTCCCTGCTTCTGCTTGGCTGCCCTTTCCACTAGGCCTCAGTCTCCCCATCTGAGCTCTGGGTGAGCACCCTCCAGGGACACCAGGAGCACCCTTGCCTCCCTGACCTGGCACTCCCGGCCCCTGCTGCTTGTCCTGGGGCTTCATCCCCTGCTTTTCCAATGGGTCCTGCAGCTGACCTTCAGATGTCACCCAGAGCCTCAGTGGGAGGGAGAGCTCTGATTCAGGAGCCCTATGTGGGGTGTGAACCCCCTTCCTGCCCCTTGGGTCTCTGGGACTGTGGGTGAGGGGAGTGGGACAGAAGAGAAGGAATAAGAGGGTGGAGAGTGTATGTTTGCTGTGTTCAGCCTGATTCCCTCCCCTTGTGGCTGGAGTCAGGAGCCTTGTAACCCCTCTGGAACCTCACCCTCTAAATCCTTGTAGGGCAGCCCCCCACGTGGGGAGTGAAGGAAAAGCCGCCTCCCCCTCTGGGATCCTGCTCAGCCTGAAGAGGATCAAGACCTGGGCCAAGCAGGAGCCTGAGGGAATGGCCCCTGGACCCCAGAGACCCCCAGGGCAGGTGAGTGCAGGTTGTTTCTTAGATATAGAAAATTGTCTGTGAAACTGCCAAACCCTCTTTCCTAATTATTGTTCCTTTCAAATCTGTCTGTGTGGAGAGATAGACAGACAGACACATGATAGAAGACAGTAGTAACAACAATGCCCTGCTCTCTTGTGGTTTTTTTTGGTCACACAGCTAGTAAGTGTTAAGTGTCTGAGGCTGGATTTGAACTCAGGTCCTCCTGACTTCAGGGCCAGTGCTCTGTCCACTGCGCCACCTAACTGCCCCTGTGTGTTTTTTTTAATTAATAAAGTATTTTATTTTTTTCCCGTCACATGTAAAAATAGTTCTCAACTTTTGTTTATATAGGCTTTCCAATTTCAGATTTTTCTCCCTCCCTCCCCCCTGCCCTAGACAGCAGGTAATCTGATATAGGTTTTATATATATACACACACACACACACACACACACAATAACATTAATCCTATTTCTGCATTAGTCATGTTATAAGAGAAAAATCAGAGCAATGATGAGAAACCTCAAAATAGAAAAAACAACAGCACCAGAAACAAAAGAAATAGTATGGTTCATTCAGCATCTATACTCCATAGTTCTTTTTTTTTTTTCCTTGGATTTGGAGATCCTCTTCTATCATGAGTTCCGTGGAACTCTTCTGTGCCATTGCATTGGTGAGAAGAATATAGTCCATCACAGTAGGTCAACACTCAATGTTGATGATACTGTGTACAATGTTCTTCTGGTTCTGCTCATCTCACTCATCATCAGCCCATGCAAAACCTTCCAGGTTTCTCTGAACTCCCCCTGCTCATCGTTTCTTACAGCATAATAGTATTCCATTGTATTCATATACCACAACTTGTCCAGCCATTCCCCAATTGATGGGCACCCCCTCAACTTCCAATTCCTTGCCACCACATAAAGAGCAGCTATAAATATTTTTGTACATGTGGGTCCCTTTCCCCTTTCCATGATTTCTTTGGGAAAAAGACCCAAAAGTTCTTCTGTGTTTTGACCTGTTTAATTAGCTCTTTTCCTTCGCTAGCAGTACCTTACCCCTGGCATCCTCTACCCCTTGCTGCCCTCAGGGTTTTGATTTTTAAGTTCTCCCTCTTTACACCCGACTGTCCAAGAAACGTCCCTGCCTTGAAGGAGCTCCCAGTCTAATGTGGAGACAGCATGTAAGCAGCTGTGCCCATAAAAACTATAGACAGTTGTTGAATATTAAAATATAGTTTTTGTATCTCCCTGTCTCTTCCAAATAGATCAGATAAATAATGTTTAATCTCTCCTACAAAATTAATAAACAGATCAGAACAATTATAATAGCTTATACTATCTCCTACTAACTAGATCAGAGAACATGATAGCCATGCCTGTCCTCTGTGAGAACCAGGGGTCCCGTCCTCTGACAAGAAAGCATGAGATGACCTTTTGTGAGGTTTCTAAGGTGGAATTGACGTCCAGGAAGTTTATGGACCGCCTTTAAGTCATGTCAATCAATGGACTTGAATGCAACTAGCCAGTTAGCTTGGAGCTGTGTGTGGGGACCCTCTCCTTCCTGTTCCACAGAGCTTCCAAACGAACTGACAGGGATTAAGTCTCTTTGGAAGCCTGAGTGGCTAGGAGAAGGAACTTTTTTTTCTCTCTCTCTAGTGTAGACATGAGCTAGGATTTTTGCATTCTTTCAAAGACATGTGCTCTCTATTTTCTAACTTCTAATATATTTTAATAAATGCTTACAATCCTGAACTATTGCTGAATTTATAAGTAAATCCTAGTTAGTTCCCCCCCCCACAATGGGGGTGGGGCAGGTAAGGACACACACATTATATTTTAAATGTCACACTTCCTATGAAACATATCAGAGACAGGCAGAAAAAAACACAATATCAATTTAATATTTTGTCCCAAGAAGAAATATAACACAACATGATCATGTGGAGACTCCCCTCCTAAGAGAGAAGCTCAGGGGACTCCCCATTTCTGAGGGTATATATGGTTTTATTCCACTGATTATAGGGTGCTGTCAGTTTCAATAGTATGATACAGAAATCAACCCAGAAGCAAAAAGCAGTTTAACAATTGCAGTTATAACAAGTATGGAGGAAATACAGAAGCATCGTGATAAGATTATAGAACTCCAAAAAAGGGTTTGGCAAAGATGAGGATGCCCAGATGGTACCGTGAGATAGAGACTTACTATCCTGAGGGAAAAGAAGTCACTAGGTAGGATCCTTTATTTGCCAGCTCTCTGGGTTCAGTTTGGAGTTCAGTTGAAGGACATTTTGTTCCTGTTAACCCAGGGTTTCATAAAAAATACTTTTGGATAATAAAGTATCTCCATCAAATCCAGGTGATACATGTATTCATATTAACAATCTTACTTGTTGGTTAAGGGGTCAGTCTCACTGACCCCTTTAGACCAAGGAGCTTCTGTTTGGAACCTATCTTTTATAGGAACAACATTTAATCAAGGTGAGGAGTCAGGGAGATAACAGAATGATAGGAAGGCCTGGAAGTCCTGAAAAATCTGGCAAAGGCATGGAAATTCACTGTGAGGGATCCCTGGCACAGGGGTATTGTTCCATAAACCAGAGTGGGATGTCCAGGCTTCTGTCTGAGCCAGAAGGAGGATAGATTTAGGAAGCTTGTAGCCTTTTCAACTAGGGGTCTGAGCGGGTGTGGGGTCACATGAGAGGGACTGATCATTGTCAAATGGGGGCACAGAGCTGGCCACAAAGAAAGCCCCCACAAATACCAAAATCAATTCTACCTGTAGTAGAATTCAAAACCCTAGGGTAATCTGATGAGGTATCCACTTTGTTGGATAGGACACAGAGAAAGGTACAGAGTCCTTGGGATGCTGGGTATCCTCAGCCCTCGTCCAGAATCTTGGAGTGCCCTCTCCTCCAGGTGTCATCTACTTATTGTCCTTGGGGTCCCGGGGTTGTGGTCTGCAGCAGCTGTCCTCTGCTTAGGTTTTGGATGAACGAGAAAAAATGATTTTCACTGGACCAGGCAGTCCAAACCAGTTCAACAGTCCTTTTCAAAGTGTGAGATATGTAGCCAGGACTCAGTTCTCAGGAGCAGTCTTAAAAGAGTCTTTATGGACAAGTCTTTTTGTATAGTTCAGTTACTGTCTCTCTGCTGATCACTAGGCATCAAGACAATTGATTGCATTCTAGAATCCTACATTGATAGTGACTATAAGAGAGTTAACTTAAACACTTAGAAAAAGATTGACAGTTAACCATATATCCCTCCCTAAGAGAATTTCACATTCTCCCTTAAATTAAAATTAATAACTTCACTTGTAGTAAAGGCTTAGGATAACGTTTAATTAGTTTCAGAACAGTGTATGTCAAATAAGTTGTCGGGGCAGCTAGGTGGCACAGTGGATAGAGCACCGGCCCTGGAGTCAGGAGTACCTGAGTTCAAACCCGGCCTCAGACACTTAACACTTACTAGCTGTGTGACCATGGGCAAGTCACTTAACCCCAATTGCCTCACTTAAAAAAAAAAAGTTGACCATGTTTGTATTATAGGACATGCTTCACAGACAGGTATTATTTCCACATTACATAATAAACTTAAAGTCAATCTCTCCATAGGTATAACAAAATATTCTGTAAGTTATCCCCTCTAAAAAAAACTGGTTGCATAAAAATTCTTTTCTTCAAAACAAGCTTGAGATATTTCTGATTCACTTTTTAAATGCTTAACCAATAACAGAGAGATGGCAAAGCTAGATGCTGTAACGGGCTAAAATTCTAGCTAGTCTATCTAAAATATCCAATGAGTGGTCACCAATAAATTATAAGCTTTAGCAAGAGTTAGACTTTTTAAAAAATTTTAGTGAGGCAATTGGGGTTAAGTGACTTGCCCAGGGTCACACAGCTAGTAAGTGTTGTGTCTGAGGCTGAATTTGAACTCAGGTACTCCTGACTCCAGGGTCAGTGCTCTATCCCCTGCACCACCCAGCTGCCCCAAGAGTTAGATTTTTAAACATTTATTAAGGAGAATAAGAATTTGGTGAAAAGAAAGAGAAAGGCCTAGATTCATCTATCTATTAAAGGGAGAGCACATTTTTAGCTCCCTTCTCCACCCAAGTCCTGAGGAAAGAGAGTGAGAGAGCCAGCCTCGCCCCCTCTTCCTCCCACAAGCATCACTTCCTGACGCCAAAGAAAAGCTGCATGGCTTTGCCCTCAGAGGCCTTCTCCTCATAGTGGAGCTTTCCTACAGTAAGTCTCCAGCAGGTGGTGTCATTCCAATCATTACAATGCCTATGAACTTTAGTTGTTTAGATTCTAAAAGGGACTAGAGTTTCTAAGCCAAATAGCTTGACTCTTATACCTGCATCTCACCCAGATATTACAGTATTAACCTAGGGATGAAGAGCCAATATTGTGTTCATGCTGATCAAGTGACATAATTATAGGAATTTGCCATAAAAGAAGGGAGGCAAAGCTCTCAGGGAATAATATTTTCCTCAAACTCCATGTCCACTCCAGGCAGATGTTCTGCAGATAGCCAGGTGTCTTGAATCAGGCTCAAAGTCAGCAAAGTCAGCTAGGTGAGAGAGTTTACATTCCATGTGTAATATTTGGGGAAACTGAGTAAGGAGACGCCTACCTCAGCCTTTGCCAAAAAGTTGGTCTCCTAGCCTTCCCCAAGAGAACTCCACCAGCAGTACATACATGTAAAAACCTCATAGGTGCCATCATGGGTCATATGGCTCTACATTCCTTGGTGGTCATAACTGGAGTCAGACTCAGAATAATAATAGTTAATAGCCCCATAATGTCTTAAATAGCAAGTTCCAATAATCAGTAGTAAAAACGAACTCACTTCTCAAGGATCACATACCCCATGTAGCAAGCATTAACTATGCTTGTGCCCATGTTAAATTGATGCTTTTCATCCCTGAGTTAACACTACACAAATGAATCTGCCTTGAGATGCTCCATAACAAACAATGGTTGAAATGAGGGTAAACAATCCCAAATTGCATACTGGGAACAGACTAGAAGATGTCCCACTCAACCACAGAGGGTACTGCCCTCAAAATTCCTTTAAATCTTTGAGATGACTGAACTACTCTACAGGTGTTCCTATACATGTTCTAATTCCAAATAACAATCATAGGTAAAGTCCTATTTCCTATTAAGGTGATATAAGACAGTTCATAAGTTACCAATGTTTACTAGTATATCTTTATTTTTTATTTTATTTTTAAAATTTTTTTAGTATAGTATATTTTATACATATAAAATTCAGACACTAATTTAACTATTGCTTAATACCAATAAATTCAGGTCAAAACATCAAGATCTTTCTCACAGCTTGCTAGTTATTTAGATACTTTAGTATTAGTTTAATAAGCAATTAATTCAATATTGCAATAACAACCTTCCACATTCTCTACCCTGGTAGAAATTGCTTTTTCACCATAGCTGATACAATTGTTTACCAAATTATACACTATAAGAAAATTTTAGAAACGCATAATACCTTAAAACATTAGGAATTTATATATATACACATATACATGCATATATATATATATTTAAAGCTTGAAATGAACCCAATTAATTACCAATCATCAGGTGTTATTAATTTAATTACATGTTCTTTTGCTCTATACTTTACACAGAGAATCATTAATATCATGCTAAGTACTTTACCATCATGTGATCCTCACGACCCTGGGAGGGAAGCTCTATTACAGAAAAGTAAACTGAGACAGACAGAACTTTTCTTGGGGTCACAAGGCTAATACATTTCTTAATACCAATCTTTTTACTGTTAAGTCCTAATTTACCATAATAATCCTGATATAAGAGCACACATTCAGACCATGTTATTTCTGTGATGTTTAAAATCTAAATTGTGGTTGCCTTAAATCAGAAGCTTCAGCTCCAGTCTAGCCTAGAGTTCCAGCCTGGTTGGGTTCTTCCTGAAGTCCTCCGCCATGAGCCTGCTTTAATCAGGAACCCACTAGCAAGCTGTTTGTGGAAGCTTTTTATAGATCTGGAACAGAGGCAGTTCTTACACACTGCTTCAAGGTGATTGGTTGGCTGGCATCATCCAAATCCATTGGCTTTGAAGGTGTTCTCAAATTGAGTTCACAGTCTAGCTTCTGAGAACAATACCTTCTTTTTTTTTCTTTTTTTTTTTCCAGGGCAATGAGGGTTAAGTGACTTGCCCAGGGTCACACAGCTAGTTAAGTGTCAATTGTCTAAGGCTGGATTTGAATTCAGGTCCTCCTGAATCCAAGGCCAGTGCTTTATCCACTGCGCCACCTAGCTTCGAACAATACCTTCTTAAGGGATAGCCAGGTGTGATTACAATCCAATTAATCTGAAGTAGGCTTAATCAGCAGTCAATCACTCTCACTTGATTCAATCAGTATAGATTAATCTCCAGGTGGGTCTTTGACTATCTGCTAAATCCCATTATTTCATCACATTTCTTTTAGGGCAGATTTTGGTTTAAATCAAATCAACTATGGATTTATAACTTCTAATGGTAACATTTTAATTCTATGACCTAGTACTCTGCATTTATAAAAGAAAATTTATCATTTATAAATTCATATGATACCTTTGTGAAAGATATATAGTGGCCATTGATTCCCCTTCTAACCTCCACCCCTACATTCAAAACTGATCAGATAACAAGTTTGTTTGTTTGTTTGTTTTTTAGGCAATTGGAGTTAAGTGACTTGCCCAGGGTCACACAGCTAATAAGTGTTAAGTGTCTGAGGCCAAATTTGAACTCAGGTACTCTTGACTCCAAGGCTGGTGCTCTATCTACTGTGTCACCTAGCTGCCCCAGATAACAAGTTAAAGTTAAAATGTGCTGGCTTTTTTTTTTCTTTTCCTTACAGCCATTTTCCTGTCCCAAGGCTTTTGTGGCCTGCAGATAAAGAATTTGGCTGAACAGTGACAGGGTATGGCCCATTTTCACTTTGGATAGCACAAAGAAATATTTCAGATTCCATACAATAAGCACATTAACCAATAACCAATATTTTTACCATATCAAATACTTATAAAACATTAGATTTCATGTCTTTCTAGAGATTTATCCTAAAAGGTGGCTAGACTCAATTAAGTAGATGGTTGTCTAACCTTACTAGTTGGACACTGAAGACAGAATTTGAAAGTAAGGCTTAAGACAGTATGCCTCAATGGTTAGAGACTGGTTTTTGTTTTTGTTTTTTTTTCTTTTCTTTTCTTTTTCTTTTTCTAGCTTTTAACAAAACCAAGTCAGTGTACTTTGCTGAGAATCTGATTGGATTTTTAAAGCCTTAAAATACAGTTGAGGATATTCTAAAAGGTTCTTACTATGCCCACTTCACAAAAAAACCCATTATTACAGTCAATTAAATTCATAACTCCCCCCAAAATGTAAAGAATTTAAAGAATCCATATTCTGACAATATCTCTAATATAATTAACTATTAAATTGTTGGGCACTTTTCCTTTACATATCACAAATAACATAACTGAGGTAACAGCTTAAATTATACAAATTTCTTGATACTGCAGGAAATTGAAATCAGAATTGATTCAATTACACCTGGATCTATTTTCCAAATGATATTATATAGAACCTCAATTGTTAATTTCATTTTAGTATTAAATCACTCAAGAACCATTTATCCCAAGCATTTCATATTTTCCTGTGTTTTTCTATTTGTTTAAGCTATTCCACTACAAAAGATTTTTTTTTTAAATGGTGGTGTATAACAGATTTTACTTGACTTTAGTTTGTATGACTCCCCAAATTTCTTAACTAGATGGCCCAATCAAGTTCACTGGCCTTTTTGAGGATTTTCTTGCTGACACAAACTCTTTCTTTGTTGGTGAGCCTGTCAGATTTTAAAAAACAATAGCAAAATTTTTAACATTCTATAGTCACCGAAATGACAATTTTCTTTTTCTTTCTTTCTTTTTTTCGAGTTGGAAAACTTCTTAAATTAGTATTTTAATGCCACATTCAGCTGTCTAATTAGTTTTCAAGATACTGTTAGAGCAACAAGTTTCTTTCTGCCCTTCCCCTACTTCCTTAACCTGGTCGCAGCATGGGGGTAGTTTTATCAAACAATTAAACAACTATCCTTCTAAATTCCATGCACAAAATGACATTTTCAGCAGACACTTGTACACACAATTCCACATCATTCATACAGAGACACAACACACAATATCAGCTACAGACACATGAAACACAGAAGCTTCCTTTCTCAGTTCTTTTTCCATCCCCCACTGACATTCCCATGTCAGGGAGGAACAGAAATGAGAGAGAAGAGGAAAGAGGAAAAAGAAAACTTTCTTTTTAGCTTTTCCTGACTTAACCTAATTTAGACCCGTCAAAGGAGCTCCATGAGGACAATTTAGTTCGTCATGATCTTTAGTTAATTCTAATCATTTAAACAATATTTGTGCACTTCAAAAAAAAATGTTTCTTAACCATTTGCAATGCAACAGATCTATAAGGGGGACTTGGCCAGATTAAATTAATTGAAATGTACATGCGCAAACTGAGGAATTCCTACCTTTTAGAAATAGCTTGTGATGACTTTTGAGCGCTTCAGTTTCAGACAAGAACTCATACTAATAGTGAGAATTCGAGGTTTCAGTTGGAAGCTAGAAAGGAATATTCACTTTACAAGTCAGAGTCCGAAGTTTATTCCAAAGAAAGATGCACAGATCAGCCAAACACCTTTGAAAAGAATGTTTCAAAGTTATTGTTAAGGGGAAATGGTGTGTGTGGGTCCTTAGGATTTCCTCTGTAAAGAATTGCACTCTCAGGGCAGCTAGGTGGTACAGTGGATAAAGCACTGGCCCTGGATTCAGGAGGACCTGAGTTCAAATCCTGTCTCAGACACTTGATACTTACTAGCTGTGTGACCCTGGGTGAGTCACTTTATTCCAATTGCCTCACCAAAAAAAAAAAAAAAAAAGAATTGCATTCTCACACATGTCCTGATTAGATATAAAAGAACAGTTTTATTCAGCACCAGAGAACCTGGCCAGGAGCAAAGTTTAGAACTTTTTTCTCCCTGACCACACTGGGGACAACCCTTTTATAGGGCTGAGATGGCTTAATCACCCCAGTGAGGGTGAAATGTTGCTTATTGGGCGGGGGGGGGGGGGGGGGGGGGTTGGAGGCATTCTGGTGAGGGGCAGTTGCTCTGTCCCCTCACGCCTCTTTGGCAGCAGCCTCCCCTGATAGGGTTATCTCCTCAAGGGGGCGCAGGGTGGGGGGGATGGGGAGACTGGCATGAAGGCTGGTGGTCCTGGAGTTACCTCAGTCCCAAGTGCCACTTAGCTCCCTCGCATCTTTTAGGCGTGTCTCAAGGAGAAAATTCCCAGGAGACTTCTGAGATAGCCCCTAACAGTTATCATATCCTTCTAAAAGCCCCTGGGGCAGAGGGATGGACATTTGATCCTAAGGGCCATAGGGAGCCATTGCAATTGGTTGAGGAGAGTAGTCGTGTAGTCAAATCTCTAATTAAGGAACATGACTTTGACCCTAGTGTGGAGAAGAACTCCAGTGGTGAGAGACAAGAGGCCAGGCAGCCAGTCATGAGGGGGAGATTGGAAGGGATGGGCAGGAATGGGCATTGATAGAATGAACGCCGGTTATGTGGCCCCCACTGGGCTCAGTGTTTTACAAATGACATTTTCATCCTCACAGCAATCCTTTGAGGCCAGTGCTCTAATTATCCTCTTTTGACTGTTCAGGAAACTGTGGGAAGCAGGTTCAGTAACTTGCCAGGGGTCTCACTGGAGTCATTATCTGAGGCAGGAACAGCAGAATGCCCAGAACTTGCCAGCTTCTCACCAGCTTCATAGGATTTTCTTAACATATCAGTCTGACAGTTCTGATCAGGAAAAGATTTCACATGACCTTCTCTCTCTCCTCTGCAGATTCTTATGCCTTGCTGATGGAGCACATATGTTCTCCCTGATTCCATAAGGAGAACATGTTCATAGGAAGATATTTATCTCCTTTTTCCCAAATGCAAATATAAATTGCTTTTCTCATTTGCCCACTGGGTTTTCAGTGACAATGGCTGTGGGTGTTGGGTCCAAGCCACATGTGCTTCAGTTTCCCCCTGTATATTGATGAGGGTTGGACTAGATGAATTCTGAAGTCTCTTTCAGCTCTAAGTCTTGTGAATTCTGATGGTCAGGACTCAATGACATTCAAGGATGTGGCTGTGGACTTCACCCAGGAGGAGTGGTGTCTCTTGAGCCATTCTCAGAAAGTGCTGTACAAGGAAGTGATGGTGGAAAACTCCCAGAACCTGCTCTCTGTGGGTAAGCACAGCTTCCCCTGGTCACTGTGAATCTGCCATCAAAAGAGTGTCTTCCTCACTTTCCAATAAGGTCACCCCTTCCTCTTTGGAATGGGTCTAGTCTTTAAAATGGCAATTCATTTGCACAGTGGTTAGAGTGCCAGGCCTGGAGTCAGGAAGACTGCTCTTACATAATTTAGAGCTGCCCTCAGACATGAGCTTTGTGACCCTGGTGAAGTCACTTAACCCTGTTTGCCTCAGTTTCCTCATCTGTAAAATGAACTGGAGTAGCAAATGCAAACCATTGCAGTGTATTCACCAAGAAACCTTCATATGGGTCCAAAAAGAGTCGGATGAGACTGAAAAATGAATGCACAACAACAAAGTCTTCAAAAAGCTTCTTTTCTTAACGAGGATAAATTTATAGCTCATGACTCCTAGTCTTGCCTTGTAGCAAGTTTATTGTTCTTCTTACATAATTCTTCCCCCAAATGCCAGCACAGATGGTAGGAATAGAAGAAAAAGGAATAAAGCATTTACATATATCTACTATGTGCCAGCTGCTATGCAAAGTATTTCATAAATATTATCTCACCTGATACTCTCAGTACCTTGTGAGATTGGTGTCATTATCACCCCCATCTTACAGCTGAGAAAACTGAGGCAAAGGGGTTAAGGGGCACACAGTTACTAAGTGTCAGGCTGGATTTACACTCAGGTCTTCCTGAATTCAGGTCCAGGGTTGTCACCACTGAACTTCCTGCTGGCTCTAATTTCTGAATAATGGAAGCTATGGAATGTGACCATATTTCTAGGAAGGAGGCAAAGCCAGAAGTTTCTAGCTCCAAATTGGCTGCATGATCTTCTCCTTACCCCCACATCAGCCATCCTTGAGGAGTACTAGGGACCATGTTGTGGTCTTTGCTTGCATGTCCCCTTTCCCTAAAGAGGAGGAAAGTGTAAGTTGCTCTCCATTCTCATTCCTTATTCCCCATGCCCAGGAATTCCAGTTCTCAGGGAAGATTTGCTCTCCCATTTTGAGGAAAGGGAAGCATCTTGGATCCTGGATGAAAAAGGCCCCAGGAGCTCCTGTCCAGGTAAGTGAGATGAAAGGAGATATATGAGGGCTGTTACCACAAGAAGCATCTGTGTTGTAATGAAGGGAATGCTAAGATCTGACCTGGAATTCTTTTTTAGATGCTCTTTAACAGTATGACCCTGGGAAAGTCACTGAACCTCAGAGCCTCAGTTTCCCCATCCGTGAAATTAGAAGCTTGTGCCTCCTGACATTCCCTTCTAGTGATAAATCTACAATCATATAAGAAATCATTGTTTAGAACTTTGGGGCATGGAAACTTTCTGAAGATATCTGAAAAGGGCTGAAACTGTCCCATATGAGCTCTTTCCTAGGCCTTCTTCAAATCAAGAAGCATTTATGAAGCACTTATTTTGGTGGCACAATGGATAGAGCTGTGGGCCTGGAGTCAGGAAGACCTGAGTCCAAATCTGGCATCAGACACTTACTAGTTGTGTGACCCTGGGAAAGTCACTTAACCCTTTTTGTCTTAATTCCTTATCTGTGGGATATGTGTCTGAGCCTGTATTTGAATTCAGGTCTACCCAGCTGCCTCAAGAAGCAAAATGTTTCCTCCATAGAGTATGTTTTGAATGGGGGAATTTTAAAAGATGGGAAACTTTCCAAATGGTGTTGTTGTTGTTGTTGTTGTAGTTTATCCTTCATTCTCTTAAGAGGACCAGGACATCAGGGGGATCATGACTTACCCTGAATTGGATTTAGGTGAGGGAGGCCTGAACCAGTCATCTAGGACTAGAATGGGTGGATGACGGGGTGGGGAGAGGAGTGAGGATCATAACATTTCTGTTCTAAATGACTCCTATTGAGGGCAGCTAGGTGGCACAGTGGATAAAGCACTGGCCTTGGATTCAGGACTACCTGAGTTCAAATCCAGCCTCAGAAGATTGACACTTACTAGCTGTGTGATCCCCGGGCAGGTCACTTAACCCCAATTGCCTTACCAAAAAAAAAAAAAAGAAAGGAAATGTAAATGACTCCTTTTGATCCCACTCCCTTTCCCCATCTACTTTTTTTTTTTTAATGGGGCAGTGAGGGTTAAGTGACTTGCCCAGGGTCACACAGCTAGTAAGTGTCAAGTGTCTGAGACCAGATTTGAACTCAGGTCCACCTGAATCCAGGGCCGGTGCTTTATCCACTGTGCCACCTAGCTGCCCCCATCTACTTTTTTGTTTCTAAAAATTGAGGGAAGGAAAAAGAGAGAATGCATAGAGAAAACATAATCCATTGTTGTTGCTAAGTGTGTATGGGATAAATATGTCCATCATCATGGAGATGGGCAGCAGAATACATTAGGAAGCAGGACCCTACAACATATTATGTGTAAGAAACATCCCTGAAACAAAAATTCACAGAGCATTCAAGTGAAGAGGAGTCATTCTCTACTAGAGTTTGGAACTCTAATCCCAGACTTAACTCACCTGGATGTCCTTGAATCCACTGATAATCTCTAAGACATCACAGTCAACTAAAGGAATTAAAGGAAGAGATTAAAGACTCATACATACAGCAGGAAATTATAGCTCCTATCTTTTATTGTTTTTGTTTTGTTTTGGGTTTTTTTTTGCGGAGCAATGAGAGTTAAGTGACTTGCCCTGGGTCACAGAGCTAGTAAGTGTCAAATGTCTGAGGCTGGATTTGAACTCAAGTTCTGAATTCAGAGCCAGTGCTTTATCCACTGTGCCACTTAGCTGCCCCCTCCTATTTTTTATTGTTGCAAAGAACTGGCAACAAAGATGTGAAATGACTTAATAAAATTATGTATTAAGAATATAATGGGGGCAGCTAGGTGGCGCAGTGGATAGAGCACCAGCCCTGGAGTCAGGAGTACTTGAATTCAAATCCGGCCTCAGATGATTGACACTTACTAGCTGTGTGACCCTGGGCAAGTCACTTAACCCTGATTGCCTCACCAAAAAAAAAAAATATATATATATATATATATATATATATACATGTATATATAAAATGGAAGATAATTTAACCTTAAGAAATGATAAAAAGGCACAGCTTCAGAGAAACCTGGGAAGATTTGTCTTAACAGATATAGAAATGATGGAGAGAAACAGTAGGAAAGTTTATAGAGCTTCCATCGTCAAGCTTACCATGACCCAGAAAACAAAATCCTGGAAATACAGATCCACATTGAACATCAAGGATTCCAGGGTACCCAATCCCGTCCCCAAACAATTGAAGGCTAAAAGAAAATGACAGAAATGAAAGGATGAAAAGATAAAAGGATAGAAAAGATGTGGAAAAATACAACAAAAAAGGAGGGGGCAGGGGCACTTCAGGATAACCCCAGTCAAGGGTTGGTGTGGTGGTACTAGTGTTGGGGGGACTCCTGAGTGGTTTTTCCCAAAATCGTTTATTTTTATGACCTCTTTGACCAAAAACAGGTACATTGTGAACCTCCCCAATTATTTAAACTACTGTCCATATGATTCATAATATTTTTCTGCCCTATCACTTGTTCATCCTTTGGTAAGCTGAGAATCTTGTCTCTGGTAATTACAAAATAATAGGTTTGACAGGTATGAGGTCATTTTTGACATGGAAACTGAAAAAAATAACTTTAAAAGGATCAACAGATAAATTACATTATGGTCAGAGATATGGGAGATGATGAAATAATGTCAGTTTTTAGCAGATGTGTAGCAAATGACATAATATCAATGGATCTGAATAGAATATAAGAAAAGTTGAAGGTAACACTAAAAGTTAATCCATGACTAATGAAAAGTCCAGACCTATTTCTCAAAGGATGATCAAGTGATAATACATCAAAACTAGGGAGAATAGAAAAGCGGAAGGCTTTTCTGAGAACAAATTAAAAAGAATAATCAGGGGGCAGCTAAGGTGGCACAGTGGATAGAGCACTGGCCCTGGAGTCAGGAGTACCTGAGTTCAAATGCGGCCTCAGACACTTAACACTTACTAGCTGTGTGACCCTGGGCAAGTCACTGAACCCCAATTGCCTCACTTAAAAAAAACAAAACAAACAAACAAACAAAAAAACCCTTGTGTTCCAAAATCTCTCCTTTCCTTCTTCCCCACCCTCTTTAAGAAGGCAAGCAATTCAATATAATGCAAAACATTTCCATTGTTGTTGTGAATGAAAACAGACCAAAAAAAGTCAAGAAAAATGAAGTAAAAAAAACTTATTAAAAAAAAAAAAAGAATAATCAGGTGAAGCTAGGTGGCACAGTGGATAGAGCACCGGCCCTGGATTCAGGAAGACCTGAGTTCAAATCTGGTCTCGGACACTTAACACTTGCTAGCTGTGTGACCCCAGGCAAGTCACTTAACCTCAATTGCCTCACACACAAGAAATGACTAAAAAAAAAAAAAAAAAGAAGAATCAACAAAAGTCATTTGAATGAAGGACTAAAGTGACATGAAGACCAGCTAGTGATGGAGAATAAGCACAGTCACTCCTGGGGTTTGAGTTCTAGCCTTGTTGGTCATGACACTTGGCTATTCTGAGCTCATGGCTTCAGTAGTAAAGTGCAATGAGAACCCTACCTGTGTCTCAGGTTTCTTAGGAGTATCCAGTGTTGTTTGTGAAGTTCTTCATAAATTAAATCATTTTTCAGATAGATGTGAGTTCATGGCATTTTCAATTGGTTGTTTCTGCCCATTAAGTTTGAAATTTTCTTTTTTTTTTTTTGGATTGGAGAGAGAGAATAAAAGTTAGCTTACTTTCTTCCAATGGAAGGAAGATTTTTTTTCACGTGTGTGTATCTGTATTTATGTTTCTTTGTTTCCTCCAGATACAGAGACCAGATTTGAAGTGAATGAGACGACTTTAAAGCTGAGCATTTTTGTGAAAAAATCTCACCAGCCAAGATTCATGAGTGATGGTCCCTGTGACTTCCATTTGAGAAAATTCTGTGACACAGACATCAAGATAGAGAAAACTCAAAATAGTCACTGTGGATTTGATGCAAAGGGTGTCCAGCAACATTCAGTCCTAATTCACTGTAAGAGAATGACCTCAGGAAGTGACTCTTTTCAGGATAGTGAAGACAGGCAATGCTTTAATGAAAAGTCTGGGCTTATGCAGTCTTCTGAGAAGCCTTCTGAAATGCAAATGGATCAAAGGCAAATGGCCTTCAGCTTGAGTTCAGATCTCATTAGACATCAGAAGCCTTATACTGGAGAAATACTTTATATAGGAAATGAAAATAGGAAAGCCTTGAGCCAGAACTCAAAACTCCTTGATCCTCATAAAATTCACACTGCAGGGAAACCTTATGAATGTAATCCGTGTGGAAAGACTTTCAAAAAGAGATCCAGTCTTGCTATACATCAGAGAATCCACACTGGAGAGAAATTGTCTAAATGTAATCAATGTGGAAAGGCTTTCACACAGAACAGGTATCTTTTGACACATCAGAAAATCCACAGTGGAGAGAAACCTTATGAATGTAATCAGTGTGGAAAGACTTTCACACAAAACAGCCATCTTTTGACACATCAGAAAATCCACAGTGGAGAGAAACCTTATGAATGTAATCAGTGTGGAAAAACTTTCAGAACAAAATCCAGTCTTGCTATTCATCAAAGAATCCACACTGGAGAGAAACCTTATGAATGTAATCAGTGTGGAAAGACTTTCAGACAGCAGTCCACTCATTACCTTCATCAGAGAACCCACACTGCAGAGAAAACTTATGATTGTAATCAATGTGGAAAGACTTTTACAACAAGACCTACTTTTTATTATCATCAGAGAATCCACAATGGCGGGAAAACTTATGCATGCAATCAGTGTGGAAAGACTTTCACCAAAAAGTCCCCTCTTGCTATACATAAGAAAATCCACACTGGAGAAAAACCTTTTGAATGTAATCAGTGTGGGAAGGTTTTAGCATATAGAGCCCATCTTGTTAACCATCTGAGAATCCACACTAGAGAGAAACCTTATAAATGTAATCAGTGTGGAAAGGCTTTCCGACTGAACTGTGGTCTTGCTATACATCAGAGAGTCCACACTGGAGAGAAACCATATGAATGTAATCAGTGTGGAAAGGCTTTCACACAGAGTTCTGGTCTTGCTGTACATCAGAGGATCCACACTGGAGAGAAGCCTTATGAATGTAATCAGTGTGGAAAGACTTTCAGACAGAACTCCAAACTTGCTCTACATCAGAGAGTTCACAATGGAGAGAAACCTTTTGAATGTAATCAATGTGGAAAGGCTTTCAGTGTGAAATACAGTCTTCTTGAACATCAGAGAATTCATACTGGAGAGAAACCTTATAAATGTAATCAGTGTGGAAAGACTTTCACAAAGAAGTCCACTCTTGCTACCCATCTGCGAATCCACTCTAGATAGAAACCTTATGAATGCAATCAATGTAGAAAGACTTTCAGATAGAAGTTCTGTTTTTTGTTTTTGTTTTGTTTTGTTTTTGTGAGGCAGTTGGGGTTAAGTGACTTGCCCAGGGTCACACAGCTAGCAAGTGTCAAGTGTCTGAGGCCAGATTTGAACTCACATCCTCCTGAATCCAGGGCCCGCGCTCTATTCACTGCGCCATCTAGCTGCCCCCTCAGATAGAAGTTCAATCTTTATATCGGAGAATCCACACTGGAGAGAAACCTTTATAATCTAGTCACTGTCAATAGGCTTTCCAAAAAGAACTCCAGTCTTGTATGTCAAAGAAGTCACATTGGAGAGAAATCTTGGGAATGGAATCATGTGGTAAAGACATCAAGGAACAATCATCCCTTATTTTCCCTGAGAATTCCTATTAGATAGGAATTTTATCACTGTAATGAATGACTGTGATGAATGTGGAAAGGCATTCAAATGTAGTAGAGAGTTTGTTAAACAGCAGAAAATTCATTCTGGGGAGAAGTGTTATATGGACTCAACAGGGGAAGGCTTTCAACCAGAGGTCATCTCTTACTTTTACATCAGAGAATTCCTACTGCAGAGAAGCCTTCTGGATTTACTCAATGGGGACATGTATTTCTCTCTAAGACAGAGATTACTAGACATCAGGATGTTTGTGTGGGGAAAGGTGCTAATAAAAGCAGTGCTTTTTGTTAATGTCAGAGTCTTTATGTAGATCTAATGCATGATTATACATTGGAGAAATCACATCGGAGATAAAACTTATGGATCTAAGTAATGAGGGAAGGCCATTTGCTATAGTATAGACTTTGGTAGACATCCCAGATTTCATATTGTTCAAAATGTGTTATAAATATAATAAATTTTTCTTTGTGATCCTGTTTGTCATTACTTTTTAATAATATTCCATGGCATTTATGTACCATAATTTCTTTAGCCATTTATTAATTGATTAGTACTCACTTTTTCTCCTGTTCTTTTGGTTTGTGAGTGAGATTTTCCCCAGCCCTTAGAGATAAGTGATTTAACTATGGTAATAATCAGTATTTAGACTACAAATTGTCATTTAATATGTTTAGGTATTCTTTAGTAGCTTAAGCAAATAATAATGGAGTAAGTAAGATAGATATTAGTAGAGTTTATGTGCATGCCATATCGTGGAATGATTCTGAAACCACTAGTGGAATGCTTTCACTGTGGTTAGGCATCCACCAATCAGATTAAAGTTCAGGTACCAAGAATAGTAACTCCTGAGCTAGGATAGACCAATCAGAACTTAGGGAAAGAAAGTCTTTGAGTGGGAGTGGAATATTTCTACTGTACAATCTCCTACTTTAGACTGCTATTTCCTTCACTTTATGTATACTTTTCTACATGTAGTACTTGAAATGTCTGGTGTTAATAGTGTTTGTGGGAGGAGTGTGTTTAAAAATAGTCATGTATAAATACCTTTAAGCCCTGGTTGAGTATTAATACCATCTCTTGGGGTCTTGGGTCCTAGACCTGAGACCAGCTTTATTGTGAGATAGGCCCTCTCTCAATAAACCTATTTTCTTTGGCTTGGAGACTTTGCTGTTTCTTTTTCTTCATTGAACATAGAAATTTTCGCAATATGTGACACTAAATGTCATGGTATAAATACTCTTGTATCTATTGGACATTTGTTTCTACAATAATTTCCTCAATCAGCCAAGTGGCACAGTAGATAGTTTGCTGTCCCTTTAGCCACAAGACCAGAGTTCAAATTCAGTCTTTAACACTTCGTAGCTACGTGACTCTGGGCAAGTCCCTTAACCTATTCCTCTCTGATTTTCCACATCTATAGAAGAGGAATAATAATAGGGGTAATATGAGGAATAAGTGAGACGATATTTTAAAAAAGCTTTGCAAATATTAAATTACAATGAAAAAGCTAACTATTATATATTTCATGGGCTCTAAGTATCATAGTCAAGTTAGTAGACTAAAATATGTAGATAATTTAGTCATTTTTCCTTCATATTTATATTCAGGACAGGACAGAGGAAGACACTAAATGTAAGAGGGCACTGGGTTTAGAATAAGGAAGATAGATTCAAATTCAGCTTTAGATGAATTCAAGCTCTGTATACAAAATAATAGCAATATAGTAAGATGACCTGCTGTGAATGACTTTAGCTATTTTCAGCAATGCAATGATCCAAGACAACTCTGAAGGACTTATGAAAATTGCAATCCATGTACAGCGAAAGAACTGATGGTATCTGAATACAGATGGAAGTATATTTCGTTGTTGTTGTTAGTTCCTTTTTCTAAAGTTTTTGTCTGCTATGTTTTGCCCGACTGCACATGTATAACTTATATTGAATTGCTTGAGTTCTTAAGGTGGGGATAGGGAGGAAGGATGAGAATTTGGAACACAAAGTTTTACAAATTGATGTTACAATTTGTTTTTACATGTAAGGTCGGGAAAAATTCTTAATAAAACTTTTATCAAGGAAAAAATAATAACTGAATGAATGAATGAGTAGATAACTGAGGAATGAAGAAAAACGAAAGGTAAAAGAGAATAGAAAGCATATACTCACCTAAATGCAGAATTCCACAGAATAACAAGGAGATATGAGATTTTCTTAAGTGATCCATACAAAGAAATAAAAGGAAATAGAATGGGAAAGACAAGTGATCTTTTCACCAAAATTAGAGATATCAAGGGAAAGTTTCATGCAAAAATGGGCTTGATATAGTCATAGCAGCTCTTTTTGTGATTGTTAAGAAATAGGAATCAAAGGAATGTGTGAGGGCCAAAATTTGATATACTGGGTGTTATTTGGCTGACTCGCCTTAATATTGGGGTCCCGGAAATATGAGGGACCTTTAAGGTTTAACCCTCCCCTCCGAACAGCCCTTTTTTAGATATTTCTCCCAGGCCAATAAGAAAGGAGCCTCTAAGCTTTAGTTCACAAAAGGATCAGATTTTATTACTTGGGAATTGATTAAACAGCAAATTAAACTAATAAAAATAAAACATAAGGAAATAGGAAAATAGAAATACAAATAGATATTCTTAACTCTAAGCTTAACCCAGACCCTTTCCAATTTAGCTAGTTCAAAGGAATTTAGGGTTTTCCATAAGTAACTCACCCAAGCCTGAACAGCCCACCAGACCGAGAACCAACATGCACCACCTCAAGGGCCCAAGCAGAAAAAACAAGAGTGAGCTCACCTACCAGAAGTAGCCTGCCTCCCTTCCAGGAGTGTTCAATCTCCCCTCCCCCAAAAGGGGAGGCCCTTCAAAAAGCTGCCTTTGTAACCTCAGGGTGAGCCAGGTATGGCCCCTTCCAAATGAGTTAGCTAAAAAACGGGAATATTAATCTGTACCCCAAATAATTTTTACCACAAATGCCCATCCATTTGGAAATGGCTAAACAAGCTATGGCATATGATTGTGACAGAATGATATTGCTAAAAGAAATGACAAGCAGGACAATTTCAGAAAGGCTTAAAAGACTTATATGAACTGATGTATAGTGAAATCTGGCCTCAAACATTTGACACTTACTAGCTGTGTGACCCCCTGCAAGTCGCTTAACCCTCATTGCCCCAGAAAAAAAAAAAAGAATGTACAACAACAAATTCTTCAAAAAGCTTTTTTGTTCTTAACAAGCATAAATTTATGACTCCTACTCTTGCCTTTTTGGCAAGATTATTGTTCTTCTTACTTAATCCGTTCCCCAAATGCCAGCACAGATGGTAGGAATGGAAGAGAAAGGAATAAGCATTTACATATATCTACTATGTGCCAGCAACTGTGCAAAGTATTTCATAAATATTATCTCACCTGATACTTCTCAGTACCTTGTGAGATTGGTGTCATTATCACCCCCATCTTACAGCTGAGAAAACTGAGGCAAAGGGGTTAAGGGGCACACAATTACCAAGTGTCAGACTGGATTTAGACTCAAGTGTTCCTGAATTCAGGTCCAGGGTTGTCACCACTGAACTTCCTGCTGGCTCTAATTTCTGGATAATGGAAGCTATGGAATGTGACCATATTTCTAGGAAGGAGGCAAAAGCCAGAAGTTTCTAGCTCCAAATTAGCTGCACGATCTCCTCCTTACCCCCACATCAGCCATCCTTGAGGAGTACTAGGGACCATGTTGTGGTCTTTGCTTGCATGTCCCCTTTCCCTAAAGAGGAGGAAAGTGTAAGTTGCTCTTCATTCTCATTCCTTATTCCCCATGCCCAGGAATTCCAGTTCTCAGAGAAGATTTACTCTCCCATTTTGAGGAAAGGGAAGCATCTTGGATCCTGGATGAAAAAGGCCCAGGTAAGTGAGATGAAAGGAGATATATGAGGGCTGTTACCACAAGAAGCATCTGTGTTGTAATGAAGGGAATGCTAAGATCTGACCTGGAATTCTTTTTTAGATGCTCTTTAACAGTATGACCCTGGGAAAGTCACTGAACCTCAGAGCCTCAGTTTCCCCATCCGTGAAATTAGAAGCTTGTGCCTCCTGACATTCCCTTCTAGTGATAAATCTACAATCATATAAGAAATCATTGTTTAGAACTTTGGGGCATGGAAACTTTCTGAAGATATCTGAAAAGGGCTGAAACTGTCCCATATGAGCTCTTTCCTAGGCCTTCTTCAAATCAAGAAGCATTTGTGAAGCACTTATTTTGGTGGCACAATGGATAGAGCTGTGGGCCTGGAGTCAGGAAGACCTGAGTCCAAATCTGGCATCAGACACTTACTAGTTGTGTGACCCTGGGAAAGTCACTTAACCCTTTTTGTCTTAATTCCTTATCTGTGGGATATGTGTCTGAGCCTGTATTTGAATTCAGGTCTACCCAGCTGCCTCAAGAAGCAAAATGTTTCCTCCATAGAGTATGTTTTGAATGGGGGAATTTTAAAAGATGGGAAACTTTCCAAATGGTGTTGGTGTTGTTGTTGTTGTTGTTGTTGTTGTAGTTTGTCCTTCATTCTCTTAAGAGGACCAGGACATCAGGGGGATCATGACTTACCCTGAATTGGATTTAGGTGAGGGAGGCCTGAACCAGTCATCTAGGACTAGAATGGGTGGATGACGGGGTGGGGAGAGGAGTGAGGATCATAACATTTCTGTTCTAAATGACTCCCGATGATCCCACTCCCTTTCCCCATCTGCTTTTTTGTTTCTAAAAATTGAGGGAAGGAAAAAGAGAGAATGCATAGAGAAAACACAATCCATTGTTGTTGCTAAGTGTGTATGGGATAAATATGTCCATCATCGTGGAGATGGGCAGCAGAATACATTAGGAAGCAGGACCCTACAACATATCGTGTGTAAGAAACATCCCTGAAACAAAAATTCACAGAGCATTCAAGTGAAGAGGAGTCATTCTCTACTAGAGTTTGGAACTCTAATCCCAGACTTAACTCACCTGGATGTCCTTGAATCCACTGATAATCTCTAAAATACCACAATCAACTAAAGGGATTAAAGAAAGAGATTAAAGACTCATACATAGAGCAGGAAATTATAGCTCCTATCTTTTATTGTTGCAAAGAACTGGAAACAAAGATGTGAAATGACTGAATAAAATGGTGGATTAAGAATATAATGGAGGGGGACAGCTAGGTGGGCAGTGGATAAAGCACGGCCCTGGATTCAGGAGTACCTGAGTTCAAATCAGGCCTCAGACACTTGACACTTACTAGCTGTGTGACCCTGGGCAAGTCACTTAACCCTCATTGCCCAGCCAAAAAAGAATATAATGGAGGGGCAGCTAGGTGGCACAGTGGATAGAGTATTGGCCCTGGAGTCAGAAGGACCTAAGTTCAAATCCAGCCTCAGACACCTAACACTTACTAGCTATGTGACCCTAGGCAAATCACTTAACCCCAATTGCCTCACAAAATAATAATGATAATAATAATATACCAAAAAATAATATAATGGAAGATAATTTAACCTTCAGAAATTATAAAAGGGGGCAGCTAGGTGGCACAGTGGATAGAGCACTGGCCCTGGAGTCAGGAGTACCTGAGTTCAAATCTGGCCTCAGACACTTAATACTTACGTATTGACCCTGGGCAAGTCACTTAACCCCAATTGCCTCACTAAACAAACAAACAAACAAACAAACAAACAAACAAAACAAAACAAAACAAAAAAAAGAAATTATAAAAGGCACAGCTTCAGAGAAATCTGGGAAGATTTCTCTTAACATATATGGAGATGATGGACAGAAACAATTAAATAGTTTATACTGTAGTAACGCCAATCAAGGGAATGACCAACCATGACTCCTGAGCAATTTTTCCCAACATCTTTTATTAACTTTGAAAACTTCACTCTTTTTTTGAAACTCCCCAGTCATTTAAACTACTATCCATATGATTCATAATATTTTTTTACCCTATAATTTGTTCATCCTTTGGAAATTTAATATGCTAAACTGAGAATCTTATGCCTCTTGGTAAATATAAAATAATAGTGTTGGCAGGTATGAGGTGATCTTTGACTTGGAAACTGAAAAAATAAGTTTGAACAGATCAATAGGAAAATTACATTATGGTCAGAGATATGTGAGATGATTAAATAATGTCAGTTTTTAGAATATGTGTAGCAAATAGCATAATATCAATGGATCTGAATAGAATATAAGAAAAGTTGAAGGTAACACTGAAAACTAATCCATGACTAATGAAATGACTGTTTCTCAAAGGATAATCAAGTGATAATATATCAAAAAACTAGTGAGAATAGAAAAGCAGAAGGCTTTTCTGAGAACAAATTAAAAAGAATAACCGGGGCAGCTAGTTGGCACGGTAGATAGAGCACCAGCCCAGGAGTCAGGAGTACCTGAGTTCAAATCTGGCCTCAGACACTTAATACTTACTAGCTGTGTGACCCTGGGCAAGTCATTTAACCCCAATTGCCTCACTAAAAAAAAAAAAAAAAAGAATAACCAACAAAAGTCATTTGAATGAAGGACTGAAAGTGAAATGAAGAAAGACCAGTTAGTGATGGGGAATGAGCACAGTCACTCCTGGAATTTGAGTTCTAGTTCTGTTGGTCATGACATTTGGCTATGCTGAGCTCATGGCTTCAGTAGTAAAGTGTAATGAGAACCCTACCTGTGTCACAGGTTTCTTGTGAGAATCCAGTGTCGTTGTTTGCGAAGTTCTTCATAAATTAAATCATTTTTCAGATAGATGTGAGTTCATGGCATTTTCAATTGATTGATTGCCTGGACAAAGATTTTTTTGACTGGAGAGAATAAAAGTTAGCTTACTTTCTTCCAATGGAAAGAAGATTGTGCGTGTGTCTGTATTTATGTTTCTTTGTTTCCTCCAGATACAGAGACCAGATTTGAAGTGAATGAGACGACTTTAAAGCTGAGCATTTTTGTGAAAAAATCTCACCAGCCAAGATTCATGAGTGATGGTCCCTGTGACTTCCATTTGAGAAAATTCTGTGACACAGACATCAAGATAGAGAAAACTCAAAATAGTCACTGTGGATTTGATGCAAAGGGTGTCCAGCAACATTCAGTCCTAATTCACTGTAAGAGAATGACCTCAGGAAGTGACTCTTTTCAGGATAGTGAAGACAAGCAATGCTTTAATGAAAAGTCTGGGCTTATGCAGTCTTCTGAGAAGCCTTCTGAAATGCAAATGGATCAAAGGCAAATGGCCTTCAGCTTGAGTTCAGATCTCATTAGACATCAGAAGCCTTATACTGGAGAAATACTTTACATAGGAAATGAAAGTAGGAAAGCCTTGAGCCGGAACTCAAAATTCCTTCACACTGCAGGGAAACCTTTTGAATGTAATCCGTGTGGAAAGACTGTCAAAAAGAGATCCAGTCTTGCTATACATCAGAGAATCCACACTGGAGAGAAACTGTCTAAATGTAATCAATGTGGAAAGGCTTTCTGACTGAACTGCAGTCTTATTGTACATCAGAGAATCCACACTGGAGAGAAACCATATGAATGTAATCAGCGTGGAAAGCTTTCACACAGAGTTCCAATCTTTCGTTACATCAGAGAATCCACACTAGAGAGAAACCATATAAATGTAATCAATGTGGAAAGGCTTTCACACAGAGTTCTGGTCTTGTTCCACATCAGAGAAGCCACACTGGAGAGAAGCCTTATAAATGTAATCAGTGTGGAAAGGCTTTCAGCCAGAACTCCAATCTTACTCTACATCAGAGAGCCCACAATGGAGAGAAACCTTATGAATGTAATCATTGTGGAAAGGCTTTCCTTGTGAAATACAGTCTTCTTGAGCATCAGAGAATTCATACTGGAGAGAAACCTTATAAATGTAATGAATATGGAAAGACTTTCACAAAAAAAGTCCACTCTTTCTAGCCATCTGCGAATCTACTCTAGATAGAAACCTAATGAATGCAATCAATGTAGAAAGTCTTTCTGACAACTACAATCATCATTCACATCAAAGAATTCATACTGGAGAGAAACCTTATAAATGTAATCAATGTGGAAAAACTTTCACACAAAAAATCCACACTGGAGAGAAACCTTTACAATATAATCAGTGTCAATAGACTTTCCAAAAAGAACTCCAGTCTTGTATGTCAGAGAAGACATGTTGCAGAGAAATCTTAGGAATGGAATCAAGGAAAATCTTAGGAATGGACTTCAAGGAACAGTCATCCCTTTTTTCGCCTCAGAATTCCTATTAGATACAAATTTTATTACAGCAATGAATGACTGTGATGAATGAGGAAAGGCATTCAAATGTAGTAGTGCTTGTTCAAGGGCAGAAAATTCATTCTGGGGAGAAGTGTTATATGGACTCAACAGGGGAAAGCTTTCAACCAGAGGTCATCTCTTTTACATCAGAGGATTCCTACCCGAGAGAAGCCTTATGGATTTGCTCAATGGGGGTGTGTAATTCTCTGTAAGATGGAGATTACTAGATATCAGGATGTTTGTGTGAGGAAAGGTGCTGATAAATGCAATGCCTTTTGTTAATGTCAGGGTCTTTATGTAGATCTAATGCATTGGAGAAATCACATCGGAGATAAAACTTATGGATCTAAGTAATGAGGGAAGGCCTTTTGCTATAGTATAGACTTTGGTAGACATCCCAGATGTCATCTTGTTCAAAATGTGTTATAAATAGAATAAATTTTTCTTTGTGATCCTGTTTGTCATTACTCTTTAATATTCCATAGCATTTATGTACCATAATTTCCTTAGCCATTTACCAATTGAATAGTACTCACTTTTTCTCCCGTTCTTTTGGTGACACTAAATGTCACCGTATAAAATACTCTTGTATCTATTGGACATTTGTTTCTACAATTGGACATTTGTTTCTACAATAATTTCTTTAATGAGAAAAGTGGCACAGTGAATAGTTTGCTGTCCCTGGAGCCACAAGACCAGAGTTCAAATTCAGTCTCTAACACTTTGTAGCTATGTGACCCTGGGCAAGTCCCTTAACCTATTCCTCTCTGATTTTCCACATGTATAGAATGGGAATAATAATAACAATTACCTCTTAGGGTTAATATGAGGAACAAGTGAGAAAATATTTTTTAAAAGGCTTTGCAAATATTAAATTACAATGGAAAAGTTAACTATTATGTATTTCATGGGCTTTAAGTATTATAGTAGAGTTAGTAGACTAAAATATGTGGATAATTTAGTCACTTTTCATTCACATTTATATTTGGAACAGGGTAGAGGAAGGCATTAAATGTTACAGGGTACTGGGTTTAGAATAAGGAAGACAGGTTCAAATTCTGCCTTACATGCATTCCAGCTCTGTCTTCCTGGGAAAGTAATATCAACTTGAAGCTTAAGAAATTGAATAGAACAGGTGCATGATATATATGTTTTCAAGTGAGTATAGTAACCATAGGTTCAATAAATACAAAGCCCCCCCCCCCAACCATGGGGCAAGGATTTACTGGTCTCTAAAAAATAATAGAAAAATTGGAAAGCAGTCCGGCAGAAGAGGCTGACCCACCTCGCCCCAAGGATTTTTATCCTCTCTCAGTTAGAGGTGGATCACCGCACATTGATCCAAGCTAATTGGCCAGTCCATTGATTGACATGACTTGGGGGGGGGCGGGGAAATCACCTAGGTGAGTTAACTTACTGTAGGTAGTCTGGGAGGTCAATCTACATTTCTTTTGCAATTCTACTGACTGGGCTGGCCTTAGAAGAGGTCAGGCAAGGCTCCCTATAGTGGGGGCCCCCCCAAAACCCATTATTTTCTCACAATTTGAACTGAGGTCTTCCTGACTGCAGTCCCAATGTTCTATCTACCATGGTACCAGATGTATTTTGATTTATAAAAAGAATACAGTAAAAATACTCTTGCATAAATTTATGAGAATTTTGCAAGCTATTTTGATGAGATGGAAATTCATTTCTTTTTTGTTTTTAGTTCACAACTCAGTCAATACAAGGAATTGATAGCTACTATGTAAAAGATTTATTTTTCCATTTGCTAATGACATGTGGTATATTAAATGGTAAATGTATTTGAAGTTCTATTTCATACATTGCCTTGTTTTTTAAATGATGTTTATGTTTAAAACAACCAATGTAAGGGAAAAAAATCTCTCTTCAAACATAACTTTCTTTTTTCTATCACTGGCACACAACCTAGACTCCCACAGAATGATTCATTCAAGTTGCAAATAGTTCCTTTGAAAAATCCAGATAGGAGTATAGTAATATAAATTAATAGAATAATATTAAATAAAAAATATATTATATATGATATAAATCATAATATAAATTAAAATCAGAAAATAGCTTTAAAACTGAAATGAGAGGCTATGTAAGGTCTGTTTTTATAGAACATGAAATGATCCATGATATTCTTAAAAATGGCTTTCAATTTGAATGCCTGATGCTCATGGTTTTCAAAGAGCCTACCATCTGTGCTGCAAGAATGGAAACATTTATAACATTTCGATTTGGTGATTGGCTCATGAGAGGCAATTACAAGGTAATCTTAGAATGACAACTATTCTGATGCATTATACAGAAAGCAAATGTAGATATGTGCATACCTTTGGCAATCAATTGAAAATGGATTTGCACTTGAGTATCCCCACTTTCTGGCAGTTTGAAAAATATTTGATGAGAGGTTGAAAAACTGAAAGAATATGTTGTCCTTAGTCAGAAGTGGTCAGACTTTAAAGTAATCACTACGTGAGCAGCAAAATCCTTGTATGTCTTATCAAGACAGTTTGGAATCACTGCAGAAAGAATACTTTGTTCTTCAAACATACACATGCATTTTGTCTCAGAGGAAAAATATATTTGCAACAAAATAGGCAATTCCTATTTAAGGTGCAATTAAAGATTTTTTTAGCTCAGATCCCTTAGACCAAAGCTTCTTTTTTTTTTTTTTTTTAGTAAGGCAATTGGGGTTAAGTGACTTGCCAAAGGTCACACAGCTAGTAAGTATTAAGTGTCTGAGGTCGGATTTGAACTCAGGTACTCCTGACTCCAGGGCGGGTGCTCTATCCACTGCACCATCTAGCTGCCCAGATCAAAGTTTCTTAAACTGTGGGTCACAATCCCATATGTGGTCACATAACTTGAATGTGAAGGGTTATGAAAAACTTGGCAGTAAATGTTTGATTTGTACCCCTATTTTAAATACCTATTGGGTGAACAAGGGTGACAAGTAGAAAGAGTTTAAGAAGCCCTGCCTTAGATCATAGTCATGAACTGCCACAGGAAGGGTTCCACAACCACTAAATTTAGAGTATGTTCATCAAGTGGAATAATCTCTTTGAATCTGAATTCGTGGTTGTCCTTCATTATCAAAGAACAAAATGGCATCACTATCTCAGGGTCAAGGTACAGTGTGTCCTATTGTGGCTGATCAGACCAATATGAGCTCAGAAGGCTCTACTGCGGGTCTGGCAAAACTAGTTCATATGAACATTTGGAGTGGTGATGTCTCTAAATTTGCACATCTCACATTTCTTTTTGAGCTCCTGCAGTTCTGCTTTGATGCAGGCATGCCATACTGGGCAATCCTGTGTCAGTGTCTCCCATATCTCCCAAATAATTCCAACGTTCTTCAGAGAGACCTTGAAAGTGTCCTTGTATTGATTCTCCTGACCTCCGTGTGAGTGCTTGCCTTGTGTGAGTTCTTTGCAAAATAGTCTTTTAGGTAAAATTTTATTTACAAATACGCGTATTCATATATAATAGATATGTATTCATATATAATATATATGTATGTATATATACACATACATACAAACACACACACACACACACACACACACACACATATATATATGAAGTTGCATTCTCTGCAGTAGAGTTTGAATGCTTGATAATTCAGCTCAAGAAAGGACCTCAGTGTCCAATACCTTATCTTGACAGATCATCTTCAGACTCTTCCTAAGACAACTCAAATGGAAGCAATTCAGTTTCCTGACATGGCACTGGTATGTATACTGTCCGGATTTCGTAAACATACAACAGTGAGGTCAGCACAACAGCTCTGTAGACCTTTAGTTAGGTAGGCAGCCTAATAATTCCTCTTCTCTCCCACACTTTCTTTTTTTTTTTCTTTCTTTCTTTTTTTTTTTTTTAGTGAGGCAATTGGGGTTAAGTGACTTGCCCAGGGTTACACAGCTAGTAAGTGTTAAGTGTCTGAGGCCGGATTTGAACTCAGGTACTCCTGACTCCAGGGTGTAACGATTGGAATGACGCCACCTGCTGGAGACTTACTGTAGAAGAGTTCCGCCCATGAAGCGAAGGTCTTTGAGGGCAAGACCAGGAGTCTTTTCTTTGGCATCAGGAAGTGACGCTAGCTAGTGGGAGGAAGAAGGAAGAGATTGGCGCTAGGTCTTGCGCTCTTTCCTTTGGACTCTGGTGGAGAGCGGAGCTAGAAATGTGCTCTCCCTTTAATAGATAGGAATCTAGGCCTTTCTCTCTCTTTACCAAATTCTTATTCTCCTTAATAAATGCTTAAAAGTCTAACTCTTACTAAAGCTTATAATTTATTGGCGACCACTCATTAGATATTTTAGACAGTTTAGCTAGAATTTTAGCCCTTAACAAGGGCCGGTGCTCTATCCACTGCGCCACCTAGCTGCCCCTCTCCCACACTTTCCTTCAGAGCCTCCCAAACACTGAGTTAGTTCTGGCAATGCATGTGTCAACATCATTTATGTGTACATCACTCTAAAGTATACTGCCAAGGTAAGTGAATTTATCTGCAGCATTCACAATTTCTCTATATGCTATAACCACTGGTTCCACCATTGGATGGTGTGCTGATGGCTAGAGGAGAACCTGTTTTTTGGATGTTAACTGTTAGGCCAAAATTAACACAAGAAGCATAGAACCCAGCCATACTTGTGGCATCTCAGCCTCAGAGGCTGCACCATGTGCAAACAAAACATCGTGCACCAACTCTCCTTCCACTTTAGTGTTGGCTTGTAGCCTTTCCAAATTAAATAATTTGCCATCAGTCTAGTAGCTGACCTTGATGCCATTTTTGTGCCTTTGAACAGAAAATAAGAAATGTTGACTGTAACAACGGAAATTAGCACAGTCTCAGAGGAAAAATATGTTTGCGAGAAAATAGGCAATTACTATTTAAGGTGCAATTAAAGATTTTTGGAAGAGAAAATGTATTTCTCGGTTTAGCTTATGAAATTATAAGAATGATCCAGCGATAGTGCATCAAAACTAGTCTATACAGAAAAGCAGGCACTTAGCTGAGTACAACAGAATAAAAGGTATATCCATCAGAAAGCATTTGAGGAAGGGATGGAAAGTGAAATGGGAAAAGGCCATCTAGTGCTGGGAAAAGAGCACACTCAGGCAGAGGGTTTGAGCTCAGAGTCTCAGCTGCAGTGATTTGGGGCATATCACTGAACCGTTCTGAGCTCATCGCCCGAGTTAACAAAATGTAAGGAGAATGCCTGCCTTGCCTGCTTGTTGTGATGATCTAGTCTTATTAGACATGAAGCTCTTTGCAGATTCAATCATTCTATGTTCTTGAGATTTCAGCACAAAAAACATTCTCAATGAAAGAGACAAGATCGAATTACTGAAGCAAGTTGGATTTATCATGAAAATAAACATAAAAACGGTGTCTATTGAGGATAAGAAGATACAAAACACTTAGGAATGATCCCCTTCAACTTACAGTGTAGGAGAACGAAATCTCAAATTGGTGAGCATTGACTCTTTCCTTCCTCAAGTGGGTGAGGCTCATCATCTGCCACTTGAAGTCTGCAAATTGAAGGACCAGGGATCCTGATGATGAGTTGAGAATTCTACATGGAGAAATGGTCAGGGAAATGAACAACCGAAAGCTCAAAGATGAGAATTGACTGGAGAGATAGTCATGGGACCAGCCTTTGTTCCTGCAAATGGGGGAGCAGGAGAAAAGAAGGGCTTGACAGGTCTCTTGTGAATTGAATTAGGTACAACATCTAAATGGAGGAGAGTTAGAGAACATTTTAAAGCAAGATGGTGCTGGGATTATATTCCAGCTATACCCCCAACCTGTGCACAAGGGCTTGTATTTGAAGGTTTTATGTTCCAGGGCATGTTTGGAATTGTAACTATCTTCCTTCTTCACATAGCTGAGCAGGAACACAGGCATGGGAGTCTTGGTTCTTCTCCCTACTTCTCAAGAGTGAGGTTTGTGTCCCCAGCATCTGCTGAAGTACTCCCCCCACATCTATCTTCCAATAGTGTATGCCTGAACTAAGGGCCTGCTCAGCTGAAAATATGCTGCTTCCTGAATATGACCTGCTCCTCATCTCTCCTTTGTTCATTGTCCTTATTCCCAGCATCAGTGTTCAAAATTAAGTTAGATAGTTGTAGAACCTTGGAAAAAGTGGAGCCTGTGATCCAAGGATAAATATGCCTAACTTTTGTCCTATATCCATATATTTTGGACAACCCTGGGTCAATGAGGGAAGTTAAAAAATGTATTAGTCAGGGGCAGCTAGGTGGCACAGTGGATAAAGCATCTGCCCTCGATTCAGGAGGACCTGAGTTCAAATCCAGCCTCAGACACTTGACACTTACTAGCTGTGTGACCTTGGGCAAGTCACTTAACCCTCATTGCCCTGCTTTCCCCAACAAAAAAAGTATTAGTCAAATACATTTGACAAGGATTGGGCATTCACAGGTCAGAACCTTGCATCCCAACATGAGGGAATCCCTTTTTCTCCTCTACCCTCCCTTCAAGCTTCTTGGAAAAACTTTGTCTTTTCTCATATTTAGTTTTGTTTGTAGATTCTACTACATTGGAGATATATGAGGGGAAAACCCAGCAGAACCATAAAGCCTGCTATTAAAAAAAAGAACAGAAAAGAAAAACTGCAAAAAAGGAACTTTAGAATGGTGGGGAATCTTAAATGAAATTTCATACTTGGAACAGCTTTTGTAGCTTTCTGTAATCTATAAACTCTCCTAAAAAAACTCAAACAAACAACCGGAGAATACCTTCTCTCTATTGATTCAACCCTTATCAGTTGGGGTTACAGAGATAAAGACAAGCAAAGAAATTAAATCTTTTTTGTGTGTGCGCATAAACGTGAAATCTTACTTTTCTTTTTTCTTTTTCTTTTTTTAATCTTAATAGTATTTTTTCAGTTACATGTAAAGGTAGTTTTCAACATTCATTTTTATAAGATTCTGAGTTCCGTTTTTTTCCCTCTCTCCCTTCCCTTCCCCCTCCCCAAGACAGCAAGCAATCCGATATAGGCTATACATGTACAATCAAATTAAATATATTTCCACATTAGTCATGTTTTGAAAGAAGAATCAGAACAAAAGGAAAAAACTCAAAAAAAATTTAAGTAAACGTAAAATGTAAAATCATTATGGTTCATTTTGCATTCAAATCCCACAGTTTCAGATGTGGAGAGCATTTTCCATCATGAGTCCTTTGGAATTGTCTTTGACAATTGTATTGCTGAGAAGAGCTAAGTCTATCCCCCTTAATCATCACACATTGTTGCTGTTACGTTTTTTTTTTTTTTTGCAGGGCAGTGAGGGTTAAGTAACTTGCCCAGGGTCACACAGCTAGTAAGTGTCAAGTGTCTGAGGCCGGATTTGAACTCAGGTGCTCCTGAATCTAGGGACAGTGTTTTATCCAGTGTGCCACCTAGCTGCCCTGTTACTTTTTACAGTGTTCTCCTGGTTCTGTTAACTTCACTCAGCATCAGTCCACTTAAGACTTTCCAGGTTTTTCTGAAATCTTCCTGCTCATCAGAAATTAAATCTTTTACCTGGTTTGTATAATATTTCAAACTAATATAATGTCATATCATATCATATTTTGCAATGTAATATAATACAATATAATTAATATAACAACATAACATATTATATTATACTATTATTATAAATAAAACATTAGAAGCCACTATGATGAATGTAACATCTTTGCTGTAAATTTTCAAATTATGGTTTGAAGTGTTTTGCAAATGTAGAAATATTTTAAGAAGGATATGAGATAATTTCCATCTTTTAGAAAAGTCATATAGGTCTCAAAAGAGGGAAATGGGAATGTGAGAGTACCACCATAAATTTTTGGCACTGAGATAACTGAAAGAAGTAAGCTATTTAATTTGCAGTCCTGGCAGCTAATGACCCTTTGGAAAATTGAAATTTTAAAATACCATTTGTGATTGCAAATCCAGGTTTGATTTTGTTAAGGGCTAAAATTCTAGCTAAACTGTCTAAATATCTAATGAGTGGTCGCCAATAAATTATAAGCTTTAGCAAGAGTTAGACTTTTAAGCATTTATTAAGGAGAATAAGAATTTGGTAAAGAGAGAGAAAGGCCTAGATTCCTATCTATTAAAGGGAGAGCACATTTCTAGCTCCGCTCTCCACCAGAGTCCAAAGGAAAGAGTGCGCGAGACTGAGCGCCAGTCTCTTCCTTCCTCCTCCCACTAGTCCGCGTCACTTCCTGACTCCTGAAGAAAAGACTCCTGGTCTTGCCCTCAAAGACCTTCCCTTCATGGGCAGAACTCTTCTACAGTAAGTATCCAGCAGGTGGCGTTATTCCAATCGTTACAGTCCCCCCTGTTGTTCCTCAAGAAACAAAATGTTTCCTTGACGGAACAGTAAAAACAATATAATAACTATTGCTAACTAATAATATGTGAACAACAATATAGAAAAGGAAGAGAGGAAAGTTTTGTTCAGAGGGGCGATTTTTTTTTTTTGTCCTCATGAACCGACGCTTTGACATTAGTCTTGCAAAGGGAGGGCCTCTGCAGAGAATACATGTTACAGATGGTGTATATTATAACAGAAAGAGAAAAAAACAACAAAAACAACAAATCAAAACTGTTCATTTAAAGTCTCTGAAAGTCTTTTCTCAGATGTCCTCTAGGTGTAGTCGTAGAATGGAAGTCTCTTCAGGGGTTGATGTGTGGATGCTGGTAATCAGCCAGGAAAATTTCCTACAAAATTGAGCTTAACACAACTTTAAAATAGCTTTGTTAATAATCAAATCAAACAATGAAAGTTCTCAAAAACATGTCTAAGGGAATTCAGAATCTTAGTTTTTACACATGAAACATATAATAAAACAAAAATTGAACCATTCTTTAAAATTATAATATTACTATAGTCCCCCCTTATGGAGGGTATTTGAGAAGACAATTGCTGCGATATTAATTATTAAAAATAATTTTTTATCTTTGTTTCATCACTTTTTGCATCATCTGCCTAATTATCCTCATGCCATTATGAGAAATTAAAAAATCTAATATAATTGGTAACAGGTGTCAAGGCCAAATTCAACACTGTATTTATCATGACACCTGAGATAATTATGGGGGTTACCATAAAAGAACAGAAAAATGATGGGATATGAGCATTCCCACACTTGAGCAATATATACTGCCCATGCAGTATGCCAGGTTTAAAATAGGTGGATGGAATATATGTCCATGCCACCGAACATATTGGAGGAAACTGAGTCAGACTTAATCAGATGCATGGGATTGAGATGTCCATGGCATCAGGCATATAGGAGGGAGCATAGAAGCC
Source organism: Dromiciops gliroides (assembly GCF_019393635.1). Lineage (NCBI taxonomy): Eukaryota > Metazoa > Chordata > Mammalia > Microbiotheria > Microbiotheriidae > Dromiciops > Dromiciops gliroides. The sequence goes on along the minus strand of NC_057863.1, from coordinate 653,428,705 downwards.
AGGTGTAGAAGTGAGATGGGTGGGATGAATACTTCCAGCCATCTGTACAATATTGTGGGGAAAAAGAGAATAAAATATTAAACCAAGAGAATCCAACCTCAACATTTGTCAAAAGCCGTTCCCTCAGCCATACCTTGACTTCATGCATGTCTCCCCTCATGTGACAGTTCAGTGTCTGCTCTTTCATGTATTCCTCTTGTGATTGGATGGCATCTTGGCCAACTGGCATCTGATAACTCAAAATAAAGGCAATTAATGTCTTAAATGATAAGTTCCCATAATCCAAGTCTCATATGGATTTAAAAATTGAGGATAATAAATGATTGCAAAAAATGTGAATACATCTTGACTCAGAACACAATATATAATTATGCAACAATTTCAAATAATACCCCTTTTTTTACTTAGTATACAATTACTTTTGTGAAAAATCAGAACATATTTGAATACAAGTTAAAGCACAACACAATCTCAAAGACAACTTTTACAAATGTTCCTCTCTTTTTTTTTTTTTGGAATATGCTTATCAAAAATAATACTTCTAGAATCAATTTACACTTGCCATGGCAAACAATTTGCCAGGGAAATGCTTTAAAGAGTTTGATCGAATAATCAGTTGAGAAAAAATAACAAAAACAAACAACTCAGAATATGGGAGCACAATACTCCTAGAATTAACATTGTATTATGAAATCAAAACCATGTTTCAAAATTAGATAGATGAATGAATAGAAGAAAATACACGTGGAACAATAAAAGACAGTGAAATCCAAACTAAGGAAATCTAAATGAGCATGAACTTAATATTAATAAGAGTACTATAAAATATAAACTTGATCACATGACTATAAAAAGCTTTTACAAATATTCTCCTTGTTTTAAAAACTAAGTATGACACAATCTCAAAAGCATTAAAATCTCTATAAAAATAAACCCATACCATTAATTTCAAAATGTATATTTAATAGCACAGAAATCCTATGTAACCTCTGAACTGACATTAATAATCTGAGTGAACTCAGAACACTCTTGATTCCGATATCTAAAATCCCCAATACTCATATCAATACCTTGCTGCTTACTTCTACATTTCTGTAAAATATATACCCTTCCATGGCAAAAGAAGCAGAGTCTTGAACTATGTTGATTGTCATTCTTATTCAGCTTAAGTTTTTCTTCTTTAACCCCTCTATATTGTCTGTCGGGCTTTTCACCATACAAATGCTTTATAAGATTACTAATTAAAGACAAAAGCAGGTTAGCAAAATTATGAACAAAACGAGCATATCTGGAATTTAAAGAGTTTTCTAAGATTGTCTCAAAAGCACAGCCAGGCCGGGGAAGGGCTGAGCCTGAAGCTGCAAATGCAGGTAGAAAAAGTTGAGCATACGCATCAGATCTCTGGACTTCCCAGGCAGGGGAAGCTATGGGCTTGGCCATAGGAGGAGTAGAGGGTGGGGTCTGGAGAGGAGGGGAGGGACCAGAGCAATTTGAATCAGACTTGATTTTGAACTCAGGCCTGGATTCCTCTTCCCCCACTTTGCCTCCAGGTGCTAGGGGATTAAAAGCTTCTAGAGGGTGGGTCATTGCCTCCAGGCATGCAAAATTAAAGCAACAATTACTGTTAGAACTGGGAAAAGCTGCGGGAATCTCTTCAGGTTTCTCTGAAAAAGCATGGTTGGGAGAGGGAGAGATATTTCCTTGTGTGAGTAAGTTGCTGGCTCTTTTAACAAAAATAAAAAGAAAAATAGAAAATCCACAAAAACAAAGCATTAACATGATCTTATCTCCCATTTGTCTGGTTAAACAGACTAAAATCAAAAATAGGGTAATTAGGGAGTTTAAAAGGTCCATTTGAAAAAATTTAAAGGAAAACACAGCCAGTGCGCCAGTACTTAGCAATTTAAAGGGTAGGGGAAATTTCTTACCCAACCAGAAGATCAGAAGAAGACTGAGGTTTAGCTTTCCTCTTCGTGGTCAGCCATCTGTTAAGGGCTAAAATTCTAGCAAAACTGTCTAAAATATCTAATGAGTGGTCGCCAATAAATTATAAGCTTTAGCAAGAGTTAGACTTTTAAGCATTTATTAAGGAGAATAAGAATTTGGTAAAGAGAGAGAGAAAGGCCTAGATTCCTATCTATTAAAGGGAGAGCACATTTCTAGCTCCCTTCTCCGCCAGAGTCCAGAGGAAAGAGAGCGAGACTGAGCGCCAGTCTCTTCCTTCCTCCTCCCACTAGCCCGCGTCACTTCCTGACTCCTGAAGAAAAGACTCCTGGTCTTGCCCTCAAAGACCTTCCCTTCATGGGCAGAACTCTTCTACAGTAAGTATCCAGCAGGTGGCGTTATTCCAATCGTTACAATTTCATTGGATTTGTCCTGATTCTAAAGCGTGGGGTTCCATGTAAAGTGGATAATTGTGATGTTTGTCCCTCTATAGTTAGATCAGACCTCAATACTAAATATTTGATATCTGTAATTAAGGAAATATGCTTAGAAACAGCATGAATAAGAATTAAAAGCATAATTACTGGCTTCAAAGTGCAAGTACTAGAGAATGCCAAATGGATGGATGGCTGAAATGATTGTGCTATATAAGAGGGTTTGGAAATGAATACAACTGAACTGATGTTTGGCTGGCAGTAAGTTTTGTGTTAATTTTTTTAATACCTAGTATTGCTTGTGTTATTGGTAGGCTTTTAATTTTTCTTCTATTGTAGCTTTTGGGAAATCATTGTATAAGAAATTCTATTAATATGAAAAATGGGAGCCAGTTGTTCAGTTCTTTCAGTCATGTCTGACTCTTCATGACTCCAGTTGGGGATTTCTTGGCAAAGATACTGAGTGGTTTGCCATTTCCTTCTTCAGCTTATTTTATGGATGAGGAACTGAGGGAAAGAGGGTTAAGTGACTAGCCCAAGATCACACAGCTAGTAAGTATCTGAGGCCAGATTTCAATTCAGGAAGAGGAGTCTTTCTGACTTCAGGTCTGCTACTCTGTTCATTATGCCACCTAGCAGCCCATACAATTGTTTCATGGGAAATTACCCCCTTTTTTTGGATAAAGACAGTTGTCATTATGGAATAAATTAATTAATTCATAAACAAACAAATGAATGAATAAATGACCAAATAAATGAATGAATGAATGAATAAATACAGCAACAAACTTTCAGAGGCAGCTAGGTGGCAGTGGATAAAGCACTGGTCCTGGATTCAGGAGTACCTGAATTCAAATCCAGACTCAGATACTAGACACTTGACACTTACTAGCTGTGTGACCCTGGGCAAGTCACTTAACCCTCATTGCCCCTTAAAAAAAAGGGGGGTGGCTAGGTGGTGCAGTGGATAAAGCACCGGCCCTAGATTCAGGAGTACCTGAGTTCAAATCCAGTCTCAGACACTTGACACTTAGTAGCTGTATGACCCTGGGCAAGTCACTTAACCCCCATTGCCCTGCAAAAAAAAAAAAAAAAAAAGATCCAGGGGCAGAGTCAAGATGGAAGAGGAAAGGCTGTGTCTCTCCCGTGCTCCGGCCAAATCCATCCACATACCTCCAAAAATAATGCCATAAGACAACTCCTGGAGTAGCATAAACCACAAAAATAAAACAACTTTCAAGTATTTAATTGGGTATATTTTGCTTTAAAAATGAATAATAATGATTACTGTTTGGGAAAGGCCCCCAGATTTTGTTAATATCTGTGAAGTTTTTTGGGGGGCGTGGGGAGAATGGGAATTGTAGATTATCAATCCGCTTGATCTTCAGCCTTAGCAAAGACATAAAATTTATGTGAGAAATTTCTGAAAGAATATGTGAACTTCTACAATAATGAAGTTATCTACGGAGAAACTAGAACCTTTTACTTCTTTTTTTTTTTTTTTTTGTGGGGCAATTGGGGTTAAGTGACTTGCCCAGAGTCACACAGCTAGTAAGTGTTAAGTGTCTGAGGTCGGATTTGAACTCAGGTACTCCTGAATTCAGGGCCAGTGCTCTATCCACTGCGCCATCTAGCTGCCCCTACAAGTTTCTTTTTTAAATAGTGATTTTGATTTGTGATCATTGCTTATAAAAATCATGGAAGTTCACCTTAATAGTATGTATTAAAGTTATATCTTTAAGCCAACTTGGAGTCAACAGATCTCAGATTTAAAGTTTTTTTTTTTGCTTTAACATACAACTACTTTTAGATATGGATATTTGTCAAGCCTCAAGGCTCAGGATAGCCAGTGGTTTTCTGGGTTTTGAGTGAACCCTCATATATTCAATGTATGTATGAAACTTCAGAATGTGATTATTTTCTTTATTTCTAATGATTGATTTCTGCTCCAGAAGAGAATATGTTGTATGTGCTTATTATTAATTGTTATTGCAGGGACATGAGGAAAAACATCTCTTGGAACTGTAATTTGATATTGTTTTGAGTTTTGATTTCAGGCATGATTGTTTGCATTGTCATAAAGCATAAATACACCACTCAAGGGAAATGTCATGTGCTGCCCCAAGGGAGTGTGATCTGAGAACTACCCCAGCTGGATGTCTGTGCCTGGGAAAATTGAGAGGATGACTATACAGTTGTGCTGGTAGTAGCCTCTTGGTTCAGTTTCCCCACTGTGCAATTTCTTTTCTGAATAGGAAATTTTCCCACCGTATTCATTCTAAGCCTAGTTATGATGCTTTGTGCACGGTGTGGAACTCTCCTGCATGATTGATTTTTCCACAGTAAAGATACAGGAGGTCTAGTGGAGAGTCAAAAGTGCACGTGGGAGACAAATGGTTGGTCTGGGCCCTCTTCTTAAAATGAACATTCTGGGAGCCAACAATCAGAGAGAGAAGCCAGAGAGCCCCTTTTCTCTGATACTGTCGCCATTCTGATGCTAGCCTTCATCATCTAGCACCAAGACTATTGCAATAGCCTGCTGGGGGTTTCCTCTACCATCCTATTCACTGGAGTTGCTCCATTCCGCCTCCCCTCAGCTGAAAAGACATCTTCCCAAAGCTCAGATCTGACAGCCAATGACACTAGCCCCATGACTAGATCCATGTCTGGCATCATGAGTTTTCAAAGACTTTTGGTTCACTTCTACCATTTGCCTCCTTGGGTAATTATGGAAGTAGCATCAACACTCTACATGCAGCTTCTTAGTGAAAGACTTTGAGCAGAGCCTTTCATTGCCACTTCCTACACACCATCTTCTCCCTAGAACACACCAGTATTCTGTGGGAGCATATTCATTAGCTACTCCAGCCTCAGCATGGCCAAAGCTTAACCTGAAACTTTACCCAGGACAAAATCTTTACTCACTTCATCTCTCCCAAAAAACTTGTGAATCCTCATTCAATTTCAACCTGGTATCACTCAGTCTGCTACTTCATCTCCATGAGTTTCTCACCTGGTCTTTATTTGCTTTAGAATTGGTAGGTAGAGAGCTAGGTGCAATACCATTATACCCTGAGTGTCTCCTGTCTGATCTCCAGATTGCAGGATAAAGAATAAAGGAGTACCGGGGCGGCTAGGTGGCACAGTAGATAAAGAACCAGCCCTGGATTCAGGAGGACCTGAGTTCAAATCCGACCTCAGACACTTGACACTTACCAGCTGTGTGACCCTGGGCAAGTCACTTAACCCCATTGCCCCGCAAAAAAAAAAAAAAGAAAAAGAATAAAGGAGTACCTCTGCCCTGCAGGACTCCTACCTGATCTCTAACATCATCCTTTCTCATCCCAGGCCTCAGGAAGGAATGGAGAAGAAAGAGCTGCACAAGATAGTGTCCTACAAATCTCCTGAGAGAAGAGGGAAGTTTGCAGCTTGGCCTCCTGCCTTAAGGCAATTGGAGGTGGGGCACTTTTGCTATGCAAGTTCTTGCTCCCTTGCCTGGTTGAGTCTTGTATTTGCTGGGCAGGGTACTGAACCAGGGGACCAGGAACTGGCTGGTGGTGGGGGGTGTTGGGGTGGGATACTAGCATGTCAGGGGAACTGATTGATCACTTCAGCTCTGGAGTCACAGTCCAAACAGCGCTTCTTAAACTTTTTCCACTCGGCACCCCTTTTTGCCTGAGAAATTTTCACTTGGCCCTGGGTACATAGGTAGATAAGAGAGATAGACAAATCAAACATTTACTGTCAACATTTTCACAACCCCCACATGCAGTTATGTGACCCCACATGGGGTGATTTGGTGCAGGAGAGAAATGGGCAGGGGATGCCAAGATAGGTGGCCAGACAAAGGACAGTGACATTAGACCAAAGAGGATGGAGCAGAAGGGGCCACCAAGGCTTTCTGGGAGCCAGGAGAATGAGCCAGAGATGAGAGATAAAGAAGAGAAGTATGACAGGATGCTTTGGCCTCTTTCCCATCTATCTTCTACTTGTCTGTTCAGAGCACCAAGATCCTCCTCTATGAGGGAGGGAGGATTGGTTGACATAGAAATGACATTCCCCAATGTAGGTGCATTTGGAGGCTGGTGATGAGCCTTCCAGTGCTCTCCAGGCCCCTGGCCAGCTGCCCTGATAGATGGGTACAGTGTGCCCAGGGTGCCAGCTAGTAGGGCCATAACAGGCATGACCCAGGCATGGTGTAGAGCCTAGCTTCTTACACTGTGCGTCATGACCCCATATGGGGCCATGTAACTGAATGTGGCGGTCACGAATAATTTGGCATCAGTATAAGGTTATGCACATCTATTTTATATAACTATATACCAGGGTCATGAGAAAAGTGTAAGAAGCCCTGGTCTAGACAAGGGTGCATAGGTGTTTTGGGAAGGGAGGGATACTGGGGTATGGAGTGGAGCCACACAGGAAGAACAGTACAATGGTGGAGGATAATCAGTCTATGAAAGTGTGAATGTCACAAAGTGAGTGGAGACTCATGGAGTATAGAGGCTGGAGGCAAGGGGTAGTCAGTCCTAGGATTATTATCTGTGAATGGGAATAGAATGGATTCCTTGACAATGGCTTAGATTCTGGGCAAAGTGCAATGGTCTGATGCCCAGTTGGTTGTTGCAATAGGAGTCATCAGTGGCATTGTAAGACCCCACGGTCTCGTGTAGATGTAATCGGGTCTCAGAAAATGGCCAAAGGGACCAAGTGAGATCTCCCAGGAAGCAATCCACAAAGAATTCGAAATGAAAGTGGAATTACCTTGTGTGGGGTTTAATGACCCCAGGTCAGGGCCCGTGTCACCGTTTATGCCCATGAGTCAAAGTGAGGTCTGTAGGACTAACAGAATGGCAAAACGGGCAAGTCTGAGATAAGAACAGCAAAATAAACGAAAGAAAGAAACCCAAGAATATAAGAAGCCAAAAACTGGCACTGTTAGGAACATCGTGAGAGATGAAACCCCGAGAGGAAAGCAGGGAGGAGAAAGAAAACCAGTGCCTGCCTCCTGGCGTGGGGGCGTTAACGCTGGGCTGCTTGGTCAGCTATTATTTCCCTGGGCTTGTGCATTGTTTTCCAGGCTGTGCCCTGGAATTGTAATTCCTGCCTCTGCCAGAGGAAGCAGCAAGCAATCTAGGAGGGTGGAACCTGCTTCTGGTTTTTAATAGGGTGTCCAGAGGAGGTTAGGAAACCCCAAATGCACATTGGCCGTCTGTGTAAACATGAATCCTTTTCCCTTTCCCAGGCTCTGGGGACTGCCTCCAGTTCTGCTTGTTGTGCTGAATGACTATGGGGTGGTGGTGAAGCTTCAGCCACTTCTGTGCTACTAGTGATGCTAGGTCTCCATTCTCATTTCTCAGGCAGGATCCACCAGTACCAAAGTCTGCTCTTTCTTTTTTTTTTCCTTTTTTTTTTTTTTTTGCGGGGCAATGGGGGTTAAGTGACTTGCCCAGGGTCACACAGCTAGTAAGTGTTAAGTGTCTGAGGCCGGATTTGAACTCAGGTACTCCTGAATCCAGGGCCGGTGCTTTAACCACTGCGCCATCTAGCTGCCCCGAGTCTGCTCTTTCTAAGCGGGTTTCTTGTAGGTTCTCCAGAGGGGAAACAAGGCATCCAGATAAATTATACAGTCGTGATTTAAAGTCTGGTCCTCATCTCCCACCTCTGGTAAATAGGTGGCAGGGTTGAGTGTATTTATACATTTGATGATCAAATTAGGTTTAGATAACAAAGTCACTTCAAGGTTGGCTAGCCTGCTGGAGGACAGATGCTGGGTATGGTGTGAATTAAGTTTTTCAACAGCATGGGGTACATGGACCATTAAGTGGCAGAAACAAGGACAGCTATGCCCACTACTGCAGGGAGACAGCATAGGAAGCTTTTGGCTACACTGTCCATCTTCTTACCATGGTATCCCCTGAGAGGAAAGTTTCACCATGCTTCTGTGTCAATACACCAACGGCATCCCCTCCTTTCTCAGAGGCAAACAGATCCAGTGGGAGGGAAAAGTTGGAGAGACCCAAAGTGGGTAGGTTTGGGAGGGCCAATTTCAGAGTCAAAGGCATTCTGAGGCTCAGTGGGGAGAGCTAAAGGCTCAGGTCCAGGTTTCTTTAGGTTATCAAGGGCTGTGCATGAAAGATCAGGGATCCAGAGATGACAGTAGCCCCCAAACCAAAGAATGCACAGAGCTGACCCTTAGGATGTGGCACAGGAAGCTGAGTGATGGTCTGGAAGGGGCATGACTTGAGTCAAGGCAGAGGCTGGAGGCTGAAAGGTGGAGTCCCAACAATTTTCCAGAAGGGAGAGCAGACTGAAGTTTGTCTCAGGAGGCCTTATGGCCTCTTGCTGCTAACCCTCTGAGAAGATAAATGGAGTCCCCGACCAAAACAACAGGGGAGAGGGAACAGAGGAGCAGGTCATGGACAATCTGTAACAAAACAGAGTCCTGCCGATCTGAGGAGGAGATGCCTTGTTTTAATACCTGTGAAAAAGAGCTCAGTGCCTTGGCTGAACCTCTGTGGGAGAACAGTTCAGGCAAACTGATGCCCCTCCCAAGTGAAAGCAAAAATGAACTGGCTTTGGAGAAAAACAGAGACTGAGAAAAATGCCCTGCAGAGATCAGCCACTGTGAAATGAGCAGCCCAGGGCGGGATAAGGTGAAGAAGAGTGTCCCCCATGCCTGTATTTCTGCCTTCCTATAACCAATCATATTGTCTCCTATCAATTTTTTATCTCCCTTTCTATTTTTCTGTACTTTCCTAAACTACAAAAAGTGTTGTAAACTCCACCTCAAGGTCTTTTCAACTCACTGAGGAGCTAAAGAAACCATTTGTTAGTAATTGCTAGCTTTATCTATAAATTGACTATGCTCAAAACTTTGTGCCTCAGTTTACCTTTATTGCAACCATAACATTAAAAAAGTAATCAACTTAACAAAAAAAATCTAAAACTAGTTCATTAAAAGGAAAGCTTTATGGAAATTGTATAATATATTTCAGGAAGATCATAGAGCTCTTTTATGCAATTGAGAAACCAGTTGGCTTTCTCATACTTTAAAGCAGGCCTTAAACTTTTTCCACTTGTGATTCCTTTTCATCTGAGAAATTTTTATGTGACCCCAGGTATATAGGTATATAAATTAGGTATACATAACCTTTTACTGTTGCCAAGTTTTGTAAACCCCTTCCACTATTACATGACCCCCATGTTTGGTTTCAACTCACAGTTTAAGAAGCTTTGCTTTAAAGGATGCTTAAGCTAAAAGTTACCCATGTTCCAGTCATGTAATCCAGCTTATCAGTCAAACTTGTCTCATTGTTACTGTTACTCTTCATTGTCAGGGCTATAGCTCACTGTGTAGCCATTAGTATTGTTAAAAAAATTAAATATAGTTTTTATTGCCTGTCTCCTACAAAAAATTAATAAACAGATCAGAGAAATTATATATTATAACATCTCCTACAAAAAAACAGATCAGAGAACATGTCTCCTACAGGACAAAACCAAATCAGATCAGATAAATTATTTTCATAATTTCTCCTACAGGAAAAAACAGATCAGAGACAGACAGGAAAAACTTGACCAAATTATTTTTTCCCAAGAAGAAATAAACAGGATCATGCTGGAGACTCCTTCCTGAGAAGCTTGGAGACTCCCTCTTTCTAAGAGTATTTAAGGGTTCTTTGGTCACTAGTGATGGGGTAACTTCATTAGCATGATGCAAATCAACCCAAAGCAAATACTATAAATGTAAATCAGTTAAACAATACAAAGGAATTTAACAGCTCAATTGAAAGCAGATGATTATGGTTAGATTATGTGGAAACAGAAAGTGTTTTATCCAAGAGGACCTAGATAGTGATCAGGAGAACAATAAGATCTAGTTACTTTCTTGGGGAGAGAAGGTAGTGAATGGGAATTTCAAAGGAGAGTTTAAGTTTGTTTTTTCTCTTGGGGAAAATGAATAGGGACTGTCTAGCTTCAGTTTGAAGTCATTGTCAAAAGGCATTTTGCTCCTATTAATCCAGGGTCTCATCTCACTTGGATAATATGGCAGCTCCATCAAATCCAGGTGATCCATACATTCATATAAACAGTGTAAGTTTTGAGATTTCCCCAAGCTGCTTTGGTCCTCCCCACCCCTCACTAGAGGCAGGGCTCCAGCAAATGTGTCTATCCTCCTTGCTTGCAAGCTGTTTCCCCTCACTTTGTTTGTTTTTGGTGAGGCAATTGGGGTTAAGTGACTTGCCCAGGGTCACACAGCTAGTAAGTGTTGTCTGAAGTCGAATTTGAACTCAGGTCCTCCTGACTCCCAGGCCATGCTCTATCCACTGTGCCACCTAGCTGCCCCTCCCCTCACTTTGAAATTAAACTTCTGTTTGATTCCTGACTTTCCTAGCCTGTCTGTAGTCTGCTCTGTTTAGCTCCAGCCATCCTCAGGTTAGAGGCAGGCTTGGTCTAGTTGACACTTCAGAAAGGCACAAATATTACCTAGGGCCTTCTGGGACCTCAGCCAAGAGGTAAGAGTTGGGGAAGGGGTTTCATAGATGCCAGTGAGCCTTGGCCCCTATCTCTCCACTGTCCCCAAATGAACACAGACTAAACAGCTCCCTCTAAAAAACAAGCCTCGGGGCAGCTAGATGGTGCAGTGGATAGAGCACCGGCCCTGGATTCAGGAGTACCTGAGTTCAAATCCGGCCTCAGACACTTAACACTTACTAGCTGTGTGACCCTGGGCAAGTCACTTAACCCCAATTGCCTCACTAAAAAAAAAAAACAACAAAAAAAACCAAAACAAAAAAAACCCAAAAAACCAAAAAAACAAGCCTCTATCTTCTTCCCAGCCCCAGTATTAGGAAGAGCTCTAGATCCAGTCAGAAAGCCGTTATTTCCTTGCTAAACACGGCCCTTAACTACTGGTTTTGTTTATGAGTAGGTCATTTGATCTTTTTAAGCCTGTCTTTCACATAGAGAACTGGGTCAAATTTGTTAAAATAAGAGCCACTCCCCACTTGATAGATGATCAAAACACATGAACTTTTCAGATGAAATAATCAAAGCTACCTATAGCCATATGAAAAAAAAAATTGCTCTAACTCACTTTTTATTGGGGAGATTCAGGTCAAAACAATTCTGGGTACTACTTCATACCTACTGGGTTGGATAATAAGACACCAGAAGAAAATGACAAATGTTGTAAAGGATATGGGGAAAATGAGACATTCATATACTCTGGGTAAAGTTGTAAAGTGATTCAAACATTCTGTAGAGAAATTTGGAACTATGCCCAAAGGGCTATAAAACCAGGTATACTATTTGATCTAGCAATACCGCTACTAGGTTGGTATCCTAAAAGAGATAAAAAACAAAGTTGAATTCAAAATCGGGGAGATACCCATCAATTGGGGAATGGCGGGAAAATTGTGGTATGAGATTATGATGGAACGCTAATGTGCTGTAAGAAATGATGAGCTATTAGAAATACCTGGAAAGACTTACATGAGCTGATGCCAAGTGAAATGTACTGTTTGCAAAATAACAGCAGTATTGTAAGATGATCTGCTGTGAATGACTTAGTGTTTTTCAGCAATACAATGATTTAAGACAACTCTGAAGGACTTATGAAAATGCAGTCCATCTACAGAGAAAGAACTGATGGTATCTGAATACAGATTGAAGCATAATTTTTTGTTAGTTCCTTTTTCTAAAGTTTTTTTTGTCTACTTTCTTTCATAACCTTACTAATGTTGAAATATTTTGCATGACTACACATGCATAACTTGTATTGAATTGTTTGAGGCCATTGGGGTTAAGTGACTTGCCCAGGGTCAAACAGCTATTAAGTGTTAAGAGTCTGAGGTCGGATTTGAACTCAGGTCCTCCTGAATCCAGGGCTGGTGCTCTATCCACTGCACCACCTAGCTGCCCCTAAATTGTTTGAGTGCTTAAGGGGAGGTGGGGAGGCAGGGAGGAAGGAAGAGAATTTGGAACACAAAGTTTTTTAATTTTTTTTTATTTTGAATAAAAGTATTTTATTATTTTCCAGTTACATGTAGAGATAGTTTTCAACATTTGTTTTTATAAGATATCCAATTTCCAATTTTTCTTTCTCCCCTCCCTCTACCCCTCCCCCAGAGAGCAGGTAATCTGATATAGGTTATATATATATATATATATATATATATATATATATATATATATATATATATATATATATATATAAATAAATAATAACATTAAACATATTTCTGCATTAGTCATGTTATAAGAGAAGAATCAGAGCAAAAAGGAAAAACCTCAAAAAAGAAAAACAACAGCATCAAAACCAAAAGAAATAGTATGGTTCAATCAGCATCCATATTCCACAGTTCTTTTTTTTTTTTTTTTTTCTGGATTTGGAGAGCCTTTTCCATCATGAGTCCTTTGGAACTTTCTTGTACCTTTGTATTGGTGAGAAGAATCTAGTCTATCACAGTTGATCAACACATAATGTTGATGATACTGTGGAACACAAAGTTTTAAAAATCGATGTTAATATTTGCTTTTACATGTAATTTGGGAAAAAAATAAAATTCTAAATAATCTGTATGCTGGAGGTGCTATGGTAGGGTTTAAAGGTGAGAATCAGAGCGGATAATCTTTCAAGTAGCACAGTGGATAGACTGCAGGGGCCATCTTCCAAAGTTCAGATCTCGTCTGACACCTATTAGGTGTGTGACCCTGGCCAAGTCACTTAACTGTTTGTCTCAGTTTCCTCATCTGGAAAATGAGCTGGAGAAGGAAATGGCAAACCACTGCAGTATCTTTGCCAAGAAAACCCCAAATGGGGTCCTGAAGAGTTGACACTACTGAAACAACAAAACAACAAATCTTTCAAGTTCCTCCCAGCCTCTGATAGTCTCTGATACGATGACCTGCAACAAGCCCTTTCTCTACTCAGTTTCTCTATCTGTAAAAATGAGGAGATCGAGCTCTAGGGTCTTTAAAATAATTTAAGGACAAGTCAGCGTATGGTAGTGGAAAGAAGCAGGGCTTGGGTTCAGATCCAGCTGTCCCTTATTGCTTGTTGGAGTATGGGCAAGTCACTCAGTTCCATGAAAATGAGAGGTCCCTTCAGGCTCCAAAGCTATCCAGCGATGGCCTTCCAGGATCTGTGACCCTTCCCTTCCTCAAGGTCTGGCCCTTGGGTAGAGAGCTACCTAACCCCAGTAGTTCTGTCTCCTAAGCCCTCCCCTTGCAGTCGTTTGGCTCTGACTGCTCAGCGAAGGAGAGCCGCAGCTTCCTCCTTCATAGTATGGGAGAATAGGCTCCAGAGAACCCCTTCTAGCTCTAGACCCCTAACGAGTGTCGTCTCCTTAGCTCTCAGCAGTCTAAATGGCCAGGAAAGACGGTTCATCTTCCCTAACAGGTCAATCAATCAGCAAACATTTATTAAACAGCAACACAAGAGGATACTAGGCATAGGGGTTAAGCCAGGCTGAAGGTAACTGACAGGGCTCAGCCGTGTCAGCGCCTTAGGGGTATGGCTACCCCAAAGCATGTGACGACTGCCCAATGGGCGGATGCGACTGATTCCTTCCAAGAGCTAGGAAGGAGGCTGAGGCGGGTGCTGTGGGAAGACACCAAGGTCACCCGCGGCATCCTGGTCTTCCTGACTTTTGTCTGGGCACAGGACTTTGACGACGCTGGAATATAGTGACCCTGAGGGCTTTGTGCAGTTCTGCCTGACTTCAATCCAATTCACTCCCTGATGTCATTGGTCCTCTTTGAAAATGAAGGAAGAACATCATGTGGGAAGCCCTATGCTAAGCTCTGGGGGACACAAAAAAGAGGCGAAACCCAGTCCCTACCCCCAAGGAGCTCACAATGTAACGGGGAAGACAAGGTGCGGAGAGATACGCGAGAGATAAAGAGGAACTAAGGAACAGAGGGAAGGCCCTGGAATGAAGGGGGGGGGGGGGTGTTGAGAAGAGCTTCCAGGAGATGGTCCAGACCCAGGAGACCCTAGCAGCTGTAGACCTGCCCCCATCCCTCCCCAAGCCGGTTCGGCGGCCCAGTCCTTCCTCAGAGGCCAAAGTGGTCCAGAAGTGGGCTCGGAGGGGCGGGGCGGGGCTCGCAGGCCGCCCGCCGCCCTCCATCAGGCGCCCCGCCCCATTATACTGTGAGTCCCCCCCCTTCCTGCTCTGGGTGCTCCGCGGCTCTGCCTCCACCCCCGCCTCTCGCCGCCCCGCCCTCGCGTGGACTACAAGGCCCAGAATGCCCCGCGGCAGACCCTCTCTCCTCCCCTCAGTCCCCTAAACGTCCCGGGCGGTTCCCTCGGTGCTCGGGGCTGGGAGCACAAGTGGCGGCGTTAGGCCGGAGAGCGCGGACTTCCGGAGGAAAGGGCTTCGGGGGTGAGTGAGGCGGGGCCAGAGAAGGGCCCCCGGGCCGGGGGGAGGGACGACGGCAGATCCTGGTCCCGGGAGAGGAGCGGGTCAAAGTGCCCGCGAGAGCCCAGCCCTGCCCCGCTGCCCCCCCCACCCCCACCCCGACGCTCCGCAGGCTGCCCGGGGCCGCGGCCGGAAACGCACTGGGGGGGGGAACCCCCTGTTCCCGGGGGGACCCGCGGCGTGCCCCGAGCCTCGGGGTGTCTGGGCTTCAGCCCCTCCATCTGGGTGGAGCGCGGTGGGGGCTGGCTAGGCGGCCCCCAGACCCCTTCCTGCTAGCCTGGGAGCTCTCGGAGCGCAGGGACCCCCCTTTTTTTGTACACCCCCACCCCGGGTTTATCACATGGTACATGCTTATTGGCTGACCCCTAGACCCACGTGTGGCCACTCTTCCCAGGGATGGGAGGGCGCCCCGTCCCGGGCGGGTTCGAGGGGAGGAGGGGAGTGGGTCCTTACCGGAGACTGGGCATCTGTGGTTCGGTGGTGACAGTGTTTCCTTTGCAAGATGCCCTCCTCCCGGGCATTCTCAGATGCCTCGTCAGGCCCTTCTTAACGGGCATCGTCCGGTTCCTTTTTATCTCTTAGCATTTATCTCTTTAGTAGTGTCGGCTTTCCCAGGCCTGGGAAGTCCAGAGGTTAGACTCCCAGTAGGTTGCTTTGTGTCTGCAGCTTCATCTTTTTTTTTTTTTTGGAGGGTACCTCCTCCAATTCATTCCTTTTTTCAGATTTCCCCCAAGTTACACGTATAAAGAAATTTTCACCTGGATTTTTAAAACTTTGTCTTCGAAATTTTCTTCCTTCCTCCCTCCCCACCCCCCTTTAAGAACACAAGCAATTCAGTGTAAGTTATACATGTGCAGTCATGCAAAACATTTCCACATTAGTCAGGTTGTGAAAGAAAACAGACAAAAAAGCTTTAGAAAGAGGAACTAACAAAAAAAATATACTTAAACCTGTATTCAGATACCATCGGTTCTTTCTCTGTAGATGGATTACATTTTTCAGAAGTCCTTCTAACAGCATCCTGCTCATCATTTCTTTTTTCTTTTTTTTTTTTTTTAGTGAGGCAGTTGGGGTTAAGTGACTTGCCCAGGGTCACACAGCTAGTAAGTGTTAAGTGTCTGAGGCTGGATTTGAACTCAGGTACTCCATGGGGGCAGCTAGGTGGCCCAGTGGATAGAGCACCAGCCCTGGAATCAGGAGTACCTGAGTTCAAATCTGGCCTCAGACACTTAACACTTACTAGCTGTGTGACCCTGGGCAAGTCACTTAACCCCAATTGCCTCACTAAAAAAAAAAAAAGAGAGAGAGAGAGATTGAACTCAGGTACTCCTGACTCCAGGGCCCGAGCTCTATCCACTGCGCCATCTAGCTGCCCCCCTGCTCATCATTTCTTACAGCACAATAGTGTTCCATCCTAATCTCATCCCACAGTTTGTTCAGCCTTTCCCCAATTGATGGACATCACCCCAATTTTGAATTCAACTTTTTATTTTTTTAAATCTCTCTTTTTCTTTTGCGTGCGGGGCAATGAGGATTAAGTGACTTGCCCAAGGTCACTCAGCTAGTAATTGTCAAGTGTCTGAGAGGGCCCAAGGCTTTATCTACTGTGCTACCTAGCTGCCCCTTAAATCTCTTTTAGGATACCAACCTACTAGTGCTAGTGCTAGGTCAAAGAGTATGTATGGTTTTATAACACTTTGGCCATAGTTCCAAATTGCTCTACAGAATGTTTGAATCACTTTACAACTTTACTAAGAGTGTATTAATGTCTCATTTTCCCCATATCCCTCACAACATTTGTTATTTTTCTCTGCTGTCCTATTATCCTATCCATTAGGTATGAGATAGTACCGAGAATTGTTTTGACCTGAATCTCTCCAATCAATAGTGAGTTAGAGCATTTTTTTCATATGGTTATAGGTGATTTTGATTATTTCATCTGAACACTTTATGTCTTTTGATCACCTATCAATTGGAGAGCGGCTCTTATTTTTAAAATTTGACTCAGTTTGCTATGTGTTTGAGAACTGAGGCCTGTCAGACAAACTTGCTTCAAATTTTTTTCACAATTACTATTGCTAACTATATTTCCCTCCATCCTATTACCTCTCCATGACATTTACTCTATTTTCTATCTTCTTTCCCCTATCCCTCCTGAAAAGTGTTTTGCTTCTGACTGCCCCCTCCCCCAATCTGCCCTCCCTTTTTTCACCTCCCCCCAATCCCTTTCCCCTCCTACTTACCTTCAGGGTAAGATAGATTACTCTCCCCAGTTGAGTGTATGTTATTCCCTCTTTGAGTCAATTCTGTTGAGAGTAAGGCTCACTCAACTTCCCCCACACCTTCTCCATCTTCCCCTTTAGTCCATAAGTTTTTTCTTGCTTCTTTTATGTGAGATACTTTACCCCATTCCACCTCTACCTTTTCCTTTTTCCCAGTGCATTCCTCTCCCCCCTTAATTTTATTTTTTTAAAGATATCAACATGGGACAGTTAGGTGGCACAGTGTACAAAGCACCAGCCCTGGCACCCAGGAGGACCTGAGCCCAAATCCAACCTCAGACACCAGACACCAACCCCTCAACCCTAGGCAAGCCACCTAATCCCTACAGCCCCACCAAAAAAAAAATGCTTTAAAGATATCATCCCTTCATATTCTACTCACACCTGTGCCCTCTAAGTATACTCCATTCAGCTGCACTAATAATGAAAAAGTTCTTAAGAGTTAGAAGCATCATCTTCCCATGTAGGAATATAAACAGTTCAACCTTTTAACATCCCTCATGATTTCTTTTTCCTGTTTACCTTTTTATGCTTCTCTAGGGTCTTGTATTTGAAAGTCAAATTTTCTATTCAGTTCAGGTCTTTTTCATCAAGAATGATTGAAAGTCCTCTTTTTTATTGAAGTCCCACTTTTTTCCTTGAAAGATTATACTCAGTTTTGCTGGGAAGGTGATTCTTGGTTGTAATCCCAGTTCCTTTGCCCTCTGGAGTATCATATTCCATGCCCTCTGATCCCTTAATGTAGAAACTGCTGGATCTTGTGTTATCCTGACTGTGGCTCCACAGTACTAGAATTGTTTGTTTCTGGCTGCTTGCAGTATTTTCTCCTTGACCTGGGAGCTCTGGAATTTGGCTGTAATATTCCTTGAAGTTTTCATTTTGGGATCTCTTTCAGGAGGTAAGCAGTGGATTCTTTCAATTTCTGTATTACCTTCTGGTTCTAGAATATCAGGGCAATTTCCCCTGACAATTTCTTAGAAGATAATGTCTAAGCTCTTTTTAAAAAAATTTTTTTAATCATGGCTTTCAGGTAGTCCAATAATTTTCAAATTATCTCTCCTGGATCTGTTTTCCAGGTCAGCTGTTTTTCCAAGGAGATATTTCACATTTCCCTCTACTTTTTCATTCTTTTTGTTTTGCTTTATTGTATTATGATTTCTCATAAAGTCATTAGCTTCCATTTGCTCAATCCTAATTTTTAAACAATTATTTTCTTCAGAGAGCTTTTGTACCTCCTTTTCCCTTTGACTTTTCAAGCTGTTGACTCTTTTTTTTTTATGACTTTCCTGCATCTCTCTCATTTCTCTTTTCATTTTTTCTTCTCCTTCTCTTACCTTATCTTCAAAGTCCTTTTTGAGCTCTTCAATGGCCTGAGACCAATCCAGTTTTTCTTGGAAGCTTTGGATGTAGGAGCTTTTAAGTTTTGGATATAGAAGTTTTGACTCCGTTATCTTCTTCTGAGGTTGTATTTTCTTTCTTTCTTTCTTTTTTTTCCCGGGGGAATTGGGGTTAAGTGACTTGCCCAGGGTCACACAGCTAGTAAGTGTCAAGTGTCTGAGGCCAGATTTGAACTCAGGTACTCCTGAATCCAGGGCCGGTGCTTTATCCATTGTGCCACCCAGCTGCCCCCTGAGGTTGTATTTTGATTTTCCTTGTCACCAAAGAAGCTTTCTAGGGTTAGCATTTTTTTCTGTCTGCTCATTTTCCTAGCCTATTTCTTGACTTTTAATTCCTTAAGGTGGGCACTGTATCCAGGGCACACCGTCCCAAGCTTTATGGGGTCCCACCTGGTATGATTTAAGGAGAGGCACATTCTACACTCCTCTAGCATGTGCTCTTCTTGCTCTTGTTTTTTTTGTTTTGTTTTGTTTTTTTGTAGGGCAATGGGAGTTAAGTGACTTGCCCAGGGTCACATAGCTAGTGAGTGTCAAGTGTCTGAGGCCAGATTTGAACTCAGGTACTCCTGAATCCAAGGCTGGTGCTTTATCCATTATGCCACCTAGCTGCCCCTCTGCTTGTTCTTTAACCCAGGAACAGAATTCTGTCTCACTGTGGTTGCAAGCTCTGGCACGCCTGCTCCCTTCCCCCACCTGGGCTGCCACTCAAGAATGCTTCCTGGTTCCTGGGCAACACAACAGAGTTCTGCTTCAGCACCAGCAGAGACTCCCGCAATCTCTCCCCCTGCCAACCGCTTGACCCCCTACCTGGACAGTGAGCTGAGTTACAGAAGTAGCCACTGCTGTAGCAGATTCAGAGTCTCTGGTGCTGCCTGCCTGGGGCTGGATCTGTGCTGGCACAGCCTGGGTCTGCACTTCACTCTCGCCTTGGTACAACAGACCTAGCCTGCCTACCTTCTAAGCTGTCTTTGGCTGGAAAATGATCTCACCCCGTCCTTTTGTGGGTTCTGCTGCTCCACGTATTGTCTTATGGAATTATCTGAAGTTATTTGGTGTGATGGGATCATGTGGGGAGCTCCATGAGGTTACTGTCTTTCCTCTGCCGTCTTGGCCCTGTGCGCCACCTCCCCCCACCCTCCCACCCCCCCAGCTTATGTTGGGAAATCTGAGAGAAGGCTAATAAGTTTGGTGGCGTGGAGCCACTCGCAGGAAACTCTTCATGGGGAGGGCTAGGAATTGAGCTCCTCCCACCCCCTACCCTTTCAGTCTCCCCTCTGCCTGCCTCTTACTGTTTGACCCATTTAGCACACTCAGTTGGAAATCCTTTCTGCTTTTCTGTCAGAGGTCAGTGATGATGGTATGGTAGCCATCCCCAAAATTTAATATAATGGAAAAACTGCCCAGAACATGAAGAAGGTTTGGGAGACCGGTTTCTGGGAACTGCAATAAAGAAATGTTAGGGGTATGATATGGGGTTGGGACTGATAAAGCTAAAATTCTAGCTAGTCTGTCTAAAATATCTAATGAGTGGTCGCCAATAAATTATAAGCTTTAGCAAGAGTTAGACCTTTAAGCATTTATTAAGGAGAATAAGAATTTGGTAAAGAGAGAGAGAAAGGCCTACATTCATCTATCTATTAAAGGGAGAGCGCATTTCTAGCTCCGCTCTCCACCAGAGTCCAAAGGAAAGAGAGCAAGACAGAGCGCTAGTCTCTTCCTTCTACCTCCCACTAGCCAACGTCACTTCCTGACTCCAAAGAAAAGACGCATGTTCTTGCCCTCAGAGACCTTCCTTTCATGGCGGAACTTTTCTACAGTAAGTCTCCAGCAGGTGGCGTCATTCCAGTCATTCCAGGACATATCAAGCAATTTGGTTCTACTAAAGTTTAAATTCCCCTACTAGCTAAAGGATAGACACACCTTGAGAAATAAGGGAGATAAGCCCATTGTGTGTGGTTGCTACCTGATAGGCTCCAAGGGACAGAGGTAACTCCAGAAGTCAGGACCACCACTCCTCACTCAAGCCCTTTCCCCACCTTCAAAGGGAACTTTCCATAGCCAGCTGGTCACCCCATCCCACCCCTCCATTGTTAGGTGGTAGTCACCCTATCTATGGTCTATAAAAGTTTTTGCCTTTCTTCTCTTGGAGGAAATAGGTATCTGAGAGAATCATGTTTCTGAACCGTCTACCCTCTTGGTTCCTTTCTCTAAAGCCTAAATAAAAGACTTTTTAATTCTAATTGGATTTGTATGGGAGATGGTGTAATTCTTTAAAGAGGAATACCTAAGGACCCCACCCCTTTGGGCATAGCAATTAATTTATAAAACACAGTTTAGCACAATAATTTTGAAAACACATTACTATGGTCATTTACTACTATATGTTAATTTGTTAATTGTGTGCCTAATTTATTCTACTGATCCATCACTATTTCTTTTTTTTTTTTTTTTTTTAGTGAGGCAATTGGGGTTAAGTGACTTGCCCAGGGTCACACAGCCAGTAAGTGTTAAGTGTCTGAGGGCAGATTTGAATTCAGGTCCTCCTGACTCCAGGGCAGGTGCTCTATCCACTGTGCCGCCTAGCTGCCCCCATCACTATTTCTTATATCTTGTTTTGATGATTACCACTGCCACATTTTTTCCTGAGCTTGTCTTGGCAGGTAGACTCCCAAATATTTTAAATTATTTTAAGTGGGATTTCACTACCTTCTGCTGGACTTTGTCGATAATATGTAGAAATGTTAATGATTTATGTGAATTTATTTTTTATCTTGCAACTTTGCTAAAGTTGTTAATTGTTTCAAGTAGGTTTTTAGTTGATTCTCTAGGATATTCTAAGTATACCATCATATCATCTGTGAAGAGCGCTAGTGTGAGAAAAGAATTATTAATAATGAATTTCTAGGTAGACCCAGTGATCAATTTGTCTTTTCCCCCACTCCAGAAAGTTCAGCTCCTGTCTGGGGTGAGCTGAAGGGAACAATGGAAATGCAGATTGATTCTTTTGCTTAGAAATTCACCTAGACACTGGAATTTGCCCCTTTGTATACCCTTTAGACCACCCTCAAGTCCTGTCAATCAGTGGAACTGAATGATGCTATAACCAAATGCCTTAGATAAATGTGTAGTGACCGGTGGGTCACTATTAAATTAAATATGTCTGTTTAAGGAGGATAAAAGCCTTGACCATGAGAGGCTTCCTCTCTCTTGGCTTCTTGTACTCACTCCCTTGATTCGGAATGCTGTCTTGGTGCACGCTCTCCCTCTTAGAGGTATGTAGGTAGGTAGGCCTGAAGGCCTGAAACTAGTGGGCAAGTCAGAGACATGCAGTCAATTCTTTACTGGTGTGAGGGCCAAAATTTGATATATGGAGCATTATTTGGGTGACTAGCCTTAATAGTGGGGTCCCGGAAATATGAGGGACCTTTTAGGTTCACCCTCCCCTCTGAACTGCCCTTTTTAGATATTTCTCCCAGGCCAATAAGAAAGGAGCCTTTAAGCTTTAATTCACAAAAGGATCAGATTTTATTAATTGGGAATTCATTAAACAACCAAGGTGAAACTAATAAAAATCAAAGATAAGGAAATAGGAAAATGGAAATACAGATAAATACTCTTAACTCTAAATTTAACCTATTCAATCCTCAGACCGTTTCCAATTAAGCTAGTTCAAAGGAATTTAGGGTTTTCAGTAAATAACTCACCAACACCTGTACAGTCTACAGTTGCTGGCTCCACCAAGGAAAACAGCCACCCGAGACAGAGCGAACACACAACACCACTGTAAGGGCGGAAGGTGCCTAGCGTTCTGGAAGCACCCTCTGCTTCCCTTCTGGGAGCGGTCAATCTTTCCTCCCCCCAAAAGGGGAGGTCCTTAAAAACTGCCTATGGAGAGTTCTCCTTCTGACCTCAGTAGCATACCTAACCTCAGGGTGGGCCAGGTGTGGCCCCTCCCAAATGAGTCAGCTTAAAATTGCAATATTAATCTTTACCACAAATAATTTTTACCACACTGGTATATATTATATTAATAATAAATGCTTACTGCCAAAACAGGTGAAGTAGCCATTAATATATAAATAACAATCAATAATTAAAAAAAATACAGCTTAGTACAGTAATTAAAAAAAAAACAATAGTTTAGTTTCCTCATTACATATTCTAATTCCTTCAATTTCTTTTTCTTCTCTTACTGTTATAGCTAGCATTTTTATTACAGTACTGAAAAATAGTGGTGAGAATGAACATCCTTGCTCCACCCCGATATTATTGGGAAGTCTTCTAGCTTATCCCCATTATAGATAATGCTGGTTAACGGTTTTAGAGAAATATTACTTTGCCTTTTAAGCAAAGCTCCCTTTATTCCTCTGCTTTCTAGTGCTTTTAGTAGAAATGGGTGTTGCTTTTTGATCAAAAGCTTTTCCTGCATTTGTTGAGATAATCATATGGTTTTTGTTTTTTATATGGTCAGTTATGCATATAGTTTTTCTAATATTGAACCAGCCCTCTATTCCTGGCACAAATTCTACTTGGTCATTGTGTATGATCTTGGTGATAAACTGCTGTAATCTTCTTGCTAGTTTTTTTTTTTTCCTGGCGAGGAAGCTGGGGTTAAGTGACTTGTCTAGGGTCACACAGCTAGTAAGTGTCAACTCTCTGAGGTAGGATTTGAACTCAGGTCCTCCTGAATCCAGGGCCAGTGCTTTATCCACTGCACCACCTAGTTGTCCCCTTGCTAGTATTTTTAAAACAATTTTTTTGCTTTGATATTCCTTAGGGAAATTGGTCTGTAGTTTCTTTGCTTTTGCTCTTCCTGATTTAGATATCAACATTATATTTGTATCACACAAGGAATTTGGTAGAACTGCGTTACCTGTTTTTCCAAATAGCTTATATTGAATTGTTACATATGTATATTTTTAAATTTTTGGTTGAATTCACTTGTGAATCCATCTGGTCCTTGGGATTTTTTCTTCAGAAGCTCATTGATGGCTTGTTCAATTTCTTTTAAAGTATTTTATTTCCTCTTTTATTAATCTGGGCAATTAATATTTTTGTAAATATTTATTTAACTTACAGCATTAGATTCATTGGCATATAATTGGGCAAAATTGCTTTTAATAATTGTTTTAATTTTATCTTCATTGTTGATGAATTTGCCCTTTTCATTTTTGATTCTGGTAATTTGGTTTTCTTTCTTTTTTAAATCAAATTAACCAATAGTTTTGTGAAGTTTAAAATCTAATTGCTATGATTAAAGTGGTCACCTTAAATTAGAAACTCATAGCACTAGTCTTTGGGGCATTAAGCATTTATTTATTTGTTTGTTTGTTTGTTTTTTTGTGGGGCAATGGGGGTTAAGTGACTTGCCCAGGGTCACATAGCTAGTAAGTGTCAAGGGTCTGAGGCCGGATTTGAACTCAGGTCCTCCTGAATCCAGGGCCGGTGCTTTATCCACTGTGCCACCTAGCCGCTCCCAAAATTTATTTTTATTTTTTGGGGCAGGGCAATGAGGGTTAAGTGACTTGCCCAGGGTCACACAGCTAGCAAGTGTCAAGTGTCTGAGGTCGGATTTGAACTCAGGTCCTCCTGAACACAGGGCCAGTGCTTTATCCACAACATTAAGCATTTATTAAAATATAATAGGGGGGGGCAGCTAGGTGGCACAGTGGATAAAGCACTGGCCCTGGATTCAGGGGGACCTGAGTTCAAATCCGGCCTCAGACACTTGACACTTACTAGCTGTGTGACCCTGGGCAAGTCATTTAACCCCCATTGCCCCACCAAAAAAAAAAAGAAGTAGTAGTAGTAGTATTAGGGGCAGGTAAGTGCTGCAGTGGATAAAGCACTGGCCCTGGAGTCAGGAGGACCTGAGTTCAAATTCGGGTCAGACACTTAACACACACTTACTAGCTGTGTGACCCTGGGCAAGTCACTTAACCCCAATTGCCTCACTAAAAATATATATATATATATATATATATATATATATATATATATATATATATATATATATATATATAATAGGGGTTAGTAAAGAGAACACATGGAGTTCAGAAGGAAAGACCCTAGCTCCCTGCATTTGCTGCTTCTTCCTTGACCTCCAATGGAAAAGAAGATCCCCATTCTCCTCCAGCAGAAACTCTGCAGACTGCAAGAGGGGCAGTGCTCACACACAGCTCCAAGCTAATGGGCTGGTAGCATTGATTGACATGATTTACAGGCGTTTCTATGAATAGATGTAACTTCCCGACGCTAGTGACATGCTTTCTCCTCAGGGTGGTGCTACCCTGGTTCTCACAATGTCTTTCTCAGCAGGGGTGGCACTCTGCTTCTCACATTTTACAAATTGTATTTATTCTGACACCAGCTCCTAGTTTTATTTATTAGTTCAGTGATTTTCTTACTTTCAGTTTGACTAATCTCTCCTTTGATTTTCAGGATTGGCAGTTTGCTGTGTAATTGGGGATCATTAATTTGTTCTTTTGATTGGTTTTCTAGTCGCATGCCCAATTCATCTGTTCTTTTTCTATATTATTGATGTAAGTGTTCAGAGATAGAATTTTTCCACTAAGTTCTCCTTTGAATTCATCCCATAAATTTTGGTGTGTTGTCTCATTGTTGTCACTCTCTTTAAGGAAATTAGTGATTGTTTTGGTGATTTGTTCTTTGACCCACTCATTCTTTAGGATTCTTTAGTTTTCTCCATATTTTAAATCTATGTTTCCATGGCCCTTTCTTGAATGTAATTTTCATTTCACTGTGATTTGAAAAGTATGCATTTAATGTTTATGCTTTTCTGCATTTGGTTGTGAGGTTTTTGTGCCCTGATACATGGTCAGTTTTTGTGAAGGTGCCATGTACTGCTGAGAAAAAGAGTAAATTCCTTTCTTTTCCCACTGTTTTTTCTAGAAGTCTGTCATATCTAATTCTTCTAAAATCTTATTCACCTTCTCAACTTCTTTCTTGTTTATGTTGTGGTTAGATTTATTTAGTTCTAAGAGGAGAAAGTTGAGGTCCTCCCTACCATAGTTTTATTCTCTATTTCCTCCTGTTACTCATTTAACTTTTCCTTTAAGAATGGAAATGCGGGGCAGCTAGGTAGTGCAGTGGATAAAACACCGGCCCTGGATTCAGGAGTTCCTGAGTTCAAATCTGGCCTCAGACACTTGACACTTACTAGCTGTGTGACCCTGGGCAAGTCACTTAACCTCCATTGCCCCGCAAAAAAAAAAAAAAAATGGAAATGCAATATCATTAGGTGTATATATGTTTAGTATTGATATTTCTTCATTGTCAATGGTATTTCTTAGCTAAATGTAGTCCCCCCCTGCTTATCTCTTTTAATTAGATCAATTTTTCTTTCTGCTTTGTCTAAGATCATGATTGCATCCCCTGCTTTTTTTTTAAACCTCGACTGAAGCATGATTCTCCACCAGCTCCTTTACTTTGTATGTGTTTCTCTGCTTCAAGTGTGTTTCTTATAACTGCTACATTGTCAGATTCTTGTTTTTAATCCATTCTGCTATCTGCTTCTGTTTTATGGGTAAGTTCATCCTATTCATATTCACAGTTAAAATTACTGTGTCTTTCCCTCCCATGAAGAAAAGACTGGAATAGTATAAGGAGTTCTTCTAAGAGGCCATCCTGGGAGCGAAGGTCCCCTTCTAGATGGCTTGCCAAAAACTGTTGTGAGTGAATTATAATAACTGAGGAGACAGTCTGAGGAATGTGATTTAGTAGCAAAGTATGTATAATAAACTGGGTTCAGGGCCCCTCAGCAGGCACAAAGGCCTTGAATACAGGATTTGTAGAGATTTTTATACATTAAATGGAAAGAATAAGCAGGATACAAAACAGCATGTAGGTGATCTGATTTTTCATTGGAGAATAGATTTGGGACTTTCCAAGTTGCAGGACAGGGAGTCGGGGGTGGGGAGCAGGCAGGTGGAATTTCCCCAAAGCAGGTGATTTACAGGAATAAGTCTTAGAATGGAAGTTGTTAACAAAATGGTTAGTTTTGCTTCTCACACCAGAGCAGATTAGCTGGAAGCCAGAGCCCTTGAAGGTGAAATCACTGCCTTCTCTTGGAGCTGAAATCACCCTTCTTCCTGGAAGCCAGCTGTGCGTTTGGAAAGTTCACCTAGGTTTGAACCAGGACCCTGCCCCTGTGTCTGCTGGATGTCTTTTCCATTGGGCCTCATCCTCCCAGTTGGCCCTCTTGGTGAGTGTTTTAAAGAGATACCAGGATCACACCACCTTTTCAGGCCTAGCTCCTGCACCAGCTCCTAGCCCCTGCTTCTTGTCCAGACCCTCCATCACATCCCAAATGCCCTCGGGCACCACCCTCTGTTTAACCAGTGGATCACAGTTGCCTCACCTCCAGAACTCACCCAGGGACTCAGTGGGAGGGAAAGCTGTGATTCAGAAGTAATTGAGACTCTGATTGGTTTCATCCCATCTGAGATGCCAAACCGCTTCCTGCCTCTTGGGTCTTTTTATAGGACGATGAGTGAGAGGATTGGGACAGAAGAGAAGGAATAAGAGAAGGTGGAGAGCAGTTTTTGATTTCAGACAATCTTTGTTTCCAATCCTTCCCCTGACTCTGCCCTCATCCTCTGGTTGGAGTTTTTCCCCTGAGCCGTGCTAGCAGCTTTGTAACTGCTTTGACACCTCAGCCTCTCTAAATCCTTGTAGGTTAGCCCCCTGCCTAGGGAGTGAAGGGAAAGGTGTTTCCCCCTCTGGGATCCTGCTCCCTCCCCTGCTGGGTCTGAAGACCAAGACTTGAACCAAGCAGAGAACCTGGAAGCAGAGGGAATGGCTCCTGG
This sequence comes from Dromiciops gliroides, assembly GCF_019393635.1. NCBI lineage: Eukaryota > Metazoa > Chordata > Mammalia > Microbiotheria > Microbiotheriidae > Dromiciops > Dromiciops gliroides. The sequence goes on along the minus strand of NC_057863.1, from coordinate 653,401,392 downwards.
ACCCCAAAGACCGCCATGGCAGGTGAGTGCAGTGCAACCACACACTTGACTACCATCAGCACACACGGTCACTTCCATAGACAGAGAAGATTCTTTGTGAAGCTGCCGATCTTTCTTACCTAATAATGCTTTCTTAAAAAAAATACACATGAGTTAATAAATGGTTGTGAGCATCAAAAAAAAAATACACATGAAATTGAATATAGCAACAACATAGCCCTGTTCCCTTCTGTGTTGTGAACAGCTTCACTAACTCTTTTCCATTTCTGGCAATCATTTTCCGTTCAATTTGTTGCCCTCCAATTTTTGATTTTTAACTTCTCCCCCATTGCCCATGATTGAAAATTGTTCCTGCATAATAGAACCTCTGAAAAAGTGAATCCTAATACTGATGGACATGGCCAGTAATGATATGAGAGAGCATCAGATAACAATGCCAAGCCCATGTTGTCCATGGAACGGGTTGGAAAAGTGGATAATCACTATCAAGTACCTGGCATTTTTACCTCTGGCCAATGTATTTCATTCATCAGTCGGCCTCTTGAGTTATTATCTTGACTCTCACTCTCCAGAAGTTTAGAGTTAGGTTTAGATAACTTATTTCTCAGAAACTGGCGATGTTTTTTGCTCATGAATTACCTCAATCTCCAACCCCAGGTAATAAAGCATTACATTTATTAAAAAATGAAGGAATGCTTCGTTCCCCAATACAGTTACTCTTATTTATATTTATAACAAAATATGAAAATTAATGACTAGTGAAAACAATCATAAAGCAAAGACATAAGATGTTTTGCCTGTGACATATCTATCATCACCTTCAGCCCTCCATATAACCATAAATAATTCTTCTTCACTTGGTTGATAAGAGTCACATAATACTCTGTACAGTCCAGATTTCATTATTATCTCTCTCTTTTTTTTTTTTTTTGGCGGAGCCAAAGCACTTGGCGGGTACTAAATATTCTGGGGGAAAGATGCTACATGTCATAAGTAAAGAGAGAGCAAAGAAAAAGGAACAATCTAGTTCATTTCCCCCAAATCTGAAATAACATCTTATCTATATGAAAGCATGAAGAGGATTCTTAAGAGATAATAATGAGTGGGGCAGCTAGCTGGCACAGTGGATAAAGCACTGGCCCTGGATTCAGGAGTACCTGAGTTCAAATCTGGCCGCAGACACTTGACACTTATAGCTGTGTGACCCTGGGCAAGTCACTTAACCCTCATTGCCCTGCAGAAAAACAAAACAAAAAAAACCCAAACAAACATGTCACTCTGAGAGCTCTGATGAGGGAGAATGTTCACATCATCCTCTCTCTTTCTCTCTCCCCTCCACAGATCATCATACTTTACTTCTAGAACACATCATACCTTACTTCTAGAAAACATACTTCTCCCTTCTACAGGGAGAAGCATTTCATAGTAAGATATCTGTCAACTTTATTACAACTTCAATATAAAATGCTTTTCTCAGCATTCACTTGGGTTTTTAATGACTATAGGGTTGGTTTTTTTTTTTTGCTGAGGCAGTTGGGATTAAGTGACTTGTCCAGGGTCATACAGCTAGTAAATGTCAAGTGTCAGAGGCCTGATTTGAACTCAGGTACTCCTGACTCCAGGGCCAGTGTTTCATCCACTGTGCCACCTCGCTGCCCCATGACTGTAGTTTTAAGTGTTGGCTCTGACATTCTTATGTCATGTGACCTTTAGGAAATCCTTTCTCTGTGCTTCAGTTTTCCCCTGTTTATTGATGAGGGTTGGGCTAGATGAATTCTGACGTCTGTTTTAGCTCTAAGTGCTATGAATTTTGATGGTTAGGAGTCCCTGACATTCAAGGATGTGGCTGTGGACTTCACCCAGGAGGAGTGGTGCCTCTTGCACCATTCCCAGAAAAAGCTGTACAAGGAAGTGATGCTGGAAAACTCCAGGAACCTGCTCTTCCTGGGTAAGCATAACCCCCTTGGAACTCTGAATCTGCCATCAAAAGAGTGTCTTCCTCCCTTCTCTAGTGTGTAAGGTTTGAGCATTTATCGCTTATTAGAAAGGCTGAAATGGTGGTCTCTACCCAGGGTGTTCCTGCTGCCCAGTTTTCCTGGTAAAATGGCGTTGCATTTTGTGATAGGAAGCTGAGTCTCGTGCTTTGACTCTTTGCTCTAAAGTAACTTCAGGTGATAAAACAAACAAGCATTATATAATCTCAGATTTGGAAGTAATCTCAGAGATTATCTAGCCTAGCCCCTGCCTGAAAGATGAATTTTGCCAGCAAAATGTCTGGAAACTGTTCATGTACCTTTTCCTTAAAACAAGGGCAGTGAAGGAATCTCCCTACCCAACAAGGCCACCCCTTCCTCCTTGAGATTGGTCTAGTCTTTAAAAAGCTCTGTGTGTTAATAAGCATAAATTTAAAGCTAATTACTCCTAGTCCTGCTTTGTATATCTTTGTTTTTTATTCATTTCCCCCCAAATTCCATCACAGAAGGTGGGAAAGGAATAAGCATTTATATAAACCTTCTATATGCCAGACACTGTGTTAAGTGCTTTATAAATTTTATCCCATTTGATCCTCACAGTAGTGAGTTTGGTTCTATTATTACACCGATCTTTTAATTGAGGAAACTAAGACAAACAGTGGTTTAGTGACTTGCCCAGGGGCACACAGCTACTAAGTGTTTGAGGCTACATTTGAACTCAAGTTTTCCCAACACCAGGCCATCAATGAACCACTAGCTGGCATTAGATGAATCTATGCAATGTGCCCATCCTTCTATGAAGGAAACAGACAAAGACAGAATTTTCTATTTGCAAATTAGCTGCATTATCTTCTTCCTGCCCCCATGCTCTGAATAATAAATACCTTGTCAACTATCCTTGAGGAATCCTGGGAGAACCATACTGTCATCTTTGCTTTTACTTCCACTTTCCTCAAAGAGGAAGAAAGTCTGAAGTTTCTTCATCCTCATCCCTCCTTTATTCCCCATGCCCAGGAATTCCAGTTCTCAGAGAAGATTTGCTCTTCCATTTTGAGGAAAGAGAAGTATCATGGATTCTGGATCAAAAAGGCCCAAGGAACTCCTGTCCAGGTGAGTGAGATGAAAGTAAGTATGTGGGGGCTGTTATCACAAGAAGCATCTGTGGGGTAGTGAAGGGAAGTCTAGGCTTGGGGGCAAGAAGGCCTCACTTGGAATTCTTTTTTTAGATGCTTTGTGGCAGTATAATACTGGGGAAGTTACTGGATCTCTAAGCTGTAGTTTCCCTATCTGTGAGATTAGGAGGGTGAACCCCATGGCCTTCCTCTTCCTTTCTAGCGATAAATCTACAATCCTATAAGACATCATTATTTAGAACTTTGGGGCATGGAAATCTTATGAAAGCATTAAATGCTGAAGCTATCCCATTTCAGTTCTTTCCTAGACCTTCAAGTCAGCAAGCATTTATTAAGCACCTCATATGTTCCAGATACTCTGATAAGTGCCATGGAGAGAAGGCTGGGCAAGGGACAACCCCTATTCTCAGAGTTCACAATGTAGTGGGGAAAACAACATGTAAACAATGATGTGGAGACCTGTTATAACCAATGATGTGGAGGTCTGTTATAACCATCTTATTCTGCATGATGAAAACTAGCCAGAGCAACAGATGCAGAGCAGACAGAGCCAGAAAATCCAATTTCTGCCCTCCAAAATGGAAGGCATTGGGAGAAGTTTGGTATTTCCCTCTCTAGCCTTCTAATCAGGGGATAGAGGAGGTGAAGGATACAGGGTCAATCAAAGCTGTAAGAGACCTTTGTGATCTCCTCCTATATTTAGTCTGGTCAGGTTTTATCCAGGTTAGAACCAGACAGGGGTGACTCCTTGTAGGTGCTAAGATGCAAGATATAGACAGAGAGCTGAGATGATGTGTAAGATGATGGGGCAGCTAGATGGTGCAGTGGATAGAACACCAGCCCTGGATTCAGGAGGACCCGAGTTCAAATCCAACCTTAAACACTTGACACTTACTAGCTGTGTGATCCCAGGCAAGTCACTTAACCCCAATTGCCTCACCAAAAACAAAACAAAACAAAACAAACACAAAGTATATGAAGTGTAAGATGATGAGATTACAGATGCTGAACTTAAACTTGGGAGGATTAAAATGGATTGGGATCATTAATGCAGGTAAAGGGATTTGCCTTGGCAAGCAGAAGGGCCACCTCATCATGGGACACTGGGGCTAAGGAGGAAGATAAGGAGAGCTTTTGGCATGTGGTTATTTTTCAGTGAAATAAGAAGCCAAGTTCTCAGTGTGGAGATTTTGGAGGGAGCAAAAGGAGCATTGAAGGGGGAGGGAATGATTTGGTAAAGCTGCCATGGTGAGTGGAATGGTGAGTCAGATGGGGAGGTGTAGAAGGACTGCATTGCCACAATGAGGCCCCAGCTGAATGTGTACAAGTTGAATTTGTAGTGGACTCAATTACCAGCCAAGCTGGTTCCATGACTTTGTCTTCTCTCCATTCAGCAGCATCTGAGTAGGAATGGTCACTGCAGTTATCCAAGGCTGAAGCTTGCATAAGTCATCGACCTAAGTCCCTTTCCTGATCTCCATGGCCCACCCTTTGTCTCCATTTTCAGAAAAGCCTTGGCCACATTCATTGTGGTGATCACTACCTTAAGGTTATGGAGATAGGAGGTAAAGACTACTAGTCATTCCATAGCCCAAACCCTCAGGCAACTTAGAAGTCTTTGTGATCTCCCGTATTTGGTCTGGTCAGGTCCCATCCAGGTTTGAGCCAGACAGAGGTAACTCTTTGTAGGTAAGTAATAAGATGCAAGAAATAGAAACAGAGCCGAGGCCAGAACCTACCTTTGAGAACTAAGCAAGAGACCAGAATCTAGGAAATGACGGAGAGGCTGCATTCTGGTATTAGCCCTGGGATCAGTCAGTCAGTAAACATTGAGTAAGCACTTACTATTTGCCAGGAACTGTGCTAAGCTCTGGGGATATAAGGAAAGTCCCTGCTGTCAAGGAGCTCACAATCTAGCATACAGACATAGAGGTGGTTTGAGAAGAAACAACAGATCAGGAACCTCGCTCTTAGCTGATCTCAGTAAAGGAGGGTGCATTTTTCTCAAAATACCTTAAGTTCAACAGGTAAATAAGTGAATGGAAAGTGAGAGGACAAGTGCAGTTTAAGGAGAGCAGAGTTGGTGAGTAAATAATCAAAATCAAGATACTGGTGATAAAGGGTAACATTTGTATAGTACCCACTATGTGCCAAGTGATTTACAAATACTGTTTCATTCAATTATCCCACAGCCACCCTGGGAAATAGATGATCTTGTTACCTTCATTTTACTTTTGAGGAAACTGAAGCAAACAGCCTTACCCAGTGACTTACCCAGTGTCACACAAGTACAAGTATATGAATCTGTATATGAACTCAGGTCTTCTCAGCTCCAGGCCCAGTGCTCTCTATTCACTATGCTACCCAGCTGCCTGAAGCTGGAAAATAGGTTTCCACTGTATGGGATACTTCAAATAGAGGAGATGAAAAAGAGAAGATTTTTAAGATAATATTACAAGCTGTCTTCTAGAACTGAAATAGATGGAGGACCAGGTGGGGTCAGGATCATGACATTTTAATTACACATGAGTAGTGTTTATCCCATTCCCTTTCCCATCTACAGAATGAGGCAAGGGCAAAGAGCAAAGAGAGTAAGAGGGTATGTTGGAGCAAACAAAATGAATTGTCATGACTAAATGTTCATGAGATGAAGTCACCCATAACAATGGAGGAGATGATAGAATGCATTAGGAACCAGTACCCAAAACATGTTGTCTATAAAAAAACACCCTTGATATGAAGATTCATACAGTATTAAAATGAAGGGGTGTCCTTCTATAATAGGGTTTGGAACTCTGTCCCCAGTCTTACAAACCTGAGCGTCTTTTGACGAAGGGATAACCACTAGTAGACCTATCAGCTAAACGGATTAAAGGAAGAGGAAAGACTCAGAGACAATACCAAATTACAGCTGCTATTTTTTCTTTTTACATCGAACTGAAAACAAAGATAATGCCCATCTTTCAGGTAATATAAGTACAAAATAAAAATTTAATACAACCCTTTCTGTAAGAATTATTTTTATAAATACAGTAAATTTTCCTTATTAACTACAAGGCTTCAATTTAAATTTATTTTATAGATTTTGTTGAACATAAGCATTTTTTCAACTTGGAAGTTATTAAACATAATATAGGAATATAAAATTTTTTTTCAAAGTTGTACTTTTTTCTTTGAACAAAGTTTTGCAATATTTGCTTCAAATGCCACCAAACTCAATCTTCAGTGTGGTTCTGCATCCAGTTGATTTAAAGAGAATAAAAATGAGAATAATAAATAGTATTTATATAATATTTGTGGTGTGCCAGACATTGGGCTAAGTGCTTCACAGACACCTCATTTGATCATTTAGATGCTGTTATTATGCCTATTTTATTATTAAGGAAACAGGCAAGAAGAGGCTAAATGAATTGCCCAGGGTGACAGTGCTAGTAAGTATCTGAGGCAGAATTTGAAGTCAGGTCTTCCTGACTGCTAGGCCCAGCTCTCTATCCCCTCTGCATTTTGTTTGACAAGCAATACACACTGACAGACTGACACACATGGATGCAGTGGAAAATGAGGAGAATTTTACATGCTATTTTGTAGAGGGATAGAAATTCATGTTTTGTTTTTTAGCCCACAAACCAATGACCAAAAAGAATTACTACTTTATATTACAAAATTATTTTTCAGTTTGCTAATTGCATGCAAGTAGTGTATTAAAGACATATTCCCTCTAAGTTCATTTGCCTGTATTGCTTTGCTTTCTTATTTTTGAACAATGCTTTTCTATAAATCAATTTTTGTAAGGAAAGAAATCTTCAGACACAAGTTTTTTTCTTTCTATCACTGGCACACCCTCTGTCCCCTCACAGAAACTCTACTGATTGACTGACTTATGTTACCAATGGGATTCTTTGAAAATCTGCCCAATAGCCAGAATAGTAGCACAAACAGAAGACATGTTCAAATAAAAAATAGCCTTAACTTTGCAATGAGAGGTAATATAATGTCTTATTTTTTGTTTTGTAAAATTGTTGTGATAGTCTGTGATGGTTTAAACATTTCTTATAATGTCCAGACCTAGTGAGCATTTTTTTTTTTTGCAGGGCAATGGGGGTTAAGTGACTTGCCCAGGGTCACACAGCTAGTAAGTGTCAAGTGTCTGAGGCCAGATTTGAACTCAGGTACTCCTGAATCCAGGGCCGGTGCTTTATCCACTGCGCCACCTAGCCGCCCCCTGAGCATATTTTTTAAAGCACCCATCATCTGCACTTCAAGAACACAAACATTTGTAACATCTTGGTCTGATGATTACATCACTGATGAGTTAACCCTGGAATAAGGGAAACTACTCTGGTGCAGTGTATTACAGAAAGCAAATGTGCATATGTGCATACCTTTGAGCCTCTAATGGGAACTGATTGACATTTGAATGTCAGACCTTTCTGGCAGCTTGAAAACAATTTGATGAAGGGTTGAGGAACAGAATATTTTTTACTTAGCAGTCAGAGTTTAATTTAATCACTGAATGAACAAAATCATTTTATGTCTGTCTGATTATCATGATTTGGAATCTGAGCATAAAGCAACATAGGCTTCAAACATACATATACTCATTATCCTAGAAAAATTAATTGTAACAAAATCTTGCGATTGCTTACTGCTTAAGGTGCCATTAAAGACTTTTTAGCTCAAATCCCTGAGACCATAGTCATGAACCCTTAATGTGTTCATGAACCAGTAAAGGGAAACTGCTGCTAGAGTATTCATAGTGAATCATGCTCTCTTCTTCCTGAGTATGTTGTTTAAAAATCTAAATGTGGGTTCTAATCCACCCCACCCCCCATCTTGGGGGAGAAGCTGGCTAAAATCACTAAGAAATTCAGCAAGAGTTGAGGCTTTTTAATATTTATTAAAATATATAAGTTAGTGAGGAGAGAGAGAGATTGAGAACAGATTCCTTATAGCATGGAAATCCTAGCTTAGATCTAATTCGGTATAGCCAGAGAGAAAGAAATCAATTTCCTTTCCTAGCTGCCCACGTGAAATCTCTCACCACCAATGTCCCAAAAGGGGACTCCTGTTCTCCCTCTCTCGCCACACGCCTCTTCCTCACCAAAAAAGAGTTCTTCTTTGAGTGTGTTTATTTCATCATTCCTCTCTCCCTCCCCCAAAGGGGAGGTCCTTCAAGCTGATTGGTTGAGAGGGGTCTCTTGCCGATGTCAGTAGTACACCAACATGTCACTCAGGGCCAGACAGGTGTGGTCCCCATCCAGTCATCCTTAAGTAGGTATTTAGTTTCTCATTCTCACCCAATTCAAACAATACTAAATCAATCAGGTGGGACGGGACCCCTGGGCATCTGCCAAGTCCCATTATTTTATCACATGAGAGAAGGACGATGGTCTAAAGATACAGAATGAGACATAATATTCTTGAACAAGGGAAGTTCATGGATTTCTTTTTATTGTGCTTATTACAAGGACCCTGGTTTTTCTTTTTTTTATTTAAGGAATATACACATTCAAAGATAAAAATTTAAAAATAAATGAATAATAGCTTTCTTTTAAATATCATCAGCCAATAAAATCTGATCCCACTAGTAGATATTAAAATAAAAAAGGGTTGGCAGTTATGTTGTGATCTCATACATCCAACTGAGCGAATAAAATAAAAAACGATTGCCAATGGAATTGCATTATGCTCAAAGATATGATAGATAATGAAATCATATCAGATTTTAGTATATGTGCAGCAAATGACACAAAAATCTATGGATCTGAATAGAATATAAGAAAAGTTGATATAAAACACTGAAAATTAATACATGACAGTTGAAAGGCATAAATAAATGTATTTCTCAGCACAGCATAGGTAATTTACAAAGGATGACCAAGTGATAGTGCATCAAAATTGATCAATATAGAAAAGTAGACTGCCTAGCTTGTCACAACAAAATAAAAAGAATAATCAAAAGGCATTTGAATGGGGCAGCTAGGTGATACAGTGGATAGAACACTGGCCCTGGATTCAGGAGGATCTGAGTTCAAATCCGGCCTCAGACACTTAACACTTACTAGCTGTGTGACCCTGGGCATGTCATTTAACCCCAATTGCCTCACACACACACAAAAAAAAAAGAAAAGGCATTTGAATGAAGAAAAACCATCTAATGCTTGGGAATGAGCACATTCAGTTGCAGATTTTGAGTTCTAGTCTCACCTTCACAGATGTTGGTCATGTGACTTTGCTCTTCTGAGCTCATGGTTTGAGTTGTAAATCCTGTATCACAGGTTTGTTGGGAGCTTCCAATGTTATTATTTGTGAGTTCAGTCATCCTCCAGATGTGAGCCAATCCTGTTCTTAATTGATTTATCCTGCCCATTGTGTTTCAAAACTCTTCTTTTGGATTGGTGAGATAGACTGTAAGTTACTTTTCTTTCTTCCAAGGGAGGGAAGAGGATTTATTTATATGCCTGTGCGTGTGCGTGTATGTGTCCATATATATGTTTCTTTGTTTCCTTCAGGTGCAGAGACCAGGTTTGCAGTGACTGAGACTGCTACTGCAAAGCTGAGCATTTCTGGGGAAGAGTCTCACCAGAAAAGATTCGAGAGTGATGGTCCCTGTGACTTCAATTTGAGAGAAATCTGTGACTCAGATATCAAGATAGAGAAAAATCAAAATAGTTACTTTGAATTTGATAAAGATGGGAAGAGTTTCAGACAATACTCAGTTCAAATTCAGTTTAAGAAAATGACCTCAGAAAATGAGTGTTTTCAGTCTGGTGAAAAGAGGGAATACTTTACTGAGTCCTATGAGAAGCCTCCTGAAGTGCAAACATATCAAGGTAGTCAAGGGGAAATGGCCAACAACTTGAATTCAGACCTCATCCAACATCAGAAATGTCATGTTGGGAAAATTCTTTATTTTTGTAATGAATGTGGGAAGGCCTTTAGCCAGAAATCAGAGCTCACTGAACATCATAAAATTCACACTGAAGGAAGACCTTATGAATGTAATGAATGTGGAAAGGCATTCACACAGAATGCCAAACTGGCTCAACATCAGAAAACCCACACTGGAGAGAAACCTTATGAAGGCCGTGAGTGCAGAAAGACTATCAGAAAGAAAACCATTCTTAGTGTAAATGAGAAAATTCATACTGGAGTGCAATCTTATCATCAACATAGAAAGACTTCCCAACACAGCTCCAGTCCTGCTATACATCAGAAAAACCGCACTTCAGAGAAACCTCATGAGTGTCAAAAATGTGGCAAAGCTTTTGGTGAACATGCTTCCCTTATTGCACATCAGAGTATTCACACAGGAGAGAAAACTTTTATATGTAATCAGTGTGGAAGAACATTCCGAAGTTACTCCAATCTTACCGTACATCAGAGGATCCACACTGGAGAGAAACCTTATGTATGTAATCAGTGTGGAAGAGCGTTCCGAAGTTACTCTAATCTTGCTGTACACCAGAGGATCCACACTGGAGAGAAACCATATACATGCAATCAGTGTGGAAGAGCATTCGGAGATAAGTCCAATCTTGCTGTACATCAGAGGATCCACACTGGAGAGAAGCCCTATGTATGTAATCACTGTGGAAAGGCTTTCCCACGTAAGTCCAGCTTTATTGTACACCAGAGAGTCCACACTGGAGAGAAACCTTATAAATGTAATCAATGTGGAAAAACTTTCCGACAGAACTCCAGCTTTATTGTACACCAGAGAGTCCACACTGGAGAGAAACCTTATGAATGTAATCAGTGTGGAAAGGCTTTCCTATATAGGGCCCTTCTTGCTAACCATATGAAAACACATACTGGAGAAAATCCTCATGAATGTCATAAGTGTGGTAAAGCTTTTGGTGAACACTCTTCCCTTATTGCACATCAGAGAATCCACACTGGAGAGAAACCTTATGAATGTAATCAATGTGGAAAGGCTTTCAAAGAGAATTGTAGACTTGCTGCACATCAGAGAATCCATACCGGAGAGAAACCTTATGAATGTAATCAATGTGGAAAGACTTTCACACAGAATGCCAATCTCATTGCACATCAGAGAATCCACACTGGTGAGAAACCTTATGAATGTAATCAGTGTGGAAGCGCATTCCGAACTTACTCCAATCTTGCTGTACATCAGAGGATCCACACTGGAGAGAAACCTTATGGATGTAATCAGTGTGGAAGAGCATTCCGAGATTACTCCAATCTTGCTGCACATCAGAGGATCCACACTGGTGAGAAACCTTATGAATGTAATCAGTGTGGAAAAGCATTCCGCGATAATGCCAATCTTGCTGTACATCAGAGGATCCACACTGGAGAGAAACCTTATGAATGTCATCAATGTGGAAAGGCTTTCACACGGAAGTCCAGCTTTCTTGTACACCAGAGAGTCCATACTGGGGAGAAACCTTATAAATGTAATCAATGTGGAAAGGCTTTCAAAGAGAACTGTAGACTTACTGCACATCAGAGAGTCCACACTGGAGAGAAACCTTATGAATGTGATCAGTGTGGAAAGGCTTTCCCATATAGGGCCCTTCTTGTTTACCATCTGAAAACACATACTGGAGAAAATCTTCATGAATGTCATAAATGTGGTAAAACTTTTGGTAATCATTCTTCCCTTATTACACATCTGAGAATCCACACTGGAGAGAAACCTTATGAATGTCATCAGTGTGGAAAGGCTTTCACACAGAACTCCAGTCTTGCCGCACATCAGAGAATCCATACTGGTGAGAAACCTTATGTATGTAATCAATGTGGAAAAGCTTTCACACGGAACTCCAGTCTTGCTGCACATCAGAGAATACACACTGGGGAGAAACTTTATGAATGTAATCAATGTGGAAAGGCTTTCCTATATAGGGGCCTTCTTGCTATACATATGAGAAGCCACACTGGAGAGAAACCTTATAAATGTAATCAATGTGGAAAGGCTTACCAAGAGAACTCTAGTCTTGTTATACATCAGAGAATTCATACTGGAGAGAAACCTTATAAATGTAATCAGTGTGGAAAGGCTTTCCCATATAGTTCCCTTCTTATTTACCATCGGAAAATCCATACTGGAGAGAAACCTTATGGATGTAATCAGTGTGGAAAAGCTTTCACTCAGAATTCCCAACTCTTAAAACATCAGAGAATCCACACTGGAGAGAAAGCTTACAAATGTCTTCAGTGTGGAAAGGCTTTCAGACATAACTCCAAACTTGCTTGCCATCAGAGAATCCATACTGGAGAGAAGCCTTTTGAATGTCATCATTGTGGCAAAGCTTTCACACAGAAGTCCTCTCTTACCAAACATAAAAAAATTCACACTAGTGTGACAGTTGAAAACTGAACGACTGGGGAAACAAACATTTGAGCAGAGCATATTGATTTATTATGTAAAGTATACCAATTGCATAACAAATCAGGACCAAGCATCTTTAGCTTGGCACTGGATCTCAAATACAGGGATAGATAGGTTTTTATGCATTGAAAGAAAACATTTAACAGGAAAAAGCCAGGATTTAAGATTAGTAATATGATTTCTGATTGGAGGAAAGATTAGGGACTTTCCAAGTTGGGAGGGGTTGAGCAAATTTTGTGAATTGGGAGGGGGGAATGCAAGCAAGTCTATTTTTCCAGATATAAAACAGAATGTCACTCAATCCCTGTGATTAGCAAGCAGGTAGAATTTAGAGGAAAATGAAATTTAAGTCTCAGAATAGAGTGAGTTTTACAAAATGGAGTCAGTTTTGATTCCCATAATTGCCATAATTCTCTCACTGAAGAGAAACTGTAGGAATGTTATCAATATGGAAAGGCTTTCACATGGAGTTCCAATCCTGCCATTCATCAGAGAAGCAACTCTGGATAGAAACTTTTTAAATGTACAGTGGATAAAGCACTGGCCCTGGATTCAGGAGGACCTGACTTCAAATCTGGCCTCAGACACTTGACACTTACTAGCTGTGTGACCCTGGGCAAATCATTTAACCCTCATTGCCCCGCGGGCGCCGCCCCCCCCCCCCGCAATGTATCAAGACAGAAAGTCTTTCTCACACAGAATTTCAGTCTTGCCTACTCTGAAGGACTTATGAAAGATGAAGTCCATCTACAGAGAAAGAACTGATGGTATCTGAATACAGATTGAAGTATAATTTGTGTTAGTTTCTTTTTCTAAAGTATTTTTGTCTGTTTTCTTTCACAGCCTGACTAATGTGAAAATGTTTTGCATGACTGCATATGTATAGCTTATATTTAATTGCTTGAGTTCTTAAGGGGGGTGGGGGAGGAGGGAAGAAGAGAATTTGGAACACAGAGTTTTAAAAATTGATGTTAAATTTGTTTTTATATGTAACTTGGAGAAAATTCTAAATAATTTTTTTTTTTAAAAAGGAAGAAGGAATGTTATGGAGGCCTTTAGAAGCAAAATAAAAAATGTACTTAAATCAGAAAAGCAACACAGAAAATTTATGATTGTAATCAATGTGGAAAGGCTTTTCCATACAGAATCCATATGGCTCACCATCTGAGAATTCACACCGGAGAAAAACTTTATGAATATAATCAATATAGAAAGGCTTTCACACAGAATGCCAGTCTTGCTGTATATCAGAAAGGCCACACAGAGAAACTTTATGATTTTAATCAACGTGGAATGGTATTGACACAGAACTCTAGTCTTGCTATACATCAGAAGCCTTATGAATGTAATCAATGTGGAAAGACTTTCAGAGAGGGTCCCTCTTGGTTAACATCCATGAATTTGCACAGTAGAGAAATCTTAGGAATACAATCAATGTGGAAAGTCTTTCAGACAAAACTCCAATCTTCCTTTTCATCAGAGAACCCACACTAGAAAAAAAAAACCTTATGGATGTAATTCGTGTGGTAAAGCCTTCAAATAAGTCCTCCATTATTTACCACCAGAGAATTCCTATTAGATATAATTTTTACCACTGTAATGAATTGAGGAAAGGCAGAGCTTGTTCAACATAAGAAAATTTATTTTGGGGAAATGCCCTATGTAGACTGAGTTTAAGAAGGACTTCAATGAGAGATCATCTCTTACTTTGCATCAGAGGATTCATAGTGGAGAGAAATTGGTCAATAGAAACATAATTGTCTCTGGAAGAGGGAATATATCCTAGGGTTGAATATGCAGAAGAAATGACACAATATTTGTAAAAAGCTTTGCAAGTATTAAATCATAATGGAAGTTAGCTGTTGTTATTTCATGGGGTATAGGTCTCATGGTAGCCTTAGTGCACTAAAATATGTGGACAATTTAGTCAATTTTCATTTAAATTGTTCTTTAGAATGGTGTAGAGGAAGGTTCTCAATATGCACTGTTTGAGAGTTTCAGAAATATGTAAGATTTTTTTTTTCAGGGCAATGAGAGTTAAGTGACTTGCCCAGGGTCACACAGCTAGTTCATGTCTAGTGTCTGAGTCTGGATTTGAACTCAGGTCCTCCTGAATTCAGGACCAGTGCTTTATCCACTGGGCCACCTAGCTGCCTAGAAGATTCTAATTGTAACAGGACACTAGGTTTTGAATCAGGAAAATTAGTTCAAATCCTGCTCAAATGCTCTCTAACTTTGTATTTATGGGAGAGTAATGACCTAAAAAGCTTGAGAAATTGAATAGATCAGGTGTATAATATAGAAAAGAGTATGATAACTATGGGTTAAATAAATCTATAGATCCCAACCATGGGGCCAGGACTTCACTACAGAATGTTGGAATATTGGAAAGCAGTCTGACCGAAACTAGGTATCGACCAGTATCTCACACTATGTCAAGATTAGCTCATAAGCACACATGACTTAGATATAAAAGGTCCCCTCAAACATATTGGAAGAACCATGAAGCAGATGTGTGTCAGTTTTTGATAGGGGATCAGAGAAAATAAAATGAATAATTAAAACAACAATGAATCAAAAAAGGAAATGGAGTAATTATCTTGGGAAAAACTTTGTAGAAAGTTTCCCTCATAAAGGCTTTATATCAAAGGCTGTAAAGAAGAGATACTGCTTATATATAAGGAACAGATAAAAAGGGCTTGAACAAAGATTGAGGTGTAAAGTCAGAAACTCTTCTGAGCTCTCACAAATTCACTTCCAAACAACATTAAAGTAATGCCTCAAAAAAAAAAAATCTGGAGTGGTAAAACCAACAAAAGGACAGGGTGAAACAATTTTCCAGCCATAGACAACTTAGAGGGTCATCAAGAAAAGCCTGTCTTATTGGGGTGTGAGGCCATGTGCAGGCCATGTCCAGCAAGCCAACAGCAGGCCTTAGGAGCAACTGAATTAGTGGTGTCAGTGGCAGCTTTTGGAGCTCTCAGCATATAGGGTCAGACAGCTGCTTAAAAGGAGATTACAGGAAATCACTTGCTGTCACTGGAGATGGACTCTTTTATTGCCCATATATGGATGTAGGTCACAGTCCTAGGTCTTAGTCCCAGAGCAAGGAGGAACACTCCCAGATGTGTGGTCTCTGATCCCAGTTGCAGGGCAAGAAAGGGTGCTTATGGTCACAGACCAGAACATAGCCCAAAAGAGCAGTGATCACATCTCTCCTTAGATGATAGTGACTTGGAAGAAGTGAGAACTTATAGATGCCCCGGAACTAGCTCTGAAAACAGCTACATGGGAAACCTGAAGCTTAGGACAATGCCCCCTTCACCCTGTGAGCAAAGTCTAACATTATTATGAAGTAAAAAGTCAAGAAATAGATGGGAGGGACAGCTAGGTGGCACAGTGGATAAAGCACCGGCCCTGGATTCAGGAGTACCTGAGTTCAAATCCGGCCTCAGACACTTGCTAGCTGTGTGACCCTGGGCAAGTCACTTAACCCCCATTGCCCCCCCCCAAAAAAGAAAAGAAATAGATGGGAAAAAATGAGGAAATAAAGAATGTCACCATAGAAAGTTCCCATGGTGACAGGGAAGGTTAGAACACAGACTCAGTAGACAAAGTCAAAACAGCTATGTCCAAATCCTCCAAGAAAAATATTAATTAGAAAACAGACAACAGCTTAATGAAGGAGGCGCTGTGCACACACAGACCACCCCCCACCCCCGAAGAAAATAATGCCTCTAAAATAGAATAGGCCAAATGATAAAAGAGGCATAAAAATCCACTAAGAACTCCTTAAAAAGAATTGCCAAGGGGGCAGCTAGGTGGGTTTATTGTAAGGAAATCTCTCTTTAAAGTACTATATAGGGGCAGCTAGGTGGCGCAGTGGATAAAGCACTGGCCCTGGATTCAGAAGGACCTGAGTTCAAATCTGGCCTCAGACACTTGACACTAGCTGTGTGACCCTGGGCAAGTCACTTAACCCTCATTGCCTGCCCTCCCCCCCAAAAAAAAGTACTATATAAATGTAGTTTACTATTTAAAAAACGATGGGCGGGATGCTATCAGAAAGACCTGGAAGGACCTGCATGAGCTGATGCAAAGTGAAATGTCCTGTATACAAAACAACAGCTATATTGTGAGATGATCTGCTGTGAATGACTTGGTTATTTTCAGCAATGCAATGATCTAAGACAACTCTGAAGGTCTTATGAAAAATGCAGTCCATCTACAGAGAGAGAACTGATGGTATCTGAATACAAACAAGCATAATTTTTTTGTTAGTTCCTTCATCTGAAGTTCTGTTTTTGTCTGCTTTCTTTCACAACCTGGCTAATATGGAAATGTTTTGCATGACTGTTCATGCATTGCTTATATTGAACTGCTTGAGTTCTTGGGTGGGGAGGGAGGGAGAAAGAGAATTTGGAACACAAAGTTTTAAAAAAATTGATGTAAAATGTGTATTTTACATGTAATTTGGGAAAATAAAATTCTAAATATGAAAAAAAATTGAGTATAATCCTCGGGATGTGTGTGTGTGTGTGTGTGTTTTTGTGGGGGGACTGGATATTTAATCAAACAGGACTTTCAAGCATTCCAGATGAAAAGACCAGAGCTGAATAGAAAATTTGACTTTCAAATACAAGACAAACAAAATGATAAACAGGAAAGAGATGTTATAAGGGACTCAATAAGGCTAAACTGTTTTGATTCCTACTTGGGAAGATGATACTCGTAACTCCTAAGGCCTTTATCATTATTAGGGCAGCAATAAGGGTTGTACATAGAGGTTATGGTGTGATGATATCCCAAAAAAAGAAAAAAAGGGGAGGGTGAGAGAAGGGGATGCATTGGAAGAAAGGGAAAGGGACAAGTGGAATGGAGTAAATTATCTCACATAAAAGAGGCACCAGGGCAGCTAGGTGGCGCAGTGGATAAAGCACTAGCCCTGAATTCAAGAGGACCTGAGTTCAAATCTGGCCTCAGACACTTGACACTTACTAGCTGTGTGACTTTGGGCAAGTCACTTAACCCTCATTGCCCCACAAAAAACCCCAAAACTCCACAAAAACATAAAAGAGGCACCAAAAGACATTTTACAATGGACGAAAAATGAGGGGCAGGGATGGCAGACAATACTTGAACCTTATACAACAGATCAAAGGTATGGGATATTGGTGTACTGTCCAAGTTTTCACAGGCATACAACAATGAGCTCAGTGTTTGGGAGGCTCTGAAGGAAAGTGTGGAAGAGAAGAGGTATTAGACTGACTACTAAACTGAAGGTCTACAGAACTGTTGCACTGACTTCATTGTTGTATGCCCGTGAAACCTGGACAGTATATCAGTACCATACCAAGAAACTGAAATCACTTGCTTTTGAATAATGAAGATTCTGAAGATCACCTGGCAGGATAAGGTACCAGACAGGTTCTTTATTGAACTAAACTTCCAAGCACTCAAACTTGATTGCAGAGAGTACAACTGTGATGTGCTAAGGCCATGTTCTTTAAATGCCAAACCTACACTTGCCTAAAATATTATTTTACAGAGAACTCACACAAGGCAAGCCCTCACATGGATGTCAGAATAAGTGATACAAGGACACTTTCAAGGTCTCTCTGAAGAACTCTGGAATTGTAGGACCACTTGGCATGCCATGCCCTCATCAAAGAAGGTGCTGTGCTCGATGAGCAAAACACAACTGAAATAGCTAAAAAAAAAGTGAGATGCACAAATTTAGATAATCCATCCCAGGTGTTCATATAGACTATTTGTGCCTGACCTGTAGGAGAGCATCGTGAACTCATATTGGTCGGATCATGCACAATTGGACACACTGTAACTTGACTCTAACATGAGATTATTTTTATCCTCTTTGAGTACTAAGAATAACCACCAATCAACCAACCTCTATCTCCATCTGGGTCCATGTTGCTGAGTTTTCCTAGCTCCAACCCATAGGAATGTGAGTTACTTTCTGTGACTTTCCTCAACCCCACTCTCTTCCCCATGCTGCCTGCTTTCTGCTACCACCTAATCCCCATCTCCATGCCATCTGCCTCTACATGCTTTGTGCCATTTGTCTCTGTATTTTCTGTATCATTTGTTCCTCCATCCTCTGTGCCTTATTAAAATGTGATTGAAGCATTATCCCCTGATGCCATTGTGACCTTTCTCAACAAGTATACAAAGAACTGGGAGTGCCTGTCCCCATTACATAATTCTACAAACTAATTAGCAGTTCATTACAATATTTTTGTTACTGTGTACAATGTTCTCTTGGATCTACTCACTTCACTTTGTATCAGTTCCTATGTCTTTCCAGGGCTTTCTGAAGCCATCCTCTGTTATTTTAACACAATACTATTCAATAACAATCATATACCTCAAGTTACTCAGCCATTCTCCAAATGATGGACATTCCCTCAATTTCTAATTTTTTCACAACCACAGAAAGAGCAGCTATAAACATTTTTGTACATATGGGTCCTTTTCCTTTGACATGTTTGGGATCTTCAAAGAGAACCCATGATCTCTTGACTTGTAGGTTAATTAAACTTAAGTGAGGCACAGTTGCACAAAATCAGCCTCTCTTTTCTGGTGTCATCAAGGTCCAGTGGTAAGATGAAAGTCAGGACGAATGGCAGAGACCCAGGTTGCAGTGGATGACCTTGGCATCCTTGGTGTTTGACCAAGCTCTAAGCACTCAACAATCCTGCTTCTATCACTTCCTTGGCCATTGGGTCCTCCTTCACCAATTACACCTGGAGAAGTCTTCACATGCTTGGGGTATCCCCCGACTCATTGACTTATTTGTGGCCCATTGGTTACCTTCAAGCTGGTTTAGCCCATCTGCTGAAAGAGTTTACTGGGGTGTGCTGTTATACATGGCACACCTTCATGGAGCTACTGGGAGAGTTGAGTGCTAGTTGGACACCAAAAATACACAAGCAGCCCTGAAAAGAGTTCAGCAAACTTTCACACCAGTGGTGCTAGGCCTCCTTGAACACCCATATACCTCTGTCTTTGGGATACAGACCTAGAAAGAGTGGTACTGGGTCAAAGGGTATGCACAGTTTTATTGGCCTTTTGGCATTGTTCCAAATTGTCCTCCAGAATGGTTGGGCCATTTCACAATTCCACCAACCCTAATTCTGACTACCAAATAAAAGGAAATTAAGAACACAGAAAAACCTTTAAGACTGTTGTAGCCAATCATTTGGGATGACTGGGATAGATGGAAGATGAGGGGGGTTGAGGAAAGGGAATCATGTCATTTCAAATATGGATTGTTACTGTTTGTGCCATTCCTTTCCCTTATGTATGTCTTCATTCTAGTGATACACAAAGTGCAAAGAAAGGTTGTTAGAGAACATGATGATGATACTTATCAAAAAGAAATATTGATAGAATTATTTCACCCACTATAACAAGAGGGTAACAATGCATTAGAAAGCAGACCCAGACAATCTGTTCTGTGTAAGAAACACCCTTGAAATAAAGATTCACATAGTATTAAAATGAAGGGGTGTCATTTTGTAATACAGTTTGGAACTCTGTTTTCAAAGCACTCAACCATATATGCTAGTGATAAACTACTAGTAGGTCTATAAACTAAAGAGATCAAAGAGGAAAAAAGCCCATACATGCAACACAAAAGTATAGTTGCTGTTTTTTGTTATTGAAAACTGCAAACAAAAGTGGTTCCCCATATATTGGGAAAGTGACTGAATAAATGATGGTATAAGAATATGATGGGGCATTATTATGCCAGAAGAAATGATGAAAGGCACAGCTTCAGAGAAACCTGGGAAGAGTAGTTTGAACAAGAGTGAGAAATAATGATTAATAATCAATATCTTGGGGGATTCAGTGTTCCCCTCTTTCTTAGTCCTTTCCCCACCACTCCAAAAGCAAGTTCTCCATGAAAGTATGATTCATCTGGGTCAAACCCAACCAAACAAAGGGGTCTTAGGTGGAGACAGATCCTTTTGTCTAGATAGCCAAAGGACTTTACTAATGACATCTGGCTTGCACAACTACACCTAGATGGCAACTATTTTGTTCTGATAAGCTTGGGTGGAGGGTCTACATTTTTTCTCTGTCATCTTTTTTTTTTTTGTGGGCCAATGAGGGTTAAGTGACTTGCCCAGGGTCACACAGTTAGTAAGGGTCAAGGGTCTGAGGCTGTATTTGAATTCAGGGTCTGTGCTTTATCCACTGTGCCACTTAGCTGCCCCTCTCTGATATCATCTTGACCAAGAGTTTAGTGACCAAACTTCATTTTAATATAACACACCTCCAAATCATGTCAACCAATTAGATTTGGTTGCTATGTGATGGGTATATAAATTAACCCCACCTGCATTAGGGATCTTTGATCTGAGAGACATTTCCAGATGACCATCCTTTTATTTGTAATCTGCTGGCCTATTAATATAATGATTAAATTACCCAGAAACCATGTCTCTCATATTTTTAATTGTCACATGGGTGTAGAGTGAAATGAACAGAACCAGGAGAATAGTTTATATTGTAACAACATCAATCAATACATTGAACCACCATGGCTCCAGAAACAGTGGTTTCCAAAATATTTTGTTCTCAGAATTCCTTTCAACAACAAAAATAAACAAACAAAAATTTGTTCTGAAGCCTCTGGTCATTTCTAATTATTTAAACTAATGTTATATTGTGATGTTTAAAAAGATCAAGAGACATAATTTCTGGGTAATGAACATTTTATTCATAATGCTAGGAAATTACCAATATAATCATTAGTGACATTCTCAAATACCAAAGATGAATAATGGTAGTGGGTTTAGTTTTGTATTGTGTATATATGTACAAATTATGTTTTATATTATGTATTAAGTTACTATATCTGGAGGCCATATTTCCTTGCACTACTCATGTTTTCCCTATTAGTTCATTTTTTAAGTTTTCTTCCACATGAAATTATTAGCAATGTTATTCTTTTTCTCTTATTTTCCCCTATTATTCATTTTATGACTCCCACTTGAGGAAGGCTTTAAGCATCTCATTCTCCTCTTACATTGAGTTATTAATGGCTTGCCAGTCTAGGTTTCTGTCCTCATGATCCTTTTTTTTGTGGGGGGTGGGGAGAATTATCCCCAGATGAATATTGGGCTCTTTTCTTCAGGCTTAGTGAACTGCCACAAATGCCCCTACACAAGATATCCTGCCCAGTTACCTCCTTTCCTCTTTTCTTTGGCAAAACAGTACAGAACACGGCCACCCTATTAGTATCACAGCCTGGGCTAAGTTGTGTCATTTGCAGTTTAGATCTTTGTGAAAATGGGAGAAAGTGAAGGTCAGGATGTGAAACTGAGCCCTTCAATAACCCAGACATATAACCTGCCCTGTTCTCTGCTTCTCTGCTCTCTGCAGCATATAACACTAGCACTGTGCTGGCCCTTCTGGCCACAGCAAATTCCTGCAATTTGGAGTTTGGATTTACACAACACTAGAAAGAGGGAAAGGGGTCGGGTTGTGGGGCTGCATTTTGTTGCAGGCCCAGGAGTTGAGTTGGCTTGTGCATCCTTGATGTCAGGGGCATGGTGGGTGATAAAGGGGATGCTGAGTGAGACTGAGTTTGACATGAGCTCCTGGAGATTTTACCTTTTTCAAATTCTTGGTGTACTAGACATGGAGACTAAATAAATTCTTTTTTAGGGAGGTTTGAGAGGTCATGAGAATCAGAGGTAATTTGTAGTCCTTCAGATTGATGGCCATGTGACCTGAGAAACTGTGTGATTTTCATAGTAAATATTATTATGAATTCAGTGGGGGAGCCCATTTGGAAGCATGGATAGTTCAGGCAAGGGAGCAAGAAAGTGGAGAGTGATGAATCTCCAATTGTCTTAAGGCAGGAGACCAAGCTGGAAATTTCCCTCTTCTCTCAGGAGTTTTGTAGGACACTAAAGTATGTTGTGCAGCTCTTTCCTCTCCATTCCCTTCTGAGGCTTGCAATGAGGAAGGGGAGGGGATGGAGTAATTCCTACACTATCATGTTCAGTTTATTTGACTTATTGGGTTTTTCTAGATTTGTAATTGTTAAATTGTCTCCACATATCCTGTCTTTGAGGTTAATGTCTTGCTAACATGAAGACTGTTTTCTATTCATGTTATTGCTTCTTACGCTGAGGAAATGGGGCCTCACCACTGGCCTGTTGGACTGGAAAGCAGGGTCATAGGGTGTCATCACTGACCTGCACCAGGGCTTGCTTACCTGGATGCCACCTGTACTGGACTGTGCCCCATTTTTACCTGAGTGAGACAGATGGTTCCTGCCAACCTTCTACATTGTGTTGGCCTGGAAAATTGTTTCATTACTTTCTTTTGTTGGTTCTGCTACTCTGGAATTCATTTGTAGGCATTATTTTATAGTTGTTTGGGGGTGAATTTGGAGAGTTCAGGCAAGCTCCTGCCTTACTCTGTCATTCTGAATATGGATATCTAAAACTTTTCTTTTTTTTGTGGGGAGGATTAAACTTAGAATATGTAGTGACTGCTTTGTGCAAAATAGGAAATTTCACTCCAGTCCATTTAAGGCCACTGTACCAAACTATGTACATTGTCTTTCCATAAACAGTTTTCTTAATTTCGATATGCACACTATTTTAAAAAATACATCTTCTAAATATCTGTAAGAGGCACTGGCAGGCAGATTTCTGACCTCAAACGCGACCCTTATTATTCAGGTAAGAAAAAGTGAGTCAAAATTCTTGATAGTTACAGAAGTCTTCTACTATGAATACTGCACTGTGGAGACTGGCAGAGATGTCCCTTTATAGTCTTAAAACACCTTACTTTCACAGATTTACATTGAAGATCAAAACTAGGATGAATTACACAGGCTGCTGCCAGGGGCCTTCCTTCCTTTATATTGATCAGGAAGAGTCCCTTAACTGCCTAGTTTTGGTTGTGTTCATTCCAGATTACTAACCAACTTGTACTTTGGTTCTATTTTTAGATTGTTTCAGAGGCTGGGGTAAAAAAAAATAAAATCCAAGGATATCTCTTTAAATTCCTCTGAGTTAGTCCAAGTCAGGACTCTTCTTCTGGGTATCTAGAACCTTAGATCTAGAGCTTCCCCCACCCCCATCCCTTTCCCCAGTCTCTAGAGAGAATGTCATACATACCCAGAAAGGACTTTATTCAGTAGACTGATACCAACCATTATTTTAGTCTCAAGTAATTCATTCACAGAACTGTTATCCACTACAGGGTTATTTCTCCCAGTCACAGATCAAGGTGCCCTGGCTGGCCCACATCCCTAGCCTATTCCCAGGCATCCAGATCTAAGGCCTAGGGTTTTTCCAAAGGACTCCAAGCTTGCTGAGTCTTTGGTATTACATAAACAGATTAGTGCCCCTTAGGACAGATAGTACAAGCCATAGGTGATTGGGGTTGTGACAAGCCCTGTTACTGGCTGTAGGGTGCCCTGGGGAAAGGTGCTTGAGGCCATGTACAGAGTAGGTGAACCCTGAAAGTTGGCCCCTGAAGGCAAAATGGACTTTGTCACTAGCTTCCCTTTCTCTAACTTGGCTTCCTGCAATCGCTTGGCTTTGGCCCTTCGATTCCCAAACCAAATCTTGACTTGTGTCTCCGTGAGATTCAGAGACCTGGAGAGCTCTGCTCTTTCAGCACTGGGCAGGTACTGGTTCTGTTGGAATTTCTTTTCTAAGACCAGACGTTGTGTTCTCGTGAAGGGCATTCGAAGCTTTCGATTGTTCTTGTGTTTTTGGAGAGTGCGTGGTGGGGGACTGGGGGGTCCTGTGGGAGACAAGCAAAGACAAAGAAACTAGTTGGAGTCCAACACTTGGGCGCCAGGCCTTACAGATTCTGGGTGATGCAGTTCAACTGACAATTTTGTCCTTGTTTCACTGTTATGACTCTTACTTATCTGTATCAGTTGCTGGAAGAGTTGGTGGGGATGCAAAACAATTAGGGGAAAAAAGTGACATGGGGGTAGTCTAGTTGGCAAGAGGGAAATATAGGAGAGGGAAGAAAGAGAGAGAAACCAAATAAGTCACAACTTAGATGTTGAACATAACATAATAGAGCAATTCATTTTGTAGTTAGATTTTTTTTCTTTGAACAAATTTTTGCAATATTTGATTCAACGGCTGACAAACCTAATCTTCAATTGGTTCTGCATCAAGTTAATTTAACAACAACAACAACAAACCAATGACAATAATAACTAGAATTTATATAGCACTTGATATGTGCCAGGGATTGGGCAAATTCCTGACAGATATTATCTCATTTAATCCTCAGATAAACCCTGTGGTAGAACTAACCATATAAAAGGCCACAAAAATGTTATAATTAAATTCAGAAAAGCAAAAATATTAAATGCATTCCTTTTAGGTCAAAATACAATAAAAATTGCACTTAATGAAGGACCATGGAAACATAGATTAAAAATTAATTGGGGGGGGTGCAGCTAGGTGGCGCAGTGGATAGAGCACCAGCCCTGGAGTCAGGAGGACCTGAGTTCAAATACAGCCTCAGACACTTAACAATTACTAGCTGTGTGACCCTGGGCAAGTCAATTAATCCCCAGTTGCCTCACCAAAAAAAAAAAAATTAATTGGAAACTAAAAACCTAATCTTAAAGAATGAGTTAAATATCAAGTCAAAGAAACAATAACTAATTTTACTAAAGAGAATTATAATAATGAGAACATCAAAGCTTATGGGATGCAGCAAAAGTGGTAATGAAAGAAAAAAATATATATCTCTAAATGAGTACATCAATAAAACAGAGAGTGATCAATTAACTGAATATGCAATTAAAGAAAAAAAACTAGAAAAAGAACAAATTAAAAATCCCTAACCACCAAATTGGAAATCTTGAAAATTAAAGGCGAGATGAATAAAAATTAGTGTAAGAAAACCATTGAATTAAGAAATAAAACTAGGATCTGGTTTTATGAGAAAAAACCATAACACTAATAAAACAAGTCATCCACTAGTATTTCAAAAAGGAGAGAGAGCCAAATTACTAGTACCCAAAATGAAAAGGGCGAATATTGCACTAAATGAAGATTAAGTTAAAACAATTATTAGAATTCATTTTGCCCAATTATATGTCAATATATTTAACAATTTAAGTGGAATGGAAGAATACTTACAAAAACATCAATGGCCTAAATTAATAGAAGAGGAAATAGAGTATCTGAATCAATCTGTTTTAGAAAAAGAAATTGAACAGACCATGAATGAGCTTCCTAAGAAAAAAAAACCATCAGGACCAGATGGAATTGCAAGTGAATTCTATTAAACATTTAAAGATTAACTATTCCAATATGAAATAAATTATTTGGAATAATAGGCAAAGGATTCCTACCCAATTCCTTAAATGCAACAAAGAGGGTGTTGATACCTAAAGCAGGAAGAGCAAAAACTGAGCAAGAAAATTATAGACCAAATTCACTAATGAATATGGTTGCAAAAATCCTAGATAAAAACCTAGCTAGGAGTCTACAACAATATATCATAAAGAATATACCTTATGAAAAAAAAATAAAGTAACAGTAGATAATATAAAAAAAAAGAATATAC
The DNA here is from genome assembly GCF_019393635.1 of Dromiciops gliroides. NCBI lineage: Eukaryota > Metazoa > Chordata > Mammalia > Microbiotheria > Microbiotheriidae > Dromiciops > Dromiciops gliroides. The sequence continues at coordinate 653,375,329 of NC_057863.1, read as the reverse complement.
CTTATGACCACTTGGGATTTATCCTAGAAATACAGGGCAGTTTCAATATAAGGTAAATTATTAACATAATTGATTACATCAGTAAGTAACAAGTCATATGACTATATCAATAGAAGCAGAAAATGTTTTTGACAAAATACAATGCACATTCCTTTTCTTTTTCCGTTCCTTTGTAATTTATGGAATAAAACAAGCCTTTTCATAACATAGAACAGTAAAAAATATGATAGTACATGGAACACTCATCCTATTAAAAAGACTTGAAAGCATATGTATAAATGGGTTTTTCCTTGAAATAAGAAACATCTATCTAAAACCATCAGCAAGAATCATCTGTTAATAGTGATAAACTAGAAGTCTTCCCAATAAGATCAGAAGTGAAACAAAGATGCTCACTGTAACCAGTATTAATGTATTAGAAATGCTAGCAATAGTAATAAGAAAAAGAAATTGAAGGCATCAGAATGGGCAACCGGGTAATAAACTACTTCTTTTCACAGACAACATGATAATATACTTTGAAAATCTCAGAGATTCAACTAAAAGGCTAACTAAAACAATCATTTCAACAAAATAGCAGGATATAAAATAAATACATAAATAATCAGCATTTCTATATATCATTAACAAAGCCCTGCAAGAAAAGATAATTCACCAATAAAATTGCCAATTCTACCTAGATTAATCTAGCTATTCAGTGCCATATCAATTAAATTACCAAAAAATTATATTATTGAGCTAGAAAAAGAATAATAATATTTATTTGGAAGATCAAAAGATCAAGAGTATCAAAGGAATTAAGAAAAAAACCCATAAAGGTAGAAGGTGCCAGATTTTAAACTATATTATAAAACAGTAATTATCAAAATGGTCACTGCTAAGAAGTAGAAAGATAGATCAGTGGAATTGAGTATATATACAATATAGAGTAGTAAATGAATACAATAACCTTGTGTTTTATAAATGTAAAGATTTAAAATTTTAGGATAAGAAATCACTGGTGAAAATGGTTGGGAAAACTAGAAAGCAGTCTGGCAGAAACTAGGTATAGACTGGTATCTTACACCATTTACCAAGATAAAGTCAAAATGGATATATGACCTAGGTAGAAAGGGAGACATCATAAGTAAAATAGAAGAACATGGAACATATTACCTATCAGATTTATGGTTTGTAGAAGAATTTATGAATAAACAAGAGATAAAGACCATTGTGAATTATAAAATGAATAATTATAATTACACTAAATTAAAAAGGTTTTGTAGAAATAAAACCAATGTAGTCAAGACCAGAAGGAAAGCAGAAAGTTTCTTGGATAAAGACCTCATATCTCAAATACTTAGGGGATTTTGTTAAATGTATAAGAATACAAGTCATTCCCCAATTGATAAATGATCAAAGGATGTAAACAGGCAGTTTTTGGTGGAAGAAATCAAAGCCATAGATAGTTATATGAAAAAATGCTCAAAAGCAGTATTGATTAAAGAAATGAAAATTAAAACAACTTGGAAATACCATCTTCTCACCTATCAGATTGGGTAAAGTGATAGAAGGGGAAAATGACAAATGTTGGAGAGCATGAGAAAAAAGTGGGACACTAATACACTATTGGTGGAACTGTGAACCTATCTAACCATTCTGGAGAACAATCCAGAATCATGCCCAAAGAATTATAAAACTTTGTATACCCTTTGACCCAGTTATACCACTATCAGGTCTATTTCCCAGGGTGATCAAGAGAAAAAGGAAAGAATCTATATGTTTTAAAGTATATATAGCAGCTCCCTTTATGGTGGCAAAGAACTGGAAATTGAGGGGATGACTATCAAATAGGGAATTGCTGAATAAGTTGTGCCATATGATTGTGATAGAATACTACTGTGTTGTAAGAAATGATAAGCAGGTTGATTTTAGGAAAACATAGTGAAAGCCTTTCCATATTGATTACATTCATGTTTTCTCTGCAGCATAGATTTTCTGATGTTTCATAAGGACTAGAATTATATCTGAAAGTCTTTCTACATTGATTACATTTATAAGGTTTCTTCTCTCCAGTGTGAATTCTCTGATGTTGATGAAGAGGGAATCCCCTCCTGAAAGTCTTTCCACATTGATTACATTCATAAGGTTTCTCTCCAGTGCGAATTTTATGATGGTCAATGAGATTTGAATTGTGGCTAAAGGCTTTCCCAACTTTATTCCCTATATAAACCATTTTTCCAGTATAACTTTTCTGATATCTAATGACATCTGAACTCAAGATAATGGCCATTTCCTGTTCAATACCTTGATATATTTGCACTGGGGGAGGCATCTCATAAGACTGAATAAGCCCTGTTTTTTCAGTAAAGCATTCCTTAACTTCACTAGACGGAAAAAAGTACTTCTCTTGTGTAATTTCCTTACATTGAATCAGGACTGAAAATTGCCTGAAATCTTTCCATCTTTATCAAATTCACAGTGACTATCCTGATATCTGAGTAAATCAAAGTCACAGGGACCATTACTCATGAATCTTTGGTGGTGAGAGTCTTCCACAGAAACCACTCAATTTCAGAGTGGTCTCATTCATTGCACACCTAGTCTCTGAATCTTAAGAAAACAAATATATACACACAGACACACATATGCATAGAAATAAATCCTCTTCCTTCCCTTGCAAGAAACCAAACTGACATATTATATCTCACAGTTCAAAAGAAGAGTTTTCAAACTTAGTGGGCAGAATCAATCAATTGAAAATGTTATTAACTCACATCTTCAGGATGATTTGATTTATGAAGAGCTTCACAAAAAATGACATTGGATGCTCACAACAAACCTGTGATATAGATACGGTTCTCATTACACTTTACACCTGAAGCCATAAGCTCAGAATAGCCAAGTGACATGACCAACATCCCTACAAGAGACAACAGTACTCAAATCCTGGAACTGAATGTATTCTTTCCCTAGCACCAGAGGACCTTACTCCATTTCACTTTTGTTGGTTATTCTTTTTAATTCATTGTGCTCAAGAAAGACTCCCCCCCCCCAGGCAATGAAGGTTAAGTGACTTGCCCAAGGTCACACAGCTAGTAAGTATCAAGTGTCTGAGGCTGGATTTGAACTCAGGTCCTCCTGAATCTGGGGCCAGTGCTTTATCCACTGCGCCATCTAGCTGCCCCAAGACTTCTTTTTCATATGGACCAGTTTTGATGCACTATCACTTGGTCATCCTTTATAAATTTCATATGCTAAGCTGAGAAAGTGGTTTAAACTTTTCACCTGTCATGTATTAGTTTTCAGTGTTATAGTCAACTTACATTCTATTCAGATTCATTGATATTATGCCATTTGCTGCACATATATTAAAAACTGACATTATTCTGTCATCTACCATATCTTTGACCTAACATAATTTTCCCATTCATCCTTTCTAATATTAATTTTTTTCAGTTTCCATCTCTAAGATCATATCAAAATTTCCAGCTTTTTTTTTCTAGTTGCCAGAGGCTTAAAATTTTGTTATGGCCCATGACTTTTTTTTTTTAGTAAGGCAATTGGGGTTAAGTGACTTGCCCAGGGTCACGCACAGCTAGTAAGTGTTAAGTGTCTGAGGCCAGATTTGAACTCAGGTCCTCCTGACTCCAGGGTCAGTGTGCCACCTAGCTGTCCCACCCATGACTTTTTTTTTTTAAATCTTAGTTTTGTCTTAGAACATTTATTTATTTATTTATTTTTCGCGGTGCAATGGGGGTTAAGTGACTTGCCCAGGGTCACACAGCTAGTAAGTGTCAAGTGTCTGAGGCCGGATTTGAACTCAGGTACTCCTGAATCCAGGGCCGGTGCTTTATCCACTGTGCCACCTAGCCGCCGCCCCATGACTTTTTTTTTTTTAGTGAGGCAATTGGGGTTAAGTGACTTGCCCAGGGTCACACAGCTAGTTAAGTATTAAGTGTCTGAGGCCGGATTTGAACTCAGGTATTCCTGAATCTAGGGCCGGTGCTTTATCCACTGCGCCACCTAGCTGCCCCAGCTAAATACTCTTTAATGGCACCTTAAGCAGTAAATAACTGCACAGTTTTGTTACAAACATATTTTTCCTCTGCCACAATAAGTATATGCATGTTTGAAATATGAGGGTTTCTTTATTCAGTGATTCCCAACCAGTATGATCTGACACACAATGATTTTCATGTTCATGCAGTGATTGATTACAATCAAACTCTGATTCCTTCTAAGTAAAACATTCTTTCAAATTGTTTCCAAATTGCTAGAAAGGTTTCACTTGCAATTACAAATCAATTCCCAGTGGATGGTCACAGGCAATCACATACCAATATTTGCTTTCTGTAATATTCTGCCCCAGAGTAGTTCCCTCATTCCAGGGTTACCTCGTCATTATATTTCATTAGTGCAATAATTATCAGATCAACATATTACAAATATGTATGTTGTTATTCTTTGGAAAACATGCTCACCAGTCAAGGATATGAGAAAACATCTTGAAACCATCAGAGATCATCACAACCATTCTACAAAAAAAGATCTAGGGGGCAGTTAGGTGGCGCAGTGGATAAAGCATCCGCCCTGGATTCAGGAGGACCTGAGTTCAAATCCAGCCTCAGACACTTGACACTTACTAGCTGTGTGACCCTGGGCAAGTCACTTAACTCCCATTGCCCCGCAAAAAAAACCCCACAAAACAACAACAACAACAAAAAGATCTAATATTGCCTCTCATTGTAGTGTTAAGGTTAATTTTTGATTTGAACTTATCTTCTGCTTGAGTTACTATTCTTCTATTGGGAAGATTTTCAAAGAATCTAATTGGCAACATAGGTCAGTTATTCTGTAGAGCTTCTGTGAGGGTATAGATATTGGGTCTTTGGTAGAAAGAAGAAACTTATGTCTGAATATTTCTTTCCTTACAAATTTTGCTTAATATAAAAGCATTTTAAAAATGCAAAACAATATAGGCACTTGAACTTCAAAACCACTTAACATTTAATAAGCTACTTGTTATTAGTAAATAGAAAAAGAAATCTTTTTTATATTGTCTAGTGATTCATTTTGGTGACTGGTTTCTGACTTGGTCCATTAATTCTCACTAGATATCGTCCTTTATATTTCTTCCATTTCATGGCTAAATACTTGGAGATGGCCATCTACGATTTGTGTCTCCAAATTCTTTTCCTGCTTTTGAAAATCCTCTACAATCTCCTTTTTCAACTAAAATAATTCTCTCAAAAGTTATGAATCATCTCCAGTGTCTATTTCTCAATCCACCTCTTCCTTGACCACCCTGCCACCTTTGACATTGTCAATCACCTCCATTTCCTGTATATTCTCTTTTCTCTAGTTTCTAGGGATACTACCATCTCCTGGTTCTCCTCCTCCCATGTCCAAAACTAAACTCCTTGTCTTTTCACCAGCCCTCTCATCTTTGTACTTGATTATTGCTATCAGGGTACCACCCTCCCAATCATCAAGCCTCAAATCCTAGGAATCACTCACTCATCATCTATCACACACTCACAGACCTTAAGCCTTTGGGAAGTCCTGTGGATTCTACTTTTGTACCCTCTCGCCTAATACTGATTGGTTCAGGCCAGTATAACTTCAAACCTGTGGCGTTGCAAGAGCCTCCATTGTCTCTCCAATCCACTCAATCCTCCCAGCGGCAAATTCATTTTCCCAAATAAAGCATACATTTGACCATGTCACTACCTACTCAATAGCCTCCATTGGCTCCCTATCAGCAGGAGTGAATACAAAATCTGCTGGTTGCTAACACCCTTCATCTGCTTCCCCTCCCCTTATTTGGCTCCTTAGGTCTACAATGCTCACTCTGACTTCCCTGAAGTCACACGCAAAAGCCCAGCCTCCACAATAAACCTTTTCCAGTTTTCTTCATCTTAATTCCTTCCCTTTCTTGATTAGCTCTAATTTATCCTGGATCCAGCAGGTCTCCATATAATTGTTTGTTTTCTTCTCCACTACATTGTGACCTCCCTGACAACAGGGGTTGTCTCTTGCCTTTCTTTGTATCTATGGCTCTTAGCACAGTGTCTGGCAGAGAATATGTATTTAATAGGTGCTTGTTGACTTGAAGAAGGTTTAGGAAAGAGCAAATATGGGACAGGATCAGTCCTTTTTTTTTTTTTTTTGTGGGGCAATGAGGGTTAAGTGACTTGCCCAGGGTCACACAGCTAGTAAGCGTTAAGTGTCTGAGGCCAGATTTGAACTCAAGTTCTCCTGACCCCAAGGCCAGTGCTTTATCCACTGCACCACCTAGCTGCCCCCTGCATCAGCCCTTTTTGGTTGTTTTTAGGAGATTTACATGCCCCAAAGTTCTCCTATCCTTTTTTTTTTTTTTTGTGAGGCAATTGGGGTTAAGTGACTTGCTCAGGGTCACACAGCTAATAAGTGTTAAGTGTCCAAGGCCAAATTTGAACTCAGGCCCTCCTGACTCCAGGGCCAACGCTCTATCCACAGAGGCACCTAGCTGCCCCCAAAGTTCTCAATAATGACTCAACATAGGATCAGAGATTTATCAATAGAAGAGAAAAGAAAGGCCATGATGTCCAACTTCTTAATTTCATAGATGGAAAAACTGAGGCACAGAGGTTCAGTGACTTTCCCTGGATCATATTGCTAAAAAGCATTTAAAAAAGAAGTCCAAGGGGCAGCTAGATGGCGCAGTGGATAGAGCACCGGCCCTGGATTCAGGAGGACCTGAGTTCAAATCCGGCTTCAGATACTTAACACTTACTAGCTGTGTGACCCTGGGCAAGTCACTTAACCCCAATTGCCTCACTAAAAAAAAGATAAAAAAGATAAAAAAGAAGTCCAAGTCAGAACTTTCTGCCCCTAGCTTTGTATTTCCTTCACTACAACACAGATGTTTTTTGTGATAACAGCCTTCATATACCTGCTTTTATCTCACTCACCTGCACAGGAGTTCCTCAGGCCTATTTGGTCCAGGATCCATGATGCTTCCCTTTCCTCCAAATAGGAGATTAAATCTTCTCTGAGAACAGGAATTCCTTGGCATGGAGAATAAAGAAGGGATGAGGATGGAGAACAACGTATACTTTACCCCTCTTTAGGGAAAGGAGACATGCAAGCAAGGCCTATAGGACGGTTCTCAGGACTCCTCAGGAATGGTTGACATAGTATTTATTGTTAGAAGCTTGGGGGTAGGGAGCAGATCATGCAAACAATTTGGAGCTAGAAAATTCTGTCTTTGACTACTTCATAGAAAGAATGGCATAATCCATAGCTTCCATTATCTAGAAATTAGAGTCAGCTGATAGTTCAGTGGCGAGAACCCTGGGCTTGGAGTCAGGAGACTCCAAGACACTTAGTAATTGTGTGCTTCTGAGCGCGTCACTTAATCTCTATTTGCCTTAGTTTCCTCAACTGTAACATGTGGATCATAACAGCGCCAAACTCAAAGGGAATTGTGAGAATTAGATGAGATAATTTTTATAAAGTGCTTAGCACAATGCCTGGCACATAGTACATGTACATAAATTTATATTTCTTTCCCTTCCTTTCCCATCATCTCTCTTGGAATTTAGAGGAAGAATGAAACAAAGATAAACTTGCTATAAAAGGCAGGACTAGGAGAATGAGCTACAAATTATGCTTGTTAACAAGAAGAGTTTTTTGTTTTGTTTTGTTTTTTTGTGGGGCAATGAGGGTTAAGTGACTTGCCCAGGGTCACACAGCTAGTAAGTGTCAAGTGTCTGCGGCAGGATTTAAACTCAGGTCCTCCTGAATCCGGGGTTGGTGCTTTATCCACTGCGCCACCTAGCTGTCCCCAAGAAGAGCTTTTTAAACATGACTTGTCCCAAAGAGGGAGGGGTTGCCTTGTTAGGTATGGGGCTCTCTTCACTGCCCATCTACAAAGAAAAGTTGCATAAGCAGTTTTCAGAGATTTTGCAGACAAAATTCAGGTCTAAGCAGGCATTCTAAATCTCAGATTTTATATCACTTTTTGTGTGTGTGTGTGTGTGTACCAAGAAGCTACAAAAAGTAGGAAAGCTATAACTTCAGGAGCAACAAAAGGAAATGTCTGCTTCCTATCATAAAATGCAAGGATGTTTTATTGGGAAAACCAGGGAGCACTGGGGCCCTAGTGAGACCAGCATTTCTGCCTTTCTAATAATTGATAAATGCTTAAACTCTGTACACTAGGGGAATAAGGAAGATATTCCTTTAATGGCAGATTCAGGGTTCCCAGGGGGAAATAGTGCTTACCCACAGAGAGCAGGTTCCTGGAGTTTTCCAGCATGACTTCCTTGTACAGCTCTTTCTGAGAATTGCTCAAGAGACACCACTCCTCCTGGGTGAAATCCACAGCCACGTCCTTAAATGTCGGTGACTCCTAACCATTAAGATTCACAAGACTTAGAGCTGAAAAAGACTTCAGAATTCATCTAACTCAACCTTCATCAATGCACAGGAGGAAACTGAAGCACAGAGAAGGGATTCCCTAAAGCTCATCCCATTTCCGAGTGGTGGAGCCAACACGTAATCATGAAAAACCCGATGGAACACCGAGCAAAGCAATTTCTACTTGCAGCTGGACTAAAGGTGACAAACATCTTCCTATGAAATATTTCTCTCTGTGGAATCAGGGAGAAAGCATATGTTCTATCAGTGAGGGATGAGAATCTGGAGGGACAAAAGAAAGAAGGTGATATGAAATCTCTTCCTCATCCAAATTCTCATCGTGACATGGGAGGAAAATTCTGTGAAGTTTGTGAGAGGCTGGCAAGTACTATGTATTATGGATGACATGACCCCTTATCAGTGAAGAGAGAGAAAGCAAAGAAAAAGAAGTAATCCAGTTAATTTTTAAGTCTGAAAGTTTTACCTCCATGAAAACATGAAGAAGATTCTTAAGAGATGTTAATTAAGTGGCGCAGTGGATAGAGCACCGGCCCTGGAGTCAGGAGGACCTGAGTTCAAATCCGGCCTCAGACACTTAACACTTACTAGCTGTGTGACCCTGGGCTAGTCACTTAACCCCAATTGCTTCACCAAAAAAAAAAAAAAAGAGAGATGTTAATCAAAATCTCGAATGTACTGAGTAGTATGAGCCTGTTATCAGCCATGTGAAGAAGAACTATTTATAGGTATACTGAGGACATGAGATGACAATGAATAAGATTTGTCACAGCCAAAACATCTTATGTTTATGATTAATTTCACTTCTTAATGGCATGTATTCATTATTCATTTGTCATATGGAAATAAGAGTAACTATGATGGGGAAAGGAGTGTTCTTTTATTTATAAAAATGTAATATTTTATTATCAGGGTGGGGAATTGAGATAATGCATATGAAAGACAATGCTAGTTTATAAGAAATTAGTAACCTAAAAATACAAATAAAAGACTAGGACACTGAAGAGCAAGAGTCAGGATAACGAGTTAAGAGGCAGAGTGATGGATGAAATAGAAGAGATTGGCCATCTGTGAAAATGCCTTGATACTTACTTGAGAGGGGCCATCTATTTTTCCAATCTGCTTCATATAGATAGAACAAGTTTGGAGAATGTGTTCTTATTTGATTCTCTCTTATCTCATTACCTACTGTTTCCATTAGTGCTATGATTTGCTTTTTTTCAGAAGTTCTATCATTTAGGAACAATTCTTGATCCTCTGGATAAGAAGTCTTTTCCCTTTCGTCATTTTGATTTCTTCTATAACATATCCAACTTATGTACTTCAAAAAAGCATATTTCTCCTTTAACCTCTTTTTCTTTCTAAATTACTTAACTTCTGAGCAATTAAGGCATTATTTTCTCCCTACTATTTTAGATTCCTAAACCATTCCTTTTCACTGGAGCCTTTTGAGTCACTATTATTCATTGCATTTATTTATTTATCTATCTATTTATTCATTCATTCATTCATTTATTATTTTGGGGGGGTGGGGCAATGAGGGTTAAGTGACTTGCCCAGGGTCACACAACTAGTAAGTGTCAAGTGTCTGAGGCCAGATTTGAACTCAGGTCCTCCTAAATCCAGGGCCAATGCTTTATTCATTGCACCACCTAGCTGCCCTCAACCTCCCCCATTCTTTTTTTTTTTTTTTTAGTGAGGCAATTGGGGTTAAGTGACTTGCCCAGGGTCACACAGCTAGTAAATGTTAAGTGTCAGAGGCCGGATTTGAACTCAGGTACTCCTGAATCTAGGGCCGGTGCTTTATCCACTGCGCCACCTAGCTGCCCCAACCTCCCCCATTCTTAAGGAACCTGAGCCCCCCTTCGAACTATCATTCTATCTCACCTCCTTTTCTTAGCCAAAATTCTGGCCTTTTCTCAGTGGTAATCCTTATTGACCTTCCTGATCTGTTCAACACAGTTGGCACCCTTTCCTCTAGGATTCCCATTCATTTGGGTGGTTTTCTCTCCAGCTTTCTTCTGTACCTGTCTGCCCACACCTTTTCAGCCTCCTCAGATGGCCCATGAACCACATCACAACCCTGAACTCTGCATTGTCCCCTTGGCTGGGTTTTGGGCCCTGGGTTCTCTTTATTCTACATTCTCTATCTTGGGATTGATTCAATTCTCATCTCCATGCACATAACACCCAGATCTCTACTGCCACCTCAATACCTCTGCTATTTTTCTACCTTTAGGAAATTTCAGATTTCATATCTCAAAGACAACTTAAATAAATTCAGTGTATCTAATCAAGAACTCCTAATTTTCCAACTCTATACCTTGCCCCTCTAGCAAACGTCCCTCTTTCTATAGAAGCCAACACCATTTTCCCAGTCTCTTAGGTTCAGAAAGCTGCCATGATCATGGGATCCTCTCCGTCCCCTACCCACATTTACAATCAGTTGCCAAGTCTTGACTTTTCTACTTTCCAAGCATCTCTCAAATCTGAGCCCTCCCCTCCACTCACACAGCAACCACCTTCATCCAGACCCTCCTCACCTCTCCCCAGACTGGAAGCCCTTGTTCTGGGATGGGCCTGACTCAAGGGGCACCTTAGGAGTTTAGATTCTGGATGAGAACATCAGACCCTCCCAGGTCAATCAACAGTTAACAGCAGATCTGCTTGGCCAGAGCAGGAAAAAGATATTCAACAAGAACCAACACTGAGGAAGAAGATAATTGGTTTGACTCAGTGAAGCCCCCATCAGGCTCTATCATATTGGGCACACCTGGAGCTCACTGTGGCTGTGGGTCCTCAGCCAACCTAAACTGGAGGATGACGTCAGTACATTTTTCAGGGAAAACTATCCTACTTTTGATATTAGAAGTTAAGACTGGCAAAGTGGATCGGGCCAGGTTATGACTGGAGTCAGGGAGACCTGTGTTCAAATCCAGCCTCGGATAATTACTACCAGTGTGACCCTGGGCAAGTTACTTAACTGGTTTCCTATAGTTTCCTCAACTATAAAATGGGATAATTTCAGCACTGGCCTCATAGAGTTGCTGTGAGGAAGATCAAGTTAAATGTTATTTGTAAAACACTTAGCCCAGCAACTGCTATATAATATGTGCTCTATAAAATGCCCATTCCTTTCCATGCCTTCCTATCACCCCCTCAGAATTGGCTGCCCTGCCTCTTATCTCTGACTACTGGAGTTTATCCTCCCCACTAGAGTCAAAGTAATTTTCCTTAATTAGAAATTTGACCACATGACCACTGTACTCGACCAATTCCAATGTGTGAGGGAAAAATCCATCCTCTTCTCAATAATTCTCAGGAACTCAGCAGCGAGGTGACAAAGGCTTTATTTTCTTCTCATGAGAAGGAGGCACCCTAGTGTGCAGCTAGTGGGTGCCCAGAAAGGGGGCTTGCAGGCCGTTTTATACCCTAGTCCCTAATGGGAATGGACCTTCCCCTTTTTCATCACTGGTCGGGGTTACAATCTACACGCAAAAACTAGCTAATCGGAACACAGTATTCCCACCCCTCTTCCTTGTATGGGCATAACTCAGGAGTGGACTTATATGGACAGAACTCTGGAGAGGACTTAATTGAGACCAGGGCTCCTTGAACCATGTGACCTTGCTAACCTGAGGGGGAGAAGGGGATCTGAGACCTTTGTCCTACAAACAGGTCAGGAGGAGTATGTCTGACTTGTTATATCCACATTGAGAGGAGACAACTACCCATTTCTCACACAATGGTTCCCTATTGCCTTTAGGATCATATATCAACCCATCAGCCCCAATAGCTTTTTTTTTTTTCTGGGGCAATGGGGGTTATGTGACTTGTTAAGGGTCACACAGCTAGTAAGTGTCAAGTGTCTGAGGCCAGATTTGAACTCAGGTACTCCTGAATACAGGGCTGGTGCTTTATCCACTGTGCCACCTAGCTGCCCCCCAACGGCTTTTTAAAAGTATGTGATAATTTTGACATGTTTTTTTTCAAAGCTGTTCAGCTGGTCTATGTATCTTTCTTTTTTTTCTATATATTGTTTTAATCATAAAAGTATTTTATTATTTTCCAGTTACATGTAAAGATAGTTTCCAACATTTTTAAAATAAGATTTTGAGTTCCAAATTTTTCTCCTTCCCTCCCCTTTCTCCAAGACAGAAAGCAATCAGATATAGATTATATATGTACAATCACATTAAATATATTTCTGCATTAATCATGTTGTGAATCAGAACAAAGAAGAATCAGAACAAAAGGGAAAAACCTCAAAAAAAAACCCCAAACAAACAAAAAAAGTAGAAATAGTATAGTTTGATTTGCATTCAGATTCCAGTTTCTTTTTCTGGATGTGGAGAGCATTTTCCATCATGAGTCCTTTGGAATTGTCTTGGATCATTGTATTGCTGAGAAGAGTTAAGTCTATCACAGTTGATCATCACACAATGTTGTTGATACTGTATACAATGTTCTCCTGGTTCTGCTCACTTCACTCAGCATCAGTCCACTTAAGTTTTTCAAGGTTTTTCTGAAATCTGCCTGCTCATCATTTCTTACAGCAAAATAGTATTCCATTATATTCATATAGCACAACTTGTTCAGCCATTCCCCAATTGATGGACATCCTCTCAATTTCCTTCCCTCCTTCCTTCCCTCCTTCCTTCCTTCCTTCCTTCCTTCCCTCCTCCTTTCCTTCCTTCCTTCCTTCCCTCCTTCCTTCCTTCCTTCCCTCCTTCCTTCCTTCCTCCCTTCCTTCCTTCTTCCCTCCCTCCCTTCTTTCCTTCTTCCCTCCCTCCCTTCCTTCCTTCCTCCCTTCCCTCCCTCCCTCCCTCCCTTCCTTCCTTCCTTCCTCCCTTCTTTTGAAAGCAGGTAGAGCAAAACTATCCCTAGTGACTCAGTGGATAGAATCCTGGATGTGGAACCAGGAGGATCTGAGTTCAAACCTGACCTCAGAAACTTACTGGCTGATCCTAGTTAAGTCACTTCATTGTTATTTGCCTGTTTTCTCAACTGTGAAATAAAAGTAGTAAGAGCATCTACCTCTGGGTGAAGAACACTCAGAAAGGATTTTGGGGAAATATAACCCACTGAATGTTTTCTGTTTTTAGAATCCTTAAAGTCTCCCTCTTTGATAGATGCAGTGTGTCTCCTTCAGTGCCTCCCTTCCCCCCCCCATTGCTAAAGAACTCTTAGGACTTGGAAAAATTCTAGGAATTCACCTTTCTTTCTCAATCCAGTGGAAGAAGTCCAGCAGTAGCTTAACAAATGCTAATTAACTGACAGATAAGAGTTTTTTGAATAAGGTTCAAACACTTAGCTAAAAGGCCTTTTAACAGTTTAAGAATCCTGTTTTCTTTTAAAAATGAAGTCACAGGGCAGCTAGGTGGTGCCATAGATAGAACACCAGCCCTGGAGTCAGGAGGCCCTGAGTTCAAATCTGGCCTCAGACACTTAACACTTACTAGTGGTGTGTGACCCTGGGCAAGTCACTTACCCCAGTTGCCTCCCCCCCCCAAAAAAAAGTCACTTTTCTCTCCCTTTCCTCCCTCAATGCCCTGCAAGATCTTACCCCAAACTACTCTGAACTGTCTCTGGGTCAGGTAACCCAGGAGGAAACCAAATTTATATTTGTGTGTATCTGTATATAATTATCACTGGAAATGAAGGACCCACATGCCCATTCCCTCCTCAAGGTGTGTGTCACAGTCCTGAGTGACTACAAAAACTTCAGTGTACCTGCCCACCTATATCTGGTGCTGATTATCTGACCGTGGCTAGCAAGGACTCTGAAAATTCTTGCAAAAGGATCAAACAAGATGCTATTTATAAGACATTTAGAATACGGAAAGTGCCAACTACCCAGGCCCAAATGCCTTCTAGGCTGCTTACACCTCACTCCCCCTCCACCTCCTCTCTCCCACTGACACTGGCCTCTTGGCTGAGACTCAGCTAAGACTCTCCATGTTCTGGCTCTGGGCCTCTGCGGGCTGTCTCCGGTGCTTGGAGTGTTCTCCCTCCTCTTTTCCACCTCCGGGCTTCCTGCCACTCAGCTTTAAAAAAAAAAAAAAGCTTTTCCTGGCCCTTGAAACTGCTGACTCCTTCCCCTCCCACTTAAAGATGGGCGCAGCTGCTTAAATGTTATCTCTCCCACTTTAGACTATGAGCTCCTTGAAGGCAGGGACTGATTTTTCCTTCCTTTGTATCATAGGAGTCTTTTGTTTGTTTTCATTCAGTTTTATTTTCCATTCCAAATTCTCTCCCTTTCTTTGAGAAGGCAAGAGAAATAGAACCCATTACAGATTCTATAGGAGTTTTGAACAATGCCTTTCCTTGGTTCTTGAAGAGGTCTTACAACATTAGGAGCTGATGTCATGACCTGCTACTTTCTAAATATTTATTGACTTTACCTAAGAAATGATAAATGCCAGGGATTCAGAGAGGCCTGGGAAGACTTGTGTTAACTGAGGCAGAGGAAATGAACCATAGGAATGATTTTTGCTCTTACTACAACACAGAAAAGGAAAACAGCTGGGGAAGGCTTCAGGGCTCTGCTCTGACCAGACAGGAGGCACGTGAGAAGTGCTTTTCCATGACTTTCAGTTGCTATAAAGGAGAGCTTTACAAAAAGAAACATAGAGGAATGGGAAGGGAGAGGGAGGGAGGGGTGTGTGTGTGTGTGTGTGTGTGTGTGTGTGTGTGTGTGTGTGTGTGTGTGTGTGTGTGTGTGTGTGTGTTACAAAAAGAGAATGGTGAGGGGAAGCTAGGTGGCACAGTGGTTAAAGCACTGGCCCTGGATTCAGGATGGACGTGAGTTCAAATCCAGCCTCAGACACTTGATACTTACTAGCTGTGTGACCCTGGGCAAATCATTTAACCCACATTGCCCCAGCCCCCAAAAAATTTAAACAAAAAAAAAGAAAGAGAACTGTTATAGAGATTAATGAATGAAGTAGGTTTCTTGGACAGTCAGGTATAATGAGGGAGAACTCAAAAATCAAAACCATGAAGGCAGCAGGGGTTGGGGTGGGGGAGGCAGTTATTGCTAGAGATGGAAAAGAATTAATGAAATAGTTGAAAACACAGAAGAAAGCAAGGCAGTGATATTACTACTGTATTTGATTCCATGTGTATTTTTTTTTTTAGTGAGGCAATGGGGGTTAAGTGACTTGCCCAGGGTCACACAGCTTGTAAGTGTTAAGTGTCTGAGGCCGAATTTGAACCCAGGTACTCCTGACTCCAGGGCCGGTGCTTTATCCACTGCACCACCTAGCTGCCCCTGTATTTTTTTTTTTAAAGAAATGATAGGTAAGAGAGATGGGCATCTCCATAGACAATCCTATATTTATGGAAATGACCATGTTTACTGATGTTGGTCAAGTCTGTGGTTGCACTGCACTCACCTGCTGTGGGGGTCTTTGGGGTCCAGGGGCCATTCCCTCAGGCTCCCTGCTTGATCCTCTTCCAGCTGAGCAGGGGAGGGAGCAGGATCCCAGAGGGGAACTCGTCTTTCCCTTCACTCCCCAGGCAGGGGAGTGACCTATAAGGATTTAGAGGGTGAGGTCCCAAAGGAGTTACAAAACCCCAGGCCCTGCCTTCAGGGCAGAAGCTCCAACCTGAAGAGGAGGGAGGCAGGTTGAACCTGGTGGCCACTTTCCACCCTCATTCCTTCTCTTCTGTCTCACTCCCCTCACCCATGGTCCCAGAGACCCAAGAGGCAGGAAGGGGTTTCATACCCCAGATGGAGGAAACCAGTCAGTCTCAGTGACTCCTGTATCAGAGCTCTCCCTCCCACTGAGGCTCACTGAGCAAGGGCTGAAGGTCAGATGACGTGACTTATTGATAAAGCAGAACATTTGGGACATGATGGGGAACCAGGAACCAGCCCAGGAGCCAGGAGGAAAGGGTGCTCCTGGTGTCTCTGGAGGACACTCACCAAGAGCTCAAACGGTAAGACTGAGGCCCAATGGAAAGGGGAGCCAAGCAGAAGCAGGGCACTGGAAAGGGTCCGGGCTCAGACCCCCTGGGGTCTTCTGCAGGCACAACAGTTTTGCTTCCTGGAAAAAGAGTGATCTCAGCTCCAAAGGCTCCAGCTTCCTGCTAGTCTGTTCCGGGCAGCCCCTCCCTCCCAGGCTGAAGAGCTCCGCCCGGCCCCACCCCTGATTCTCTAGGAAGATGCAAGCCTCCAAAGGCACTCAGGACCACAAGCTGAGGACCCTGTTGCCTCTGGCCCAGAAGTCCTGCCCTCCACCCCTGGCTGCCTCACAGGCGTCAAACTCCACCTCAGGCCTCAGATCTCACCCACGTGGCTCCTTCATCCCAGAAAGCTCCACCTCCCCATTCCCCACCATCTCCCTTCCTGCCTCCTTACTCCAGCTCTGGGAATCGGGACCTCCTCCACTGATCAGAATCTTCTGGTCTTTTTCCAGCTCTCTGGTGGTACATTCATCTTCTTCCTCCTCATGAGGGTATCTAGTGAATGGTTCTTCCATCTCCTGCCCTCACCCACAAAATAGTTAGATTTTCTGCTTAAAAAACATCTACTTAGGGGAAGCTAGGTGGCACAGTGGATAGAGCAATAGCCCTGGATTCAGAAGGACCTGAGTTCAAATGTGACCTCAGACACTTGACACTTACTAGCTGTGTAACCCTGGGCAAGTCATTTAACCCTCATTGCCTTGCAAAAACAAACAAACAAACAAAAAACCCAAAACAAAAAAACCCAACTACTTAATTTCTTCTTCTGGCAAGGCAATTGGGGTTAAGTGACTTGCCCAGGGTCACACAGCTAGTAAGTGTCAAGTGTCTGAGGCCGGATTTGAACTCAGGTAATCCTGAATCTAAGGCTGGTGCTTTATCCACTGTGCCACCTAGCTGCCCCTACTTAATTTCTTTTAAAATATTTCCCCCTATTTACATGTAAAAACAATTTTAACATTCTTTTTCTCAAATTTTGAGTTCCAGATTCTTTCCCAGCCTTCCTCCCCTTCCCCCATTGAAAGGCAAGCAATTTGTCATATATTATACATGTTAGTTATGCAAAACACATTTCCATCTAAGTCATGCTGTGAAAAAAAAGACACCCCCACCCCAAATAATGAAAAATTTTGTTTTATTATTATTATTTTTTTTGGCAGGACAATGAGGGTCAAGTGTCTGGGGCTGGATTTGAAATCAGATCCTCCTGCATCCAGGACCAGTGCTTTATCCACTATGCCACCTAGCTGCCCCAATAATGAAAAAATTTTTAAAAAATTATTCTTTGATCTACATTTAGGCTCCATCAGTTCTTTCCCTGGAGGAGGATAGTATTTTTCATCATGTGTCCTTCAGAACTGTATTGGGTCATTGTATTACTGAGAATAGCTAAGATTCATAATAGATCATCATACAATATTGCTGTTACTGTATATAGTGTTCTCCTGGTTTAGCTCATTTCACTTTGCATTAGTTCATGTGAGCCTAGGTTATTCTGAGAGCATGCTGCTTGTCATTTCTTTCTTTCTTTCTTTCTTTCTTTCTTTCTTTCTTTCTTTCTTTCTTTCTTTCTTTCTTTCTTTCTTTCTTTCTTTCTGGTGGGGCAATAAGGGTTAAGTGACTTGTCCAAGGTCACACAGCTAGTAAGTGTCAAGTGTCTGAGGTCAAATTTGAACTCAGGTCCTCCTGAATCTAGGGCCAGTGCTTTATCCACTGCGCCACCTAGCTGCCCCTGCTTGTCATTTCTTCTAGCATAAGAGTGTTTCATTATAAGGGGCTGCCAGGTGGTGCAGTGGACAGAGCACTGGCCCTGAAGTTGGGAGGACCTGAGTTCAAATCCCACCTCAGATACTTACAGTTAGTATGCTCCTGGGCTAGTCACTTAACCTAAATTGCTTTAAACATCTAGGGCCATCTCCAGTCATCCTGACATAAAATAAATTGCCAGCTGGCTCTGCAGGAAGGAGTGAGGTTGGTGACTTTACATAGCACTGCCTCACTGAAATCCAATTCACTGAAAGTCATGGCATGGTCCTCTTTGAGAAAGGACCAACAAGTTCCCCAATTGTTGGGCATTCCCTCAATTTCAGATTCTTTGCCAGCTGCTATAAATATTTGTGTATATTTTTGGTTTTTATCTTTTTGAATTGAGGTAGTAGTGATATGGCTGGGTCAAAGGGTTTTCTAGCCCTTTGGACATGTTTCCAAATTTCTCTTTAAAATGCTTGAATAAGTATAGAACTTCACCAATAGTGTATTAGTGGGGTAGCTAGATGGTGCAGTGGATAAAGCACTGGCCTTGGATTCAGGAGGACCTGAGTTCAAATCCAGCCTCAGACACTTGACATTTAACTAGCTGTGTGACTCTGGGCAAGTCACTTAACCCTCATTGCCCTGCAAAAACAAAACAAAACTAATAGTGTATTAGTGTTTTAATTTTCCTACATCCCCTCCAACATATATCTTTTTCCTCTTCTGTCCCATTAGCCAAACTGATATGCATGTACTGGTAGCTCAGTGTTGTTTTCATTTGCATTTCTCTAATCAATAGTGATTTAGAGCACTTTTTTCATGTGACTCTAGATAGCTTTGATTACATTGCCTGAAAACTGCCTGTTCATAACTTTTGGCCATTTATCAATTGAGGATTGGCTTTTATTTCTATAAATTTGACTCTGTTTTATATATATTTGAGAAATGAGGTCTTTGTCAGAGAAACTTGCTATAATTTTTTTTCACAGTAATGATTACTATGTATTTCTCTCCATTCTATTTCACCCTGTTTATCCTACTTTCTCTCTCCTTTCCCCGTGTCCATTCTCAAGTGTTTTACTTCTGACCTTTACCTCCCCCAATTTGCTCTTTTTTTATCAGCCCCCCCCTTCTCTTTTCCCCTTCTCCTCCTACTTTCCTGTATGATTAGAAAAATTTCTATACCCAACTGAATGTGTATGTTATTTCCTCTTTGAGGCAATTCTGATGAGAGTAACCTTCACATGCTCTCCTCCCCACATTTCCCCATCTTCCCTTCCACTGTAAAATCTCTCTTGGGTTTCTTTTATATCAGATAATTTACCCCATTCTACCTCTCCCTTTCTCCTTCTCCCTTTGCCTTCTTTTTTCTTTTTTTTTTCTTTTCTTTTCTTTTTTTTTAATGAGGCAATTGGGGTTAAGTGACTTGCCCAGGGTCACACAGCTAGTAAGTGTTAAGTGTCTGAGGCCAGATTTGAACCCAGGTACTCCTGACTCCAGGGCCGGTGCTCTATCCACTGCGCCACCTAGCTGCCCCCGCCTTCTTTTTTCTTATTCCTTAATTTTATTTTTTAGATATTTTTAGATAACCATCCCATCATGTTCACATCCACATCCTCCATCAATGCAGACTCCTTCTAATTGCCCTAATATTGAGAAAGTTTTTAGGAGATACAAGTATCATTTCCCCATGTATGAATGTAAACAGCTTAACCTTATTGAATCCTTATGATTTCTCTTTCCTGTTTTCCTTTTTATGTTTCCTTTGAATCTTGTATTTGGAAGTCAAATTTTCTATTCAGTTCTAGTCTTTTCATAAAGAATGCTTGAAAGTTCTCAATTTTACTGAATATCCTTTTCCCCCGGAAGGATTATACGCAGTTTTTCTGGGCAGGTGATTCCTGATTGTCCATTTTAGCTCTTTTGTCCTCTGAAATATCATTCCAACTCCCCTCCCCCCAACCCCCTTCATAATCTTTTAATATAGAAACTGCTAAATCTTGTGTTATCCTGTGGCTCCACAATATTTGAATTGTTTCTTTTTGGCTGTTTATAATATTTTCTCCTTAACCTGGGAGCTCTAGAATTTGGCTATAATCCTGAAAGTTTTCATTTTGGGATCTCTTTCAGGAGGTGAGCAGTAGATTATTTCAATTTCTATTTCACACTCTAGTTCTAGGAAATCAAGGCATTTTTCTTGGATGAAATTTCTTGAAAGATAAAAAGAGCTTAGAGGCTCTTTTTTTGGTCATAGCTTTCAGCTAATCTAATAATTCTTAAATCATCTCTCCCGGATCTATTTTCCAGGCCACTTCTTTTTCCAATGTGATATTGTATATTTTCTTCTTTTCATTCTTTTGATTTTGTTTTATTGTTTCTTGATGTCTTATGGAATCATTAGCTTCCACCTTTCCAATTCTAATTTTAAGGAATGATTTTCTTCAATGAGCTTTTGTACCTCCTCCATCTGGACAATTCTGCTTTTTTTGGGGGGGAGGGCAGCGTAGGGCAATGAAGGTTAAGTGACTTGCCCAGAGTCACATAGCTAGCAAGTGTTTGGTAGAATTCACTTGTGATTCCATCTGGTCCTGGAGATTTTTTCTTAGGAAGTTCATTGATGACTTGATCAATTTCTTTTTCTAAAATTGAGTTATTTAAATATTTTATTTCTTCTTCTGCTAATCGGGGTAATTTATATTTTTGTAGATATTAATCCATTTCATTTAGATTGTCAAGTTTATTGGCATATAATTGGGCAAAATGCTTCCTAATAATTGTCTTAATTTCCTTTTCATTGGTGGTGATTTCACCCCTCTCATTTTTGATACTAGTAATTTGGTTTTCTTCTTTTCTTTTTTGATCAAATTAATTCCCATTCAATTTTTTTTAAGTGAGGCAGTTGGGGTTAAGTGACTTGCCCAGGGTCACACAGCTAGTAAGTGTTAAGTGTCTGAGGCTGGATTTGAACTCAGGTACTCCTGACTCCAGGGCCGGTGCTCTATCCACTGCGCCATCTAGCTGCCCCTCCATTCAATTTTCTCATTGTTTTTTTTACTCATTTTTGTGTCAACTGCTTACTGAGTTGCTAAAGTTGACAGTTGGCCCTGGAGGAATGATCCCTTTGATCATCAGACCCAAGGGTGGTAACCTGCAGCTGGCTTGTTGTGGTAACCAATCACTCTGGTAGCAGGCCCCCCGAATGGTAATTTAGTTGCAATCTGCTGAATCCCTGGGCCTGGTTTGCTCTGGAAATAGTCTCTCAGCTGGGAGGTCACAGGGGTGGGAATCTGTTGTTGACCTACTTAGGCAGGGTTTCACTACTATTCAGCAGGCTCAGAGGTCTGTTGTAGGCCCCTGCTGTGAGCCCAGAAGCTGTTGCTGCTGCTCCTAGACCTCTCCTCCCTCCCACCCAGGTAAGACAGACCTTTCCTGCAGGGCTGGTAGATTGCTTCCCTGCTCCTTGGAGAGTCCAGAGGTAGTTTTGGGTTGGTTTAGGGGGGAAATCTGGGAGAGCTGGAGTGGGTTGCTTCCTCACTCAGCCATCTTGTCTTGGAATCCAATCGTTTTACTTTTTTTTTTCTTTTCTTTTTCTTTTTTTAGTGAGGCAATTGGGGTTAAGTGACTTGCCCAGGGTCACACAGCTAGTAAGTGTTAAGTGTCTGAGGCCAGATTTGAACTCAGGTACTCCTGACTCCAGGGCCGGTGCTCTATCCACTTCACCATCTAGCTGCCCCCCAATTGTTTTACTTTTAAGAATTTTACTTGCTACACAGTATTTATGTTATTGTAGATTTTTTTGGCTATGTAAAGTGAATATTTTGTGAAATCACCTTTTCTAATTGAAATGTTGGCACAAAAGTTCAGAGTTCTAGCAAGTACTAGCAAGAAAAAATGTTTTGCACATTGCTAATTTTATCTAGTGTGCTTCATTTTATGGGTTACTTATGATTAGTGTGCTAGAAAAAAAGTACACATTATCAGGATTAATGTTTTGTTATAAAGAATTGTATGCAGAAAAGTATGTTTTAGCAATCTCTACAACTTTTAGTGGTTACAAGAACCTAACCCCCTATTTCGCATAGATGCAATGTATGAACATTCACATTTTTGGCTTTTGCACAGTTTTCTAGTGATATTATCCCTGTGAGAGTTGAAGATTGACTGGATTTTTCCAAGTTTTCCTCTAACACTCACATTTAATTGATGAAAACATTTTTGAACTTCAAAAAAACCAAAAAAAACCCCCAAACCCAAACTCTTGCTTCATCTCTTCTAGGTGTAGAAAATTAATATATATGTTTAATCTGCCTGTCTCCTACAAAACAGATCAGAGAACATGTCTCCTATTAAAAACAAGATCAGAGAACATAATGTCTCCTATAAAACAAACCAGAGACAGACAGGAAATATAATACCAATTTATTTTGTCCCAAGAAGAAAGAACCATGATTATGTGGAGACCCTTCCAAAGGGAGCTCAGAGACCTCCTCTTTCCAAGGGTTTATTTTTTTTTTTTGGTGGGGCAATGAGGGTTAAGTGACTTGCCCAGGGTCACACAGCTAGTGTCAAGTATCTGAGGCTGGATTTGAACTCAGGTCTTCCTGAATCTGAGGCCAGTACTTTATCTACTTTGACTCCTAGCTGCCCCTTTCTAAGAGTTTTTAAGGTTTCTTTGCTCATAGGTTATAGAATAACTTCATTAGCATGATACAAATCAACCCAAAGCAAATACTGCAAATGTAAATCAGTTAAACAGCTCAACTTAAAACGGATGCTATGGTTAGATGATGTGAATACAGGAAGAGTGTTATCAAAGACTAGGAGGTCTACATGGTTGATCAGGAGAATAATAAGATCTATTCACTTTCTTGGGAAAGAAGACAGTGAATAAGAATTGCAAAGGGGCATTTAAATTTGTTTATTCTCTTGGGGAAAGTAAACAGGGACTGTCTGGTTTCAGTTCGAAGTCTTTGAGCAAAAGGCATTTTGCTCCTATTAATCCAGGTTCTCATAAAATCCATTTGGATAGTAAGGCAGTTCTATCAAATCTAGGTGATCCATACATTCATATTCACATAGGTATTGTAGTTAAATTTGTGCCTGGGCTACATTTTTCCCTGAGGCTTTGTTTGTAGCTGTTTTGAGGTCCAGCTCTTCTTCTGGGTTTGCATAATTAACATCCCTATCCCTAAGCTCCTTTTATGATGGTATTCTTTTTTTTGTTTGTTTATTCATTCTTCTATCTTATTTTCTGACTTTAGACTGGATATTATGGCTGAGTTCTCTGTGTTTCTAGAGGGAAGGTCTCAGCTAGTCCTGCTGCTGCTTTCTTGGGGGCTATTCACTGTTGTATTATTCCAGGATGTCAAGGACAGATCAGGCAAAGTACCTCGTGAGTTTTAAGTGTTCCCTAAGTGGTCTGATTCAGGGAAAAGTCCAATTGTTGCCCCCTTGGTCTGAGCTGTGCTAATTCCTGGCCTGGATTTGTGCCTGAGCAATAGTAGAATCCTGTTGGACTTCACCCCTATGAACCAGCTGGAAAGCAATGTTAGATCAGAGTGACAGAATAGTAGGCTCCCTCTGAATCTGGGAGTCCTTTTTTTAATTATTGCTCTTCAGGCTTCAGATTGAACTTAAAGCTATAAATGAGATATTGCTCTGTTCCTGAAATCAATCATAAATTGCCACTGATTGCTTTTGTTTTGATTCTTCTTAGTTCAGAGCCAGCAGGGGCTCTGCATCTCAAAAAGTCATTCATGAATACAGGTGGGTTGTTTTTTTTTTTCAGTCCACTCTGGATCTGTAACCTGGAAGTAGGTATTGTTGTTGTTTTATAGTTTTTCAGTCATGTCCAATTCTTTGTGACCCCATGGACCATGGCATATCAATAGTATCCATGTGATTTTTCTTGGCAAAGATATTCTAATGCCTTGCAATTTTGTTCTCTCTTAAAGCAAACAGAAGTTAAGTGACTTGCCCAGGGTTACACTGCTAGTAAGAGTCTGAAGATGGATTACAACTCAGGTCTTCTTGACTCCAGTCCCAGCATTCTATTCACTGAGTCACATAGCTGGTAAGGGTGACAAATCTTCCAGGTGGCACCTCTTCCCACATTGTGCCCCAATATGGTTCTGGATCTCTTCTTGCTCAGGTGTACAGCCTCTCTCTGTCCACAAGGAGGGCACCTGGCCAGACTTAATGTCCATAGACTTTGTGTGTGTGTGTGTGTGTGTGTGTGTGTGTGTGTGACAAAGAGGGTTAAATGACTTGCCCAGGATCACACAGCTAGTAAGTGTCAAGTGTCTGAGGCCACATTTGAACTCAGGTCCTCCTGAATCCAGGGCCAGTGCTTTATCCACTGTGCCATCTAGCTGCTCCCAATGTCCATAGACTTTTTTTTAAATTTATTTTTTTAACAAGGCAATGAGGGTTAAGTGACTTGCCCAGGGTCACACACCTAGTGTCAAGTGTCTGAGGCTGGATTTGAACTCAGGTACTCCTGAATCCAAGGCCAGTGCTTTATCCACTGCACCATCTAGCTGCCCCCCTGTCCATAGACTTTTGTATCTATCTCCCTATGCTCACCTAGAAAGGAAAACTGACTCACTATGACTTTTTCTTAGATTTCCACATCAGGGTTTGACCTGGTATGTTTTTTTTATTTTTAAAATTAAATTTTTTTTTTTATTTTTTAGTGAGGCAATTGGGATTGAGTGACTTGCCCAGGGTCACACAGCTAGTGAGTGTTAAGTGTCTGAGGCTGGATTTGAACTCAGGTACTCCTGACTCCAGGGCCGGTGCTCTATCCACTGTGTCACCTAGCTGCCCCTGACCTGGTATGTTTTTAAAAAACTGATTGGAAAATTTTGGGGGGAGCTTGGGCTTGGGGGAAGGGAGCTTATTGTATTGCTTCTTGCTGTTCTGGCTCTACCTCTTAATTATGAATTTCCTATTGTGAGATTTAAAATTGGATATTAGATCATAAATCTCCCCTACTTAACCTTTCCCTTAATTTATCTCCAAGACTAGTAAATGGAAGAAGCTTCTGGTTTTCTAGATAGACCTTTTATTGTATAGTAGTCACAAGGTGATGTTGATTAGAAGGATAGGAAAGTAGAAACACAATACAAATTGTCTTAAGTGTAAGCTTAGTCTATATTCCTTATAAAAACTCACCAAAACCGAAGGCCACCTTTGGAGAGAGAGAGACTGTCTGTGCAGCGCAGTCAGGAGACCAGCAGAGCAGGAAAAAAAAAGCCCCACTTCCGTTCTCTCCTTGTCTTTTAAGCTCGCACCCGGGAAGTCGAGTGCGCAGCAGGCAGACTGACGTGCGTAGCTCATGCCATTGGTCTCCTCCCCAAAAGGGTGGTCCTTCAAAAAAACTGGCGTCTTTCAGTTATCCTGACTGACTGTTAAAAAACTTTCCTATTTTTTTACCACACTATGTTGTCAACGATTATTATGCCATCTACTTTGTGTCCTGGTCTTAGGCTTTTCTTTTATCCAATATAGCAATTAATATTTTTTTTTGCCTCAGGCACTTGCTGGCTAGGTGGCCTTTGGTTAATTATTTAACCTCTACCAGGCTCAGTTTCCTCATCTTATCATCCAGTATTTAGATAGGTGAGGGTTGATGTTGTAACTTATAGAAAGAAGCCACTGACTCATTCACAGTTCTTCCTTGAACAATGTTGCCATTACTGTGTACAACATTCTGCTGCTTATGTTCACTTCACTATGCATAAGTTCAAATAAGTCTTTTCAAGTTTTTCTGAAACCATCCTGCTTGTCATTTCTTATAGCACAATAATATTCCATGGGGGCGGCTAGGTGGTACAGTGGATAAAGCACCAGCCCTGAATTCAGGAGGACCTGAGTTCAAATCTGGCCTCAGACACTTGACACTTACTAGCTGTGTGACCCTGGGCAAGTCACTTAACCCCCATTGCCCCACCAACAAAAACAAAAAGAAAAAGAAAAAAAACAATAATATTACATTACAATCATATCCCACAGCTTATTTAGCCAGTCCCCAACTGATAGTTATCCCTTTGATTTCTTTTCTTTTTTTTTTGGCTGGGCAATGGGGGTTAAGTGACTTGCCCAGGGTCACACAGCTAGTAATTGTCAAGTATCTGAGGCTGGATTTGAACTCAGGTACTCCTGAATCCAGGGCTGGTGCTTTATCCACTGTGCCACCTAGCCGCCCCCTATCCCTTTGATTTCTAATTCTTAGCCACAACAAAAAGAACTGCTATAAATGTTTTTGTATAAATGGATCCTTTTCCCTTTTTTGGATGTCTGAGGGATATAGAACTAGCAGAGGTATTGCTGGATCAAAGGGTATGCACAGTTTTGTAGCTTTTTGGACATAGTTCCAAATTGCTCTCCAGAATGGTTGGATCGGTTTACAACTCCACCAAAAGTGCATTAGTGACCAAGTTTTCTCACATCTCCTTCAAGATTTATCATTGTCCATTTTTGTCATATTAGCCACTCTGATAGGTGTGACATGGTATCACATAGTTGTTTTAATTTGCATTTCTCTAATTAGTAGTGATTTAGAGCATTTTTCCACATAGCTATAATAGCTTTGATGTCTTTGAAAACTGCCTGTTCATGTCCTTTGATTATTTATCAATTGTGTAATGACTTGTATTTTTGTAAATTTGACTCAGTTCTCTATATATTTGAAAAATGAGACCTTTATTGGAGATATTTATTACAAATTTTCCCCCCCTGAGTTTTCTTTTTAATTTTGGTTGCATTGGTTTTGGTTGTGCAAAAACTTTAAAAATTTTATATAATCAAAATGATCTATTTTATATTTTATAATGCTCTCTATCTGTTCTTTGGTCCTAAATTCCTCCCTTATCCATAGATCTGACAGATAAACTATTCCATGCTCTCTTAATTTGCTTAAGGCATTTTTCTTTATATGTAAATCATGGACCTATTTTGACCTTATCTTGGTATATGGTGTGAATGTTGGTTAACACCTAGTTTCTGCCATACAGTTTTGCAAATTTTCCAGATGTTTTTATTGAATAATGAGTTTTTGTCCTAAAAGCTTGGATCTTGGTCTTTATCATATACTAAATTATTATGATCATTTACTATAATATAATTTGTACCTGTGTTGTTTGAAATATTGGGGAGACTAGCCCTTTTCTGCCCAGATTATTGGGGAACTTGGCTGGGGTTTTTCTAATATATTGCTACTCATAAATTAATGGTTATTGAACCCATTCAGGTAGTAAGCACTTATTAAATCATATTTAAATGTTAGCAGAGCATTGATCACATTTACCACAATCTGAAACCCCGCCCCCCAGCACCATAGAGAGAAAGAGCACATGGCTTCAAGCAGAGTTCATAAGTCCTACATTATTGAGAGAGAAAGAGAGGGGGAGAGACAGAGAGGGAGGGGGAGACAGAGAGGGAGAGAGGGAGAGAGGGAGAGAGGGAGAAAGGGAGAGAGAGAGAGAGAGGGAGAGAGAGAGAGAAGGAGAACATGTGACTAGTTCATGCAGAGTCCCAGGCAAGAGAGAACACAAGCCTGCTACAGTTCAACCCAGTTCCTCCTTCCCTTGGGGAGGCTCTTATACACTGCTCAAAGCTAATTCGCTAGAATAATTCAATTTCATTGGTTGACATGACCTGAAGGTGGTCAATATTAAAATGAGTTGTGCCTTGCTGACTTCTGGGTCTAGTGAAAGACTGACCCTCTGAGGGCAAAGGCTTTCAGGTAGGTGTGATTTCTATTGTCTCTACTGAGTTAGTCTGATCTCTCATGCATTTTTGGGCTGGCTCTGAGAAACTAGCCAGAGTTCCTGAGTGTGTGTGTGGGTCCCTGGATCCCCACCCCCCAAACCCATTATTAATAATTATTTTCTCACATGCCTAATCTAATTCCCTGATCCACCATTCTATTTCTTAGACAGTACCAGACTGTTCTGATAATTACCACTTTATAATACAGTTTGAGATTTGGTATGGCTAGACCACCTTCTTTTACAGTTGTTTTTTATTCATTCCCTTCATATCCTTGAGTTTTTGTTACTCCAGATGAATTTTGTTATTATTTTTTTCTAGCTCTATAAAATAATCTTTGATAGTTTGATTGGTATGGCACAGAATAAATAGTTTAATTAAGGTAGAATTGTCATTTTTATTATATTGACTCAGCCTACCCATGTTAATGTTTTTTTCAGTTGTATAGATCTGACTTTATTTGTATGAAAATCATGTCTTAATTATATTTGTTACATATATTATTTTATATTATATTTTATATTTCAATATGGTTCAACAGCTTCATC
Organism: Dromiciops gliroides; assembly: GCF_019393635.1. NCBI lineage: Eukaryota > Metazoa > Chordata > Mammalia > Microbiotheria > Microbiotheriidae > Dromiciops > Dromiciops gliroides. The sequence continues at coordinate 653,346,881 of NC_057863.1, read as the reverse complement.
CAGTTTGACACTTTTGGTGTCAGGCATATAAGATCCTTGAATGAATAAGCATGAAATGCTTACTATCAGCCAAATATTGTGCCAACAGCTAAGGATATACATACAAGAAGCAAAGTAAATCCTTTGCTCTTGGCTTACATTCTAAATGCTAATGACCCAGCAATACCGATGTTAGGTATATTTCCCAAAGTTATTAGGGAAAAAGGAAAAAAACAAACCTTATGAATGCTAAAGTATTTATAGCAGGTCTCTTTCTAGTGGCAAAGAACTGGAAATTGAGGTCATGTTTGTTAATTAGGGAAAAGCCAAACCAAGTTGTGGTCTATGACTGTAATGAAATGCTAATTTGCTATAAGAAATAATGATTTGATGGATTTTAGAAAAACATGGAAAGACTTGCATGAAATTATGAAGAGTAAAATCAAGAGAATGTTTAACAGAGTAACAGCAGTACTGTTCTAAGAAAACTTTGACTAAGTCATTTTGAGAATTATAATTATTTAAATCAACTCAAAGTCTCTATGAAGGAAGATGCTATTCACATCCTGAGAAAGAACTGAGAAAAAGAAATATGTATAGTGTGGTTTTACATATACACACACACAGACACAAATATATTTGTACCTGATGGTAGCTTTCTTTCTTTCTTTCTTAAGATAATTTGATACAATCCCCCCCCCCCCTTTTTAAAAATTTATTTTAGGGGTAGCTAGGTGGTACAATGGATAGAGCACTGGCCCTGGAGTCAGGAGGACCTAAGTTCAAAGCCAGCCTCAGACACTTAATACTTATTAGCTGTGTGACCTTGGGCAAGTCACTTAACCCCAATTGCCTCACCAATAAATAAATAAATAAAATTTATTTAAAATTTTTTTTGTGAGGCAATTGGGGTTAAGTGACTTGTCCCAGGGTCACACAGCTAGTAAGTGTCATGGGTCTAAGGCCAGATTTGAACTCAGGTCCTCCTGAATCCAAGGCCAGTGCTCTATCCACTGCGCCACCTAGTTGCCCTAAATGCATGCTCCTTGAAGGGAGGGATTGTTTCATGTTTGTCTTTTTATTTTATTTTATTTTATTTTTTTAGGGCAATGAGGGTTATGTGACTTGCCCAGGGTCACACAGCTACTAAATGTCAAGTGTCTGAGGCCAGATTTGAACTCAGGTGCTCCTGAATCCAGGGCCAATGCTTTATCCTCTGTGCCAACTAGCTGCCCCTCCTGATGGTAGCTTTCTTGAGGGTGGAGTAGGGAGGAAGAGAGAAAAAAGATAAAAAGTACAAAGCAGGGGGAAGCTAGGTGGTACAGTGGAGAAAGCACTGGCCCTGAATTCAGGAGGACCGGAGTTCAAATCCAGTCTCAGACACTTGACACTTACTAGCTGTGTGACCCTGGGCAAGTCACTTAATCCTCAGTGCCCCACCAAAAAAATTTTTTTTAAAGTATACAGCAGAAACTAAAAGAAAATTTAGAAGGAAGCACAGAAAATCAGGCTAGCACACACAGCTGGATATAGAAGTCTATCTTACCCTATAGAGAAACAAAAAGGGATGGGGATAAAAGAAGAGGGAGTGAGACTTATTTTAAAAAAGAGGGCAGATTTAGGGAGATGGTGATCAGAAATAAAATACTTGTATGGAGAGAGAGGGTGAAAGGTAAGAGAGAGAGAGAGAAGGACAAACAAGGGGGAAATAGGATGGAGAGAAATAAATACACAGTTATAACTAAATGTGAATGGGATGAATTCACCCATAAAACAAGTGAATGGCAGAAAAACCAGAATCCTACAATATGTTGTTTACAAGATAACACATCTGAAGCACAGAGGCACACACAGAGTAAAAAAAAGTGTGTGGGGGGGTGGGGGCTGAGGCAGACTTAATAGAATAGCAATCATGATCTCAAAGTAAAAGCAGAAATAGAACTAATTTAAAGAGATTAGGAAAGAAACTACATCTTGCTAAAAGGTACCATGGACAATGAAGTAATACCAATATTAAACACATATGAACCAAATTGTATGACATCTAAATTTTTAAAGGACAAGTTAAATGAGTGAGAGGAGGAAATAAACAATATAAGTAAATTAGTGGGGGACCTCAAATTTTCTCTCAGAATTACATAAGTTAAATATGATAGATCTTTGGAGAAAATTGAAAGAGAATAGAAAGGAATTTACCTTTTTCTTAGTAGCACATGGAACCTACACAAAAACTGACGACTTATTATTGTATAAAACTGTATAACCAAATGCAGAAAAGCAAAAATGTTAAATGCATATTTTTCAGATCATAATGCAATAAAAATGACTTTCAATAAAGGGCAGTGGATAGATAGATTCAAAATTAATTGGAAATGAAATAATCTAATCCTAAAGAATAAGTGGGTCAAAGAACAAACCATAGAAGTAATCAATAATTTTTCACCCTATTCCTCCTCACCAATGTTTTGCTTCTGACCACTGCCTCCCTCAATCTGCCCTACCTTTTATCAGCCCTCCTTCCTTTTCTTTCCCCTTTCCTCTCCTGCTTCTGTCCTCCCTTCTATCAGTACCACTGTTTTCCCCTTACCCTTTTACTTCCTTAAAGAGTAAGCTAAGTTTCTTTATCCAAATGGGTGTATACGTTATTCCCTCTTTTAACCAACTCTGATGGGAATAAGGTTGAAACAATACTCACCCCTCATGATGGTTTGGAATCAGCGTACAAATGCTTCAAACATGCACGTGCTTGTTGTGCACAAGGGGAGATAAATGTATGTATGTATATATGTATGTATATGTGTATATGTGTGTATGTATACACACATATACACACACATATATACATATGTAACAAAATTGGGCAACTATTTATTGCTGAAGGTGCCATTAATAGATTTTTAGCTTAAACATCTCAAACCATTGTTGTAAACTCCCAAAGAGTTCATGCTTTCATTCTAATCTTGGTCACATTGGTTTTGTTTGTGCAAAACCTTTTAAATTAAATAAATTTAAAATTATCCACTTTACATTTTGTATTGCTTCCTATCTCTTGTTTGGTCATAAATTCTTCCCTTAGTTATAGATCTGATAGGTAAACTATTCCTTGTTCTCCTAATTTGTTTGTGGTATAACCTTTTCTTTTCTTTTTTTTTTTTTTTTGTGAGGCAATTGGGGTTAAGTGACCTGCCCAGGGTCACACAGCTAGTAAGTGTTAAGTGTCTGAGGCCGCATTTGAACTCAGGTCCTCCTGACTCCAAGGCTGGTGTTCTATCCACTGCGCCACCTAGCTGCCCCTAAGGAATGAAATATCTTTTTTTTTTTTTTTAGTAAGCCAATTGGGGTTAAGTGACTTGCCCAGGGTCACACAGCTAGTAAGTGTTAAGTGTCTGAGGCCAGATTTGAACTCAGGTACTCCTGACTCCAGGGCCGGTGCTTTATCCACTGCGCCACCTAGCCACCCGGTGGTATAACCTTTTATGTCTAAATCATGTATCCATTTTTTTTCCAGGGCAATGAGGGTTAAGTGACTTGCCCAGGGTCACACAGCTAGTAAGTGTCAACTGTCTGAGGTCGGATTTGAACTCAGGCCCTCCTGAATCCAGGGCCGGTGCTTTATCCACTGCACCACCTAGCTGCCCCCATGTATCCATTTTGACCTATTTTGCCATGTGGTATAAGATGTTGTTCTATAACCTGTTTTAACCTTGATGTTTTTCACTTTTCCCACAGTTTTTGTCAAATACTGACTGATTATCCCCAAAGCATGGGTTGTGATGGACCTTCATGAAATTCAGTAGGTTATAACCAAGATGCAACAGCCTGAGCCAAAAGACCCTTCCTCGTGGTTCACTTCATTAGAGGCTAATGGGTTATTCACCACCATAGATAAATAGGTTCTTTTTGCTTTAGGTATGATTTTAATTTTTGACCTATGTATTAGTACCTATTGCCCTAAACTATGAAAGACTGACATCTAGTGGTCTTTTCTTGGTATACAATCCTGATTATGAAGATAAAATAAACTATAGATTTGGATTATTGTTAAGTGATTCATGGGGGAGTGGGCTGACCTCTCCCTGAATAATCAAAGTGGAGAATTGATGAAATAGAGTGAGGAACAGTTACAAAATGGAGTTGGGTTTGGTGTGGGAATCAAGAGCACCTATTAGATTCTGTCTCATGAACACTGACTCCATCTTGTGCTGCCCAATGTATTATCCTCCATATTGTTGTTTCTTTGCAAATCATCCATGGGAAATTAGATGGTATAAGTCATTTATTGTTTCATAAATGTAAGTAGATACAATTAATCAGCACCTCTCAATTCTGGGAAAAGAAAGAACCCCCCCCAAACTTTCTCACCCCATTCCCAATATAACCAAAAATCACTCTTCATCTTTCTCAACTTAGAAATAGCTATATCTTTCCTCTAATTAGAAATCGGATTACCTAATTTTGTATCCTGGGTTGTATACTGTTAATTGTTTTCTTTTAATTGATCTGTTTTATTTGATTGTTTTTAATACATAAAAATCTGTCTCCCTCTGTATTCAAGGTCTTTGCATTGATTAGAATCCATTGGCCTATTATTCCTATTTTTGCTAATAAATTATATAGGTTGGATTGTTATACAAATTCATATATATAAGTTGTGAATTATATTGTTATTATATTATATATTATTACACACATGGTATATATTATTATACATTATAAATATATTATAGACTAATATGGTAATGTTTTATATAATTGCTGTAACGATTGGAATGACGTCACCTGCTGGAGACTTACTGTAGAAGAGTTCCGCCCATGAAGCAAAGGTCTTTGAGGGCAAGACCAGGAGTCTTTTCTTTGGCGTCAGGAAGTGACGTTGGCTAGTGAGAGGAAGAAGGAAGGGACTAGCACTCTCCAGCGGAGAAGGGAGCTAGAAATACACTCTCCCTTTAATAGATAGGAATCTAGGCCTTTCCTTCTCTCTTCACCAAATTCTTATTCTCCTTCATAAATGCCTAAAAGTCTAACTCTTGCTAAAGCTTATAATTTATTGGCGACCACTCATTAGATATTTTAGACAGACTAGCTAGAATTTTAGCCCTTAACATTGCACATGTATAACCTATATTTGGTTGCTTGCTGCCTCAAGGAGGGGGGAAGGTAGGGAGGGAGAGAACCAGAGAGGGATAGAATTTGGAACTCAAAACCTTAAATAAACAAACAAATAAACAGATAGATAGTGTGAGAAAATGGGGTTTTGGGACTCCCAGAGGCCCCCCGCTGAGAGAGCTTGGCCTGACCTTTCTTAAGGCCAGCCCAAAGTAAGGAAGTTAGCTCACTCAAAACCACACCCACCTGAAAGCCTTGTTCCCACCTGAGGATCTGTTCTCTGGGCTCTGACGTCAGCACGACTGTGCCCGAACCACCCTCAAATCCAGTGAACTAGACAATTAGCTTTAAGCAGTGTGTAAGGGTGGGCTCTGCCCCTTCCCTCAGGGAGCTTATGCTCCCTGATTTTTTTTTTTTTTGGCCTGGGAACTTGGTGAGAGCAGACACAGCCCCCTATGGTCCCCCATTTTCTCTCTCTTCTCTTCCCTAGCTAGCCTTTCCTATCTTTCAGAGCCATGTGTGCTCTCTTTACTAATATTTAATATGCTTTAATAAATGCTTAATGCCCCAAACTCTAATTTCTAAGTAACAAATATATTATAAATACCATCTAAGTTCCCTAACACTTGGGACAATTATGGGGCAACCACATATCATTTTAGTTGCCACAATAAATAGATAAGACAGATTTGTGAGAAAATAATGGCTTTTGGAATGCTCAGAGGGCCCCCCCCCCCCTTCAAGAGGATTATATTAAGATTGATTGGATTGACTTTGCTGATTGACTCACTTGAAGCTGACTTGATTGAAATCACACCTACCTGAGAGCCTGGCCCTCACAGGGTGGGTTCTCTGATCTCCCCAAGTTCTGCTCATGGACCTTCCTCAAGTCCAGTGAACCAATGGATTTGGCTGATGCTAGCCGATTAATTAGCATGGAGTACTGTGGAGGGGCTGCTTCTCGACCGGACCCAGAGGTAGCTTTCTCTCTCACAGGCACAGGAGCTTCCTCTTTTTGGCCTGGGACTCCGAGGTGGTGAGGGCATCTTGTTCTGACTCTTCTATCCTAGGTATGTAGGGCCTCTGAACTTTCAGAACTCCATGTGTTCTCTCTTTACTAATATCTAATATACTTTAATAAATACTTAATGCCCCAAGACTGGTGCTAAAGCTTCTAATTTATAAGTACCAAATATATTAGAAACCCCAGCTAGTTTTCCCTAAACTTGGGACAGAAATAAGGTGACCACATATAGTTTTACATGCCACAGATTATTATAAATTGTGATGACATAGTTTCTGCGTGATTAATCATTTTTTGTTTTTGTTTTCTTTTTTAGTGAGGCAATTTGGGTTAAGTGACTTGCCCAGGGTCACACAGCTAGTAAGTGTTAAGTGTCTAAGGCTGGATTTGAACTCAGGTCCTCCTGACTTTAGGGCCGGTGCTCTATCCACTGTGCCACCTAGCTGCCCTGATTAATCATTTTTTAAATAAGCATACAAGGGGTTACTGACACTCTAGAATGCCAAAGAGGAATCATAGTGGCAATCTAATCAAATAATTTATCTGTATCTGAGTAGAACACAATGGGCTGGAATTCACCCCAGAATAAATTCTTTGTAAGGCTCTCCAGTTGAGTGGGGCAACAATTTCACCTTGATAAGATGGTCTAGTTGGGATAAATTTTGGGGAATGGTCAGGGATCTCTCCAATATTTGGTTATTTAATAATAATCTATCTCAAAATTATGATATATTGTATGTTGTTAATATTATATATTAAAATTATATCTTATTGTTATAATGTATTATATGCAGTTTATTATAAATTATCCACAACAGGTGGTAGAACCAGAATTTGAACTCATGTCCTCTTCCAAATCAGAGGGGAGAGGTATTATCTTTACTATTATGGCTGTTGTGTCTTTAGGAATGGGCACCAGATGCAAGACGGGTGCATTGCTAAAGACCTACTCTATGGAAAGTTAGCCTCAGGCCAAAGACCTGCTGGACACCCCCAGCTTCGCTACAGAGATGTATGCTAGCAAGACTTGAGGGCTCTGGGAATAGACATCGGCAGATGGAAGGAGATGGCCAAGGACTATGCCCAATGGAGTTCAGTACTCAGGAGCAGCAAGTAAACTTTACTCCTATAAACTTTTTTTTTTTTAGTGAGGCAATAAGGGTTAAGTGACTTGCCCAGGGTCACACAGCTAGTAAGTGTTAAGTGTCTGAGGCCGGATTTGAACTCAGGTACTCCTGACTCCAGGGCTGGTGCTCTATCCACTGCACCACCTAGCTGCCCCTACTCCTATAAACTTTTATTACTTACAGTTTAATTTTTTTAAAAATGTGTACAGTTACTTTCAGATTGTGAAATTGTAATAAGATTATTCTGTTTGTTTCTCTCCCTTTCTGTACTTATTTCTTTCCTAAACTTTTTTGTGTTAATTTTTCATATGATGAACCAGATGAATTAATAAATTTCTGGAGCACAGGCCTTGTAAGCAGAAACAGTTAATTGCAAGTCCTACATTTGACACATATTAGCTGTGTGACCGAGGGCAAGTCATTCAGTCTCTCCCTGCTTTCAGGCAACTCTTTAAGACTGAATCAGATAATAAGAGAAATGCAGATTAAAACAATTCTGAGGTACTACTTCACATGCACAAGATTGGTTAAACTGGCAAAAAAAGGAAAATGACAAATGCTGGAGGGGCTAGAGTAGGGTAACAGGGACATGAATGCACCTGTTTGTGGAGCTGTGAATTGATCCTTCCATTCTGAAGAGGAATTTGGAACTATGACTCCTAAATTATTAAATCATGCATTTAAATCCAGTGTGGTAAAAATTATTTGTGGTATAGGCAGCTTTTGAAGGACCTCCCCTTTTGTTTGTTTGTTTTTTGCTGGGCAATGGGGGTTAAGTGACTTGCCCGTGGTCACACAGCCAGTAAGCATCAAGTGTCTGAGGTCGGATTTGAACTCAGGTACTCCTGAATCCAGGACCGGTGCTTTATCCACTGCACCACCTAGCTGCCCCCAGGACCTCCCCTTTTGGGGGAGAAAAGATTGAACGCCCCCTGAAGGGAGGTTAGAGGGCACTTCCGGAACCCTAGCTCTCTCTGTCTGGGGACTGCCGTCCTGGTGGTACTCGAGCAACCTTAGACTGGCCGGCTGTTCAGATGTTGGGTGAGTTACTTACAGAAAACCCTAAATTCCTTTGAATTAGCTTAATAGAAAATGGTCTAAGGATTGCATAAGCTAAGTTTAGAGTTAAGAATATCTATCTGTATTTCTATTTTCCTATTTCCTTATCTTTGATTTTTATTAGTTTCACCTTGCTTGTTTAATTAATTCCCAAGTAATAAAATCTGATCCTTTTGTGAACTAAAGCTTAGAGGTTCCTTTCTTATTGGCCTGGGAGAAATATCTAAAAAGGGCAGTTCAGAGGGAAGGGTTAAACCTAAAAGGTCCCTCATATTTCCGGGACCCCAATATTAAGATGAGTCACCCAAATAATGCTCCGTATATCAAATTTTGGCCCTCACACCAGCATGCATTCCCTCTACTAGGTCCATACCTCAAAGAGATCAGTGGGAGAGGAAAAGGGCCCATAGGTACAAAAATAGTTACAGCAGTTCTTTTTTAGTAGCAAAGAATTGGTAACTAAGGGGATGCCCATCAGTTGGGTAATGACTGAACAAGTTGTAGCATATGAATGTGTTTTAAGAAATGGTGAAGGAGATGATGACAGCAAAACTTGGGAAGACTTCTATGAACTGATGGAAAGTGAAGTGAGTAGAATCAGGAGAACAATTTGAATTATAATGAAAATACCGTAAGGACAATCAATTTTGAAAGACAAGAACTCAGATTAATGTAGCAACCAACCATAGTTCGAAAGGACTCATGATGAATGAAGCTCGATCTATCCAACTCCAGAAAGAGAAGTGATGAACTCACAGTGTAGATCAAAGCATATACTCTTTTCCTTTGACCATAGTTAATGGGGGAACTTGTTTTGCAGGACTATATATATTTGTAATGGGCTTTATTTTTCTTGACTTATCATTAGGGAAAGGGGAAGAGAGAGAATTTAGAACTGAAAGTAAAATAAAAATGAGAAAAAATGAAAAAACTGAATTAGAGAGGATTTGTTGAGCTGCAGCAGTAGATTCCACAATATTCCTTCAGAAGGTGTTTCCATCAGAATTCTCAGAAATGGATAAAACCAGAGTTTTGTATGTACCCCACAGGGCAGCTAAATGGCACAGTGGCTGAGCTGCACTGTCCTGTCCTTTCGCTCAAGTGAGACAGACCTTTCTTGAAGTCTTCTAAATTATCTCAAGTTGGACAATTGTGTCTGGTTTTTTGTTTTTTTGTTTTTTATCTTTTTTGGTAGGTTCTGCAGTTCTAGAATCTGTTTAGAGGCTTGATTTAATGTTGTTTTTGAGGGAAACTCGGGAGAGCTCAGGCAACTCCCTGGCTTCTCTCATCATCTTGGCTACACTCCTCAGATCTCTAAAGAGGAGAGGCCTCACCAAACAATAGCCTCCTACTGCTCCTAGAGTGTGAGCCCAGATTCCGGACTTCACAGCCTCTTGAAGAAGCATATCTGTGGAAAGGGCTTCATAGATGCCAGTGAGCCATATCTCTCCACTGTCCCCAAATGAGCATAGAGTAAATAGCTCCCTCTAAAAAACAAGCCTTTATCTTCTTCCCAGCCCCAGTATTGGGAAGAGTTCTAGATTCAGTCAGAGAGCCGTTATTTCTGTACCAAACTCTGCCCTTAACTACTGGTTTGTTCATTTAATCTTTTTAAGCCTGTTTTTCTCATCTGTAATCAGGAGGTGCTATGGTGGGGTTTAAAGGGTAGAATGAAAGCAGATAATCTTTCAAGTAGCACAGTGGATAGACTGCAGGGGCAATCTTCGACACCTATTATTAGGTGTGTGACCCTGGTCAAGTCACTTAACTGTTTGTCTCAGTTTCCTCATCTGGAAAATGAGCTGGAGAAGGAAATGGCAAACCACTACAGTATCTTTGCCAAGAAAACCCCAAATGGGGTCCTGAAGAGTTGACACTACTGAAACAACAAAACAACAAATCTTTCAAGTTCCTCCCAGCCTCTGATAGTCTCTGATACTATGACCTGCAACAAGCCCTTTCTCTACTCAGTTTCTCTATCTGTAAAAATGAGGAGATCGGGCAGCTAGGTGGCGCAGTTGTAACGATTGGAATGACGCCACCTGCTGGATACTTACTGTAGAAGAGTTCTGCCCATGAAGCGAAGGTCTTTGAGGGCAAGACCAGGAGTCTTTTCTTTGGCGGGAGGAAGTGACGCGGACTAGTGGGAGGAGGAAGGAAGAGACTGGCGCTGACTCTGGGGCTCTTTCCTTGGGACTCTGGTGGAGAGCGGAGCTAGAAATGTGCTCCCCCTTTAATAGATAGGAATCTAGGCCTTTCTCTCTCTTTACCAAATTCTTATTCTCCTTAATAAATGCTTAAAAGTCTAACTCTTGCTAAAGCTTATAATTTATTGGCGACCACTCATTAGATATTTTAGACAGTTTAGCTAGAATTTTAGCCCTTAACACAGTGGATAAAGCACCGGCTCTGGATTCAGGAGGACCTGAGTTCAAATCGGGCCTCGGACACTTAACACTTACTAGCTATGTGACCCTGGGCAAGTCACTAAACCTCAGTTGCCTCACTTAAAAAAAAATGAGGAGATCGAGCTCTAGGGTCTTTAAAATAATTTAAGGACAAGTCAGCGTATGGTAGTGGAAAGAAGCAGGGCTTGGGTTCAGATCCAGCTGCCCCTTATTGCTTGTTGGAGTATGGGCAAGTCACTCAGTTCCATGCAAATGAGAGGTCCCTTCAGGCTCCAAAGCTATCCAGAGATGGCCTTCCAGGATCTGTGACCCTTCCCTTCCTCAAGGTCTGGCCCTTGGGTAGAGAGCTACCTAACCCCAGTAGTTCTGTCTCCTAAGCCCTCCCCTTGCAGTCCTTTGGCTCTGACTGCTCAGCGAAGGAGAGCCGCAGCTTCCTCCTTCATAGTATGGGAGAATAGGCTCCAGAGAACCCCTTCTAGCTCTAGACCCCTAACGAGTGTCGTCTCCTTAGCTCTCAGCAGTCTAAATGGCCAGGAAAGACGGTTCATCTTCCCTAACAGGTCAATCAATCAGCAAACATTTATTAAACAGCAACATAAGAGGATAACTAGGCATAGGGGCTAAGCCAGGCTGAGGGTAACTGACAGGGCTCAGCCGTGTCAGCGCCTTAGGGGTATGGCTACCCTAAAGCATGTGAAGACTGCCCAATGGGCGGATGCGACTGATTCCTTCCAAGGGCTAGGAAGGAGGCTGAGGCGGGTGCTGTGGCACACTCGTGGCTTAGTCAGACACTGAATTCACCAAGGTCACCCGCGGCATCCTGGTCTTCCTGACTTTTGTCTGGGCACAGGACTTTGATGACGCTGGAATATAGTGACCCTGAGGGCTTTGTGCAGTTCTGCCTGACTTCAATCCAATTCACCCCCTGATGTCATTGGTCCTCTTTGAACATGAAGGAAGAGGGGACAATTAGGTGGGGCAGTGGATAAAGCACCGGCCCTGGATTTAGGAGGGCCTGAATTCAAATTCGACCTCAGACACTTACTAGCTGTGTGATCCTGGCCAAGTCACTTAACTCCCATTGCCCCCCCCCCCTGCAAAAAAAACCCCAAACCCAAACCAACAAAAAAAGAAAAAAAAAAGAAAATGAAGGAAGAACTTCATCATGTGGGAAGCCCTATGCTAAGTTCTGAGGAGACACAAAAAAGAGGCGAAACCCAGTCCCTACCCCCAAGGAGCTCACAATGTAACGGGGAAGACAAGGTGCAGAGAGATACGCGAGAGATAAAGAGGAACTAAGGAACAGAGGGAAGGCCCTGGAATGAAGGGGGGGGGGGGTTGAGAAGAGCTTCCAGGAGATGGTCCAGACCTAGAAGACCTAGCAGAAGCAGACCTGCCCGCATCCCTCCCCAAGCCGGTTCGGGTGCCCAGTCCTTCCTCAGAGTCCAAAGTGGTCTAGAAGTGGGCTCCGAGGGGCGGGGCAGGCCACGGTTGGAGAAAAGGCGCCCCGCCCCAGAATATTGTGAGTCCCTCTTCCTCATCTGGGTGCGCCTCCGCCTCTGCCCCGCCCCCGCCTCCGCCTCTGCCCCGCCCCCGCCTCCGCCTCCGCCCCTGCGTAGACTACAAGCCCCAGAATGCCCCGCGGTAGACCCTCTCTCCTAAGCGTCCCAGACGGGCCCCTCCGTCCTCGGGGCTGGCTGCACAGGTGGCGGCACTAGACCAGTGAGCGCGGACTTCCGGAGGAAGGGGCCGGGGCGGTGAGTGAGGCGGGGCAGGAGAAGGGCCCCCGGGACGGAGAAGGGGGCGGGGGTGGGGACGGGCGGTGGCGGATCCTTGTCCCGGGACTAAGTGCTCGGAAGAGCCCAACCCTGCCCCGCTTCCCTGACATTCCGTAGGCTGCCCGAGGCTGAAAACGGGACAGTGGAGGTGACCCCTGTTCCCGGGGGGACCCCCGGCGTGCCCTGAGCCTCGGAGTGTAGGTCCGTTCTCCGGCCTTCACCGCCGGACACTTGGTCTGAGCTTCAGCCCCTCCATCTGGGTGGAGCGCGGTGGGGGCTGGCTAGGCGGCCCCCAGACCCCTTCCTGCTAGCCTGGGAGCTCTCGGAGCCCAGGGACCCCCCTTTCTTTGTACACCCCACCCCCGGGTTTATCCCATGGTACTTGCTTATTGGCTGACCCCTAGACCCACGTGTGGCCACTCTTCCCAGGGATGGGAGGGCACCCCGTCCCGGGCGGATTTGACGTGAGGTGGGGAGTGGGTTCTTACCAGAGACTGGGCATCTGTGGTTCGGTGGTGACAGTGTTTCCTTTGGAAGATGCCTCGTCGGGCTCTTCTTAATGGGCATCGTCCGGTTCCTTTTTGATTTCCAAGCCTTCCTATCTCATGGGGCTTCTTTGGGGGGTTTTGGGTGGGGGGGTGCGCACAATTTTGCTGATTAGGCTTCTCGGGTCCATGGATTCTAAATGTCCCAGAGCCTAGGAAACCTAGCTGAGTGGCAGATAGGACTAGTAGGTGAAGTACCTGTGGCTCCAAGAAGCAGATGGGCTAAACCAGGTCGAGGATAACCATTGGGCCTCAGACCCATTGGTGAGTTGGGGGGTGGGGTGTCTACCCTAAGCTTGGGAAGGAAGACTTCCTCCAGCAGAATGGATTTTGTTCTGGCTGTCAGGAAGGCAGCTGAACCAAAGGTCAGCCTCTGCATCCTGGGTCATCACCAGTCATCTTGACTTTTGTCCTGCCACTGGATTTTTTTTTTTTTTTTTTGGTGAGGCAATTGGGGCTAAGTGACTTGCCCAGGGTCACACAGCTAGTAATTGTTAAGTGTCTGAGGCTGGATTTGAACTCAGGTCCTCCTGAATCCAGGGCTGGTGCTCTATCCACTACCACCTAGCTGCCCCTTGCCACTGGATTTTGATGGTTCTGAAGAGGTGCCTCCTGGGACTGATCTCTGAGTCTGTGGTGCATCTCTCTCCAAAAGGAAGATGAGATCTGGTTTGGCAACTGTAGTCTCAGGAAGACCAGGTTCCTGTAGTTCTCCAGCATCAAATCCTGGAACAAGTTTAGCTTGGCTAAAATGATAAAGGGAAAGGGAAATGTTGGAAGGGATGTGGAAAAACTGGGACGCTAATTCATTGTTGGAATTGTGAACTGATCCAACTATTTTGGAGAGCAATCTTTGATCCAGCAATAAAACTACTTGGTTTATTTCCAAAGATGATTAGGGAAAAAAGAAAAGAACCTATATGTTCTAAAATATTTATGGCAGCTCTTTTTGGGGTGCAAAGAACTAGAAATTGAGGGGATGCCCATCAATTGGGGAATGGCTGAACAAGTTTTGGTAAGTGATTGTATTGGAATACTATTGTGCTATAAGAAATGATGAGCTCGATGATCTTAGAAAAACATGGAAACATGCACAAAATAATGAAGAGAGAAATGAGCAGAACCAAGAGGATGTTGTATATAATAACAATATTGTTTTAATAACAACTTTGAATGAATATGTTAATTTGACTATTATCAGTACCCAAAAAGGCCATTTGAAGGAAGATGCTATCTGCAGTCAAAGAACTGATAAATAGAAGTACATATAGAATAGTTTTACACACACACACACACATACACACACACACACACACACGTAATGTATATTTCTACATACACACATTTTTTGTCTAATGGTAGCCATCTCTGGGGTGGAGGGGGGAGAAGGGAAGACAAAAAACGAAATTTACATGATAACTTTATAAGTTTTTTTTTTAATTTTTTTTTTTTTTTAGTGAGGCAATTGGGGTTAAGTGACTTGCCCAGGGTCACACAGCTAGTAAGTGTTAAGTGTCTGAGGCCAAATTTGAACTCAGGTACTCCTGACTCCAGGGCCGTGCTCTATCCACTGCGCCACCTAGCCGCCCCAAACTTTATAAGTTTAAAAGGAATAGTAAGTTGGACATTTGGTTTCACATGCAATCTTTTTTTTTAATTATACTGTTAAGGAAATGCTTTTTAAAAATTCCATAATTTAAAAATAAAATAAATAAAAAGTAATATATATCTTCAAAGGAGAAAAAACCCAACTTTGAGATATCATCTCACACCTACAATGCATCATCACCTACAATCATAGAAAGGGAAATGACAAATGTTGGAGGGGATGTGGAAAAACTGGGGCATTAATACAGTGTTGGTGAAACTGTAATGATCCAAGCATTTTGGAGAGCAATCTGGAATCATGCCTAAAGAGTTATAAAATTGTGTATACCTTTTGACCCATCAGTGCCACTGTTAGGCCTGTTTCTCAAGGTTATCAGGGGAAAAGAAAAGAACCTATATGTTCTAAAATATTTATGGTAACTCTTTTTGTGATGGCAAAGAACTGGAAATTGAGGGGATGCCTATTGGGAAATGGTTAAATCTAAAAACAAAATTGTGGTGGAATACTACTGTGCTATAAGAGATGATGAGGTGGTTGATTTTAGAAAAACATGGAAAGACGTGCATGAAATAATGGAGTGAAATGAGCAGAACTGAGGGAAACCAAGGGTATGCACAGTTTTATTGCTCTTTAGGCATTGTTCCAAATTGTCGTCCAGAATGGTCAGACCAGGGGCAGCTAGGTGGCGCAGTGGATAAAGCACTCAGGAGGACCTGAGTTCAAATCTGGTCTCAGACACTTGACACTTACTAGCTGTGTGATCTTAGGCACTTGCCCATTCACTTAACCGTCATTGTCCTGTAAAAAACCCCCCAAAACCCAGAATGGTCAGACCATTTCACAACTCCACCACACCTCACTCCGATTATCCAGTAGAGGAAATGAAAAACATGAAACTTATGACAGTGATACAGCCAGTCATCTGGAACTGGGATGGATGAGAGACAAGGTGGGCTGAGGAGTGGGGATCATGCCATGTCAATTATTGTCTACTGATGCTGATCCCGTTCCCTTTTCCCATGTCCTTTTTGTTTCAGAAGATTGGGCAGGGGCAAAGAGGATGAGAGAACAGATAGAGAAAACATGACTCTCATTACTAATGTGCATTGGATAAATGTGCAGGGGAGAAGAAGCATTAGGAAGAACAACCTGACAATATTCTTCTTCAAAGAGGAATAGACTTGTTGTCCCAGAAGAAATATATATTTGTTTCACAATTGGGCAGTTACTTCCTGCTTAGAGATGTTTGAACTTAAACCTCTTGAACTATTGTCAAGAACCCTGAATGTGTCCATGATCCACTACATGGGAAGAGGACTAACAGTGAGTCATGCTGTGCACCTCCTGAGAGAAGGAGGATACAGGATATTTTTGAATGTGGGGAATTTGTGGGTTTTTAAAATTATGTTTATTACAAGGTCCTTGGTTTTTCTTTTATTTAGGGGGCACAGACATTCAGAAACAAATTTTAGAAAATAAATGAAGAATAGCTGTCCTTTAAAAAGTCCTAGGCAGGGGCAGCTAGATGGCGCAGTGGTTAAAGCACTGGCCCCGGATTCAGGAGTACCTGAGTTCAAATCCTGCCTCAGACACTTGACGCTTACTAGCTGTGTGACCCTGGGCAAGTCACTTAACTCCCATTGCCTGCAAAAACAAACAAACAAAAAAGTCCTAGGCAAGGGGGCAGCTAGGTGGCACAGTGGATAGAGCACCGGCCCTGGGTTCAGGAGGACCTGAGTTCAAATCTGACCTCAGACACTTGACACTTACTAGCTGTGTGACCCTGGGCAAGTCACTTAACCCCCACTGCCCCGAGGGAAAAAAGAAAAAGAAAAAAAAAGTCATAGGCCATCGCAGAATCTATTATGCCTCAGCTGTATACAAAAGTCAGATTAGGAAGTTATGATGTGATGTCAGATGTGGAAGTTGAAAAAATAAGATTGAAAAGGATTGCCAGGGAAATAAGTGTGTCCAACGATACAGTGTTGTTCAGTCATGTCTGATTCTTTGTGAACCCAGGGGGTTTTCTTGGGAAAGATACTGGAGTGGTTTGCTATTCTCCAGTGTGTCCCAATTTTTCTTTCTTTTTTTTTTTCCTTTTTTATTTTTTCCCTCAGGGTAATGGGGGTTAAGTGACTTGCCCAGGGTCATACAGCTAGTAAGTTTCAAGTGTCTGAGGCCAGAGTCGAACTCAGGTCCTCCTGAATCCAGGGCCAGTGCTTTATCCACTGTGCCACCTAGTTGTTCCTGTGTCTCAATTTTCTGATAAGGAACAAAGACACATAGGGTAAAGTGACTTGCGAAGGTTTGCACAACTGGTAAGTGTATTGAGGCCAAATTTGAACTAAGATCTTCCTTATTCCTGCCTGGTACTCTAACCACTGTACCACCTTGCTGCCCTTAAATATATAGTAGATAATAAAATAATATAAATATTTAGAAATGGCATATCCATGGATAGGGTGTAAGAGAAGTTGACTGTAACGGAAAATTACTACATGATGAATGAAAAGCATAAATCTGTTTCTGAGTTTAGTATATTAATTTTGCAAAGAATGACTAATGACCATCAAAATTGAACAATAGTGGAAAGCTGGGATCTTACCCAAGCATAACAAAATTTTAAAAGAGAATAACAAAAGGCATTTGAATGAAGGATAGAAAGTGAAATGGAGAAAGGCCATACAGGGTGGGGAAAAGAGCAGTCCAGTCCTAGGGTTTGCTTTCTAGTCTCCCCTGCAAGGATGTTGTGTTACTTGGCTACTCTGAGCTCATGGCTTCAGTTGTAAAGGATAATAATCCTGCTCTGTGTTAAGGGCTAAAATTCTAGCTATTCTGTCTAAAATATCTAATGAATAGTTGCCAATAAATTATAAGCTTTAGCAAGAGTTAGGCTTTTAAGCATTTATTAAGGAGAATAAGAATTTGGTAAAGAGAGAAGAAAAGGCCTAGATTCCTATCTATTAAAGGGAGAGCACATTTCTAGCTCCACTCTCCACCAGAGTCCCCAGGAAAAGAGAGCGAGACAGAGCGCCAGTCTCTTCCTTCTTCCTCCCACTAGCCAACGTCATTTCCTGACACCAAAGAAAAGACTCCTGGTCTTGCCCTCAAAGACCTTCACTTCATGGGCAGAACTCTTCTACAGTAAGTCTCCAGCAGGTGGCATCATTCCACTCATTACATCTGCATGTGCACAGGCTTGTTGTGAGGATCCAGTGTTACTGTTTGTGAAGATTTTTGTAAATGAAATCATCCTCGAAATGTGAGTTAATGCATTTTCAGCTGATTTGATTCTGGCCTGCTTAAGTTGGAAAGCTCCTTTGATCTGAGAAACAGAATGTAAATCAGTTAACTTTTTGTCAGTAGAGGGAAGGAAATTCATTTATATGTTTGTGTGATAAGGGTGTGTCTGTATATATGTTTTCTTTGTTTTTTCCTTCAGATGCAGAGACCAGTTTTGAAATGAATTTGACTACTACAAAACTAAGCATTTCTTTTGAAGAATCTCACCAACAAAGATTCATGAGTGATGGTTCCTGTGACTTCACTTTGAGAGAAATCTCTGACTGATATCAAGATAGAGAAAAATCAACATAGTTACTGTGAATTTAATAAAGCTAGAAAGGGTTTCAGACAATATTCAGTCCTAATTTACTGCAAGAAAATGACCTTAGGGTGTGGCTGTTTTCAATGTAGCAAACATAGGGAATGCTTTACTGAAAAGGTAGGCCTTATCCAGTCTTATGAGAAGCCTCCTGATATTCAGATGTATCAGGGTAATCAGCTTGAGTTCAGATATCCTTAGATGTTTGAGAAATTATACTGGAAAATGCTTTATTTACGTAATTAATATGGCGAGGCCATCAACCCTAATTCAAACCTCTTTGTCCATCAGAAAATTCACAGTGGCTAGAAATCGTGTAAATGTAATAAATGAGGAACAACTTCAACCCATCGTTCATCATCTAGATTTCATACTGGAATGAAAATATATGCACATCATCAGTATGGGAGGACTTCTGGTTGAAATCCAGATCTTATTAGACATCAGAAGATTGGTATTAGAAGCTTAATAAAAATAATGAATGTGCGAAGGCTTTCCCCTACAGACCATTCCTTTTTGGTCATCAGAGAATTCCCATTGGAAAGAAACTTGATGAATGTAGTCAATGTAGGATTTTCTCTGAGAGCTCCTGTGTTGCTCTTCATTATGAACCTGAACTGAAGAGAAACCTTACATGTGCCACGAATGTGTAATCTTCTGGCCTTCTTCTACATCAGAGAATCCACACTAGAGAGAAACCTTATGAATGCCATCAATGTGTATCGCCACACTTGCTACACATCTGAGAATCCACTCTGGAGAGCTGCATTATGAATGCAATCGATGTGGAAAGGCTTTCTGAGGCACGTACAATTTGTTGGATATTAGAGAAATCTTTTTTTTTTTTTTTAAAGTGAGGCAATTGGGGTTAAGTGACTTGCCCAGGGTCACACAGCTAGTAAGTGTTAAGTGTCTGAGGCCGGATTTGAACTCAGGTCCTCCTGACTCTAGGGCTGGTGCTCTATCCACTGAATCACCTAGCTGCCCCTGGATATTAGAGAAATCTTATATATGTAATCAATGTGCTAAAGCCTTCAAGTAACAGTCATTCCTTATTTCCCATCAGAGCATTCTTACTAGATAGAAATTTTATCACTCTAATGATTGAGGAAAGGCAATCAAATGGACTACAGAACATATTCAACATCATAAAATCCATTCTGAGGAGATGCCCCATATGAATTTAGTGGGGGAAGGCCTTCAGCCAAAGGTCATCTCTCTGCTCCCATAGGATTTATAGTGGAAAGCAACCTTAGGGTTTTACTCAACAGGAACATGCTTTTCTCGAAAAGAAGGAGAAAGAAGTGTTATAAAAACAACGACTATGCTTATATTCAACTATATATTAGAGAAATGCTGGGAATAAAGCCAAAGGATTTTAGTAATGAGGGAATTCCTTTTGCTGAAATATAGACTTAGACATAGCAAATTTCATAATGTGCCTAAAGCCCGATACATATAATGCTTTTCCTGAAATCCTAATATTTTTAAATTTTCCTCAATGATATTCCATAGCATTTATAAATTAATTTAGCCATTCCCCAGTATATTAGTATTATGTTTCCTGTTCTTTGGTGGCACAAAAAGTCTGGGTATAATATTTTTGTTTTCTATTTTTGTAATGATTTCTTTAAACAGCTAGGTTCCACAGTAGAGTTCTGTGCCTGGGACCAAAAGACCTGGGTTCAAAATCAGTCTCTAATGTTTACTAGCATTGTGACCAGCCTGATTTTCCCTATCTGTAGAATGGGTTTAGTAATAACACCTGACTCCCAGGGCTGATAAGAGGAACAAATGAAACAATGCTTGTTAAGATCATGTCAAGGGGCAGCTAGATGGCGAAGGGGATAGAGTACCAGCCCTGGAGTCAGGAGGACCTGAGTTCAAATCCGGCCTCAGACACTTAACACTTACTA
This sequence comes from Dromiciops gliroides, assembly GCF_019393635.1. Classification (NCBI taxonomy): domain Eukaryota; kingdom Metazoa; phylum Chordata; class Mammalia; order Microbiotheria; family Microbiotheriidae; genus Dromiciops; species Dromiciops gliroides. The sequence goes on along the minus strand of NC_057863.1, from coordinate 653,326,726 downwards.
GCTGTGTGACCCTGGGCAAGTCACTTATCCCCAATTGCCTTACCAAAAAAAAAATAAAAAGATCATATCAAGCATTAAATCACACTAGCAATGCTAACTAGTAATCATTGTTATCATAATTGTCATCTTCATTATAATTGCTTAGATCATAAGTCTCATAGTAGAGTCAATAGGCTGAAATGTGTGGACGGTTTAGTGACTTCATTCAAACTGATATTGAAAACAGTATAAAGGAAGGTACTAGTAGTAAGAGATCGTGTCCTTGGTTTCGAATCAGGAAGATGGATTTAAATCTTGCTTCCCATGTTCTCTAGCTCTGTGACTCTGGGCAAGGAACAACTTTTGTGCCTGATATCTGAAGTGAGGAGGTTGGACTTAGTGCCTTCTCTGGTTCCATCCAATGCTTAATCTGTGTTCCTATCAAAAATGCATTCCTTTGTCTTTCCACAGTCTCTTATAATATTCCAGGAAGGAGGCCTAGCAGGACCAAATCTGAAACTATAGCACAAAGCAAGAGTCATCCAAACTGTTTTGCTCTGCTTGAAAGTAAGTTTGAGAAATAGAAGAGATAAGATGCATAATATACTAAGGAAAATTAGTATACTAACCCTTGTGTTCAATAAATCCAATGAACCCAACTATGGAGCCAGGATTTACTAATCAATACAAAGTACTAGAAAAAATGGAAAACAGCCTGGCATAAACTACAAGGGGATACATAACTTAGAAGGGAAAGATCCCCTCAAACATATTAGAGGAACCATGAAGAATATACATTTTTCAGTTTTGGATAGAGGATGAGTTCATCACCAAAAAAGGGACAGCATCACAGAAAATAAAATGGGCAATTTTCATCGTGTTAAAAAACAAACAATGCATTTAAAATGTTAAGGGAAGGGGGCAGCTAGATGGCGCAGTGGATAGAGCACCAGCCCTGGATTCAGGACTAGCTGAGTTCAAATCTGGCCTCAGACACGTAACACTTACTAGCTGTGTGACCCTGGGCAAGTCACTTAACCCCAGTTGCCTCACCAAAAAAAAAAAAAGTATTAATAAAATCTTAAGGGAAGCAATTAACTTGGGAAAAGATTAGAAGCAAATTTCCCTGATAAAGACTTCATATTCAAAGTACATAAAGAACAGATGCAGATTATATAGAGGCATATGAAGAATTGACACTTGGTAAACAGGCATTTAAAAATTTTTTTATCATAAAAGTTTTTTTTCTAGTTACATGTAGATATAGTTTTCAACATATGTTTTTATAAGATTTCTGGTTCTAAAAAAAAAAAAGATTTCTGGCTCCAAATATTCCTCCCTCCCTTCCCTCTCCCCAAGTCCAGAAAGCAATGTGATATAGGTTATATATGTACAATCACATGAAACATTTCTGCATTAATCATGTTGTAAAAGAAGAATCAGAACAAAAGGGAAAAAGCTTAAGAAAGAAAAAAACCCCCAAAAAGTAGAAACAGTATGGTTCAATCTGCATCTAAATTCCATAGTTCTTTTTTCTGGATTTGGAGAGCATTTTCCATCATGAGTCCTTTGGAATTATCTTGGATCATTGCACGGCTGAGAAAAGTTAAGTCTGTCACAGTTGATCATCACACAATGTTGTTGATATTGCATACAATGTTCTGGTTCTGCTCATCTCACTCAGCATCAGTTCATGCAAGTCTTTCCAGGTGTCTCTGAAATCCACTTGCTCATGGTTTTTAAGTCATTCATAGTTGATCAGTATACAAAATCACTGTTGCTGTGTGCAATGTTTTCCTGGTTATGATCATGGTTATGATCACTTCATTCATATAAATCTTCCAAGGTTTTTCTGAAACTGTCATTTCTTATAGCAGAGTAGTATTCCATCACAGTCATATACCACAACTTGTTCAGCTATTCCTCAATTGATGGGCTTATTTCCACTTATTTGCTACAACAAAAAAGTGCTATAAATATTTTGTACATATAAATTCTTTCCTTTTTACTTTGCTATCTTTGAGATACAGGCCTAGTTGTGGTATTTCTGGGTTGAAGGGTATGCATGGTTTTATAGCACTTTGGGCATAGTTCCAAATTGCTCCCTAGAGTGCTTGAATCAGTTTACAACTCTACCAACAGTCTATTACTGTCCCAATTTTTCTGCATCCCCTGCAACATTTGCCATTTTCCTTTTCTGTCATAATAGTCAATCTGAAAGGCATGAAGTGGTACCTCATATTTTTAATTTTCATTTTTCTAATCAGTAGTGATTATTTTATGCCCATTACTTTAATTTCTTCTGAAAAATGCCTGTTCATACCTTTAACTATTTATTTTTGGGGAATGACTTGTATTCTTATAAATACTTGGTTGAGAAATGAGGCCCCTTATCTGAGAAACTTGCTAAAAGTTTTCCCCCAGTTCCCTGCTTTCCTTCTAATCTTGGCTACATTGATTTTGTTTGTGCAACAACTTTTTAATTTTGAGTTTATCTTGGTATATAGTATAAGTTGTTTGTCTATACCTAGATTCTGCCAAACTGATTTCTAGTTTTCCCAACCATTTATGTCAGATAGTGAGTTCTTGTCCCAAAAGCTTGGGACACTAAAGTTGTTAATTATTTCAAGTAGGTTTTTAGTTGATTCTCTATGATTCTCTAAGTATACCATCATATTGTCTGCAAGGAGTGATAGTTTAGTTTCCTCATTATACATTCTAATTCCTTCAATTTCTCTTTCTTCTCTTATTGCTATAGCTAGCATTTCTAATACAGTACAGAAAATTAGTGGTGAGAATGGACATCCTTGCTCCACCCCAATATTATTGGAAAGTCTCCTAGCTTATCCCCATTATAGATAATGCTTGTTAATGGTTTTAAAGAGATACTACTTATAATTTTAAGAAAAGTTCCATTTATTCTTCTGCTTTCTAGGGTTTTTAGTAGGAATGGGTTTTGTTTTCCATCAAAAGCTTTTCCTGCATCTGTTGAGATAATCATATGGTTTTTCTTGGCTTTGTTTTTTATATGGTCAGTTATGCTGATAGTTCTTCTAATATTGAACCAACTCTGTATTCCTGGCACAAATTCTACTTGGTCATACTGTGTGATCTTGGTGATATATTGCTGTAATCTTCTTGCTAGTATTTTTTTTTATAGTTTCTTTGCTTTTGCTCTTCCTGATTTAAGTATCAACATCATATTTGTGTCATGTAAGGAATTTAGTGGGACTGCTTTACCTGTTTTTCCAAATAGCTTATACAGAATTGTCACATATTGTTTTTTAATTATAAAAGTATTTTATTATTTTCCAGTTACATGTAGATATAGTTTTCAACATTTGTTTTTATAAGATTTCTAGTTTCAAATTTTTCCCCTCCTTCCCCTCCCTGCCCCCTTCCCAAGACAGCAAGTAATCTGATATAGGTTATATATGTACAATAATTCTGTTCCCACTGTTTTTTCTAGAGGTATGTCATATCTAATTCTTCTAAAATTTTATTCACCTTCTCAACTTCTTTCTTGTTTATGTTGTGGTTAGATTTATTTAGTTCTAAGAGGAGAAAGTTGAGACCCGCCCCCTTTTACTCTCTATTTCCTCCTGTTACTCATTTAACTTTTCCTTTAAGAATGGGAATGCAATATCATTAGGTGCATATATGTTTAGTATTGATATTTCTTCATTGTCAATGGTATTTCTTAGCTAAATGTAGTCCCCCCTCTTGCTTATCTCTTTTAATTAGATCAGTTTTTGCTTTTGCTTTGTCTGAGATCATGATTGCATCCCCTGCTTTTTTTTTTTTTTAACCTCGGCTGAAGCATGATTCTTCACCAGCTCCTTAACTTTACTTTGTATGTGTTTCTCTGCTTCAAGTGTGTTTCTTATAACTGCTACATTGTCAGATTCTTGTTTTTAATCCATTCTGCTATCTGCTTCTGTTTTATGGGTAAGTTCATCCTATTCATATTCACAGTTAAAATTACTGTGTCTTTCCCTCCCATGAAGAAAAGACTGGAACAGTATAAGGAGTTCTTCTAAGAGGACATCCTGGGAGCCAAGGTCCCCTTCTAGATGGCTTGCCAAAAACTGTTGTGAGTGAATTATAATAACTGAGGAGACAGTCTGAGGAATGTGATTTAGTAGCAAAGTTATGTATAATAAACTGGGTCCAGGGCCCCTCAGCAGGCACAAAGACCTAGAATACACGTTTTGTACAGATTTTTATACATTAAATGGAAAGAAGAATCAGGATATACAAAACAGCATGTAGGTGTTCTGATTTTTCATTGGAGAATAGATTTGGGACTTTCCAAGTTGCAGGACAGGGAGTCAGGGGGGTGGGGAGCAGGCAGGTGGAATTTCCCCAAAGCAGGTGATTTACAGGAATAAGTCTCAGAATGGAAGTTGTTCACAAAATGGTCAGTTTTGCTTCTCACACCAGAGCAGATTAGCTGGAAGCCAGAGCCCTTGAAGGTGAAATCACTGCCTTCTCTTGGAGCTGAAATCACCCTTCTTCCTAGAAGCCAGCTGTGCGTTTGGAAAGTTCACCTAGGTTTGAACCAGGACCCTGCCCCTGTGTCTGCTGGATGTCTTTTCCATTGGGCCTCATCCTCCCAGTCAGCCCTCTTGGTGAGTGATTTAAAGAGATACCAGGATCATACCACCTTTTCAGGCCTAGCTCCTGCACCAGCTCCTAGCCCCTGCTTCTTGTCCAGACCCCCCATCACATCCCAAATGCCCTCGGGCACCACCCTCTGTTTAACCAGTGGATCACAGTTGCCTCACCTCTAGAACTCACCCAGGGACTCAGTGGGAGGGAAGTGATTCAGAAGTAATTAAGTAATTAAGTAATTAAGACTCTGATTGGTTTCATCCCATCTGAGATGCCAGACTGCTTCCTGCCTCTTGGGTCTTTCTATAGGATGATGAGTGAGAGGATTGGGACAGAAGAGAAGGAATAAGAGAAGGTGGAGAGCAGTTTTTGATTTCAGACAATCTTTGTTTCCAATCCTTCCCCTGACTCTGCCCTCATCCTCTGGTTGGAGTTTTTCCCCTGAGCCGTGCTAGCAGCTTTGTAACTGCTTTGACACCTCAGCCTCTCTAAATCCTTGTAGGTTAGCCCCCTGCCTAGGGAGTGAAGGGAAAGGTGTTTCCCCCTCTAGGATCCTGCTCCCTCCCCTGCTGGGTCTGAAGACCAAGACTTGAACCAAGCAGAGAACCTGGAAGCAGAGGGAATGGCTCCTGGACCCCAAAGACCACCATGGCAGGTGAGTGCAGTGCAACCACACACTTGACTACCATCAGCACACACGGTCACTTCCATAGACACAGAAGATTCTTTGTGAAGCTGCCGATCTTTCTTACCTAATAATGCTTTCTTAAAAAAAAAAATACACATGGGGCAGCTAGGTTGTGCAGTGGATAAAGCACTGGCCTTGGATTCAGGAGGACCTGAGTTCAAATCCAGCCTCAGACACTTCACACTTAACCAGCTGTGTGACCCTGGGCAAGTCACTTAACCCTCATTGCCCCACAAAAAAACAAAGAAAAAAAATACACATGAAATTGAATATAGCAACAACATAGCCCTTTTCCCTTCTTGTTGTGAACAGCTTCACTAACTCTTTTCCATTTCTGGCAATCATTTTCCGTTCAATTTGTTGCCCTCCAATTTTTGATTTTTAACTTCTCCCCCATTGCCCATGATTGAAAATTGTTCCTGCATAATAGAACCTCTGAAAAAGTGAATCCTAATACTGATGGACATGGCCAGTAATGATATGAGAGAGCATCAGATAACAATGCCAAGCCCATGTTGTCCATGGAACGGGTTGGAAAAGTGGATAATCACTATCAAGTACCTGGCATTTTTACCTCTGGCCAATGTATTTCATTCATCAGTCGGCCTCTTGAGTTATTATCTTGACTCTCACTCTCCAGAAGTTTAGAGTTAGGTTTAGATAACTTATTTCTCAGAAACTGGCGATGTTTTGCTCATGAATTACCTCAATCTCCAACCCCAGGTAACAAAGTATTAAATTTATAAAAAATGAAGGAATGTTTCTTTCCCCATCACAGTTATTCTTAATTTTCTATAAACAAAATATGAAAATTTAATGACTAGTGAAAACAATTATAAAGCACAGACATAAGATGTTTTGGCTGTGACATAGCTTATCCATCATCACCTTAAGCCCTCCATATAACCATAAATAACTCATCTTCACTTGGTTGATAAGAGGCACATAATACTCTGTACAGTCAAGATTTCATTATTATCTCTTAAGAATCCTCTTCATGCGGGCAGCTAGTTGGTGCAGTGGATAAAGCACTGGCCTGAACTCAGGAGGACCTGAGTTCAAATATGACCTCAGACACTTGACACTAGCTGTGTGACCCTGGGCAAGTCACTTAACCCTCATTGCCCTTCCCCCCACCTCCCCCAAAAAAAGACAGACCCAAGAATCCTCTTCATGCTTTCATATAGATAAGATGTTATTTCAGATTTTTGGGAAATGAACTAGATTGTTCCTTTTTCTTTGCTCTCTCTTTACTTATCACATGTGGCATCTTTCCCCCCAGAATACTTAGTCCCTGCCAACTGCTCACAAACTCTTCAAAGAATTTTTTTAACATGTCACTCTGAGAGCTCTGATGAAGGAGAACGTTCACATCATCTTCTCTCTCTCTCCCCTCCACAGATCATCATACTTTACTTCTAGAACACATCATACCTTACTTCTAGAAAACATACTTCTCCCTTCTACAGGGAGAAGCATTTCATAGTAGGATATCTGTCAACTGTATTCCAACTTTAATATAAAATGCTTTTCTCAGCATTCACTTGGGTTTTTAATGACTATAGTTTTAAGTATTGGCTCCGAAATTCATATGTCATGTGACCTTTAGGAAATCCTTTCTCTGTGCTTCAGTTTCCCCCTGTTTATTGATGAGGGTTGGGCTAGATGAATTCTGAAGTCTCTTTCAGCTCTAAGTCTTGTGAATTTTGATGGTTAGGAGTTCCTGACATTCAAGGATGTGGCTGTGGACTTCACCCAGGAGGAGTGGTGCCTCTTGCACCATTCTCAGAAAAAACTATACAAGGAAGTAATGCTAGAAAACTCCAGGAACCTGCTCTTCCTGGGTAAGCATAACCCCCTTGGAACTCTGAATCTGCCATCAAAAGAGTGTCTTCTTCCCTTCTCTGGTGTGTAAGGTTTGAGCATTTATCGCTTATTAGAAAGGCTGAAGTGGTGGTCTCTATCCAGGGTCCTCCTGCTGCCCAGTTTTCCTGGTAAAATAGCATTGCATTTTGTGATAGGAAGCTGGGACTTGTGCTCCCAAAGCTGACTCTTTGCTCTTTTAAGTAACTTCAGGTGATAAAACAAACAAGCATTGTATAATCTTAGACTTGGAACTAATCTTGGAGATTATCTAGCCTAGCCCCTGCCTGAAAGATGAATTTTGCCTGCAAAATCTCTGAAAACTGCACCTTTTCCTTAAAGAAGGGCAGTGAAGGAATTTCCCTACCCAACAAGGCCACCCCTTCCTTCTTGAGATTGATCTGGTCTTTAAAAAGCTCTATGTGTTAACAAGCACAAATCCTAGTCCTGCTTTGTAGATGTTTGTTTTCTATTCATTCTCCCCCCCCCCCAATTCCATCACAGAAGGTGGGAAAGGAATAAGCATTTATATAAACCTGCTATATGCCAGACACTGTGTTAAGTGCTTTATAAATTTTATCCCATCTGATCCTCACAGTAGTGAGCTTGGTTCTATTATTACACCGATCTTTTAATTGAGGAAACTAAGACAAACAGTGGTTTAGTGACTTGCCCAGGGACACACAGCTACTAAGTGTTTGAGGCTACATTTGAACTCAAGTTTTCCCAACACCAGGCCATCAATGAACCACTAGCTGGCATTAGAGGAATCTATGCAATGTGCCCATCCTTCTATGAAGGAAACAGACAAAGACAGAATTTTCTATTTGCAAATTAGCTGCATTATCTTCTTCCTGCCCCCATGCTCTGAATAATAAGTACCTTGTCAACTATCCTTGAGGAATCCTGGGAGAACCATACTGTCATCTTTGCTTTTACTTCCACTTTCCTCAAAGAGGAAGAAAGTCTGAAGTTTCTTCATCCTCATCCCTCCTTTATTCCCCATGCCCAGGAATTCCAGTTCTCAGAGAAGATTTGCTCTTCCATTTTGAGGAAAGAGAAGTATCATGGATTCTGGATCAAAAAGGCCCAAGGAACTCCTCTCTAGGTGAGTGAGATGAAAGTAAGTATGTGGGGGCTGTTATCACAAGAAGCATCTGTGGGGTAGTGAAGGGAAGTCTAGGCTTGGGGGCAAGAAGGCCTCACTTGGAATTCTTTTTTTAGATGCTTTGTAGCAGTATAATACTGGGGAAGTTACTGGATCTCTAAGCTGTAGTTTCCCTATCTGTGAGATTAGGAGGGTGAACCCCATGGCCTTTCTCTTCCTTTCTAGCGATAAATCTACAATCCTATAAGACATCATTATTTAGAACTTTGGGGCATGGAAATCTTATGAAAGCATTAAATGCTGAAGCTATCCCATTTCAGTTCTTTCCTAGACCTTCAAGTCAGCAAGCATTTATTAAGCACCTCATATGTTCCAGATACTCTGATAAGTGCCATAGAGAGAAAGCTAGGCAAGGGACAATCCCTATTCTCAGAGTTCACAATGTAGTGGGGAAAACAACATGTAAACAATGATGTGGAGACCTGTTATAACCAATGATGTGGAGGTCTCTTATAACCATCTTATTCTGCATGATGAAAACTAGCCAGAGCAGCAGATGCAGAGCAGACAGAGCCAGAAAGTCCAATTTCTGCCCTCCAAAATGGAAGGCATTGGGAGAAGTTTGGTATTTCCCTCTCTAGCCTTCTAATCAGGGGATAGAGGAGGTGAAGGATACAGGGTCAGTCAAAGCTGTAAGAGACCTTTGTGATCTCCTCCTATATTTAGTCTGGTCAGGTTTTATCCAGGTTAGAACCAGACAGGGGTGACTCCTTGTAGGTGCTAAGATGCAAGATATAGACAGAGAGCTGAGATGATGTGTAAGATGATGGGGCAGCTAGGTGGTGCAGTGGATAGAACACCAGCCCTGGATTCAGGAGGACCCGAGTTCAAATCCAACCTTAAACACTTGACACTTACTAGCTGTGTGATCCCAGGCAAGTCACTTAACCCCAATTGCCTCACCAAAAACAAAACAAAACAAGACAAACACAAAGTATATGAAGTGTAAGATGATGAGATTACAGATGCTGAACTTAAACTTGGGAGGATTAAAATGGATTGGGATCATTAATGCAGGTAAAGGGATTTGCCTTGGCAAGCAGAAGGGCCACCTCATCATGGGACACTGGGGCTAAGGAGGAAGATAAGGAGAGCTTTTGGCATGTGGTTATTTTTCAGTGAAATAAGAAGCCAAGTTCTCAGTGTGGAGATTTTGGAGGGAGCAAAAGGAGCATTGAAGGGGGAGGGAATGATTTGGTAAAGCTGCCATGGTGAGTGGAATGGTGAGTCAGATGGGGAGGTGTAGAAGGACTGCATTGCCACAATGAGGCCCCAGCTGAATGTGTACAAGTTGAATTTGTAGTGGACTCAATTACCAGCCAAGCTGGTTCCATGACTTTGTCTTCTCTCCATTCAGCAGCATCTGAGTAGGAATGGTCACTGCAGTTATCCAAGGCTGAAGCTTGCATAAGTCATCGACCTAAGTCCCTTTCCTGATCTCCATGGCCCACCCTTTGTCTCCATTTTCAGAAAAGCCTTGGCCACATTCATTGTGGTGATCACTACCTTAAGGTTATGGAGATAGGAGGTAAAGACTACTAGTCATTCCATAGCCCAAACCCTCAGGCAACTTAGAAGTCTTTGTGATCTCCCGTATTTGGTCTGGTCAGGTCCCATCCAGGTTTGAGCCAGACAGAGGTAACTCTTTGTAGGTAAGTAATAAGATGCAAGAAATAGAAACAGAGCCGAGGCCAGAACCTACCTTTGAGAACTAAGCAAGAGACCAGAATCTAGGAAATGACGGAGAGGCTGCATTCTGGTATTAGCCCTGGGATCAGTCAGTCAGTAAACATTGAGTAAGCACTTACTATTTGCCAGGAACTGTGCTAAGCTCTGGGGATATAAGGAAAGTCCCTGCTGTCAAGGAGCTCACAATCTAGCATACAGACATAGAGGTGGTTTGAGAAGAAACAACAGATCAGGAACCTCGCTCTTAGCTGATCTCAGTAAAGGAGGGTGCATTTTTCTCAAAATACCTTAAGTTCAACAGGTAAATAAGTGAATGGAAAGTGAGAGGACAGGTGCAGTTTAAGGAGAGCAGAGTTGGTGAGTAAATAATCAAAATCAAGATACTGGTGATAAAGGGTAACATTTGTATAGTACCCACTATGTGCCAAGTGATTTACAAATACTGTTTCATTCAATTATCCCACAGCCACCCTGGGAAATAGATGATCTTGTTACCTTCATTTTACTTTTGAGGAAACTGAAGCAAACAGCCTTACCCAGTGACTTACCCAGTGTCACACAAGTACAAGTATATGAATCTGTATATGAACTCAGGTCTTCTCAGCTCCAGGCCCAGTGCTCTCTATTCACTATGCTACCCAGCTGCCTGAAGCTGGAAAATAGGTTTCCACTGTATGGGATACTTCAAATAGAGGAGATGAAAAAGAGAAGATTTTTAAGATAATATTACAAGCTGTCTTCTAGAACTGAAATAGATGGAGGACTAGGTGGGGTCAGGATCATGACATTTTAATTACACATGAGTAGTGTTTATCCCATTCCCTTTCCCATCTACAGAATGAGGCAAGGGCAAAGAGCAAAGAGAGTAAGAGGGTATATTGGAGAAAACAAAATGAATTGTCATGACTAAATGTTCATGAGATGAAGTCACCCATAACAATGGAGGAGATTAATAGAATGCATTAGGAACCAGTACCCAAAACATGTTGTCTATAAAAAAAACACCCTTGATATGAAGATTCATACAGCATTAAAATGAAGGGGTGTCCTTCTATAATAGGGTTTGGAACCCTGCCCCCCAGTCTTACAAACCTGAGCGTCTTTTGACGATGGAGTAACCACTAGTAGACCTATCAACTAAACGGATTAAAGGAAGAGGAAAGACTCAGAGACAATACCAAATTACAGCTGCTATTTTTTCTTTTTGCAATGAACTGAAAACAAAGATAATGCCCATCTTTCAGGTAATGACTGAATAAATAATGATCTAAGAATATAATAGAAGATTGTTGGACCTTAAGAAATGATAAAAAGCAATTTCAAAGAAACCTGGGAAGAGCTGTTTGAACAGATATGGATAAGTAAACAGAACCAGTAGAATAATTGATACTGTAGCTACATAGATCAGTATGATGAACAACCATGACTCCTGAGCAATGGATCCAAAAATCTTTTGTTTTTAGAACTTTCAAGAATAATAAGGGTATTGTATGAGTCCCCAGTCATTTAAACTACTTGTGCTATTCATATAAATGAATGCATTTAATTCCTAAAAAAATTACCTGGACAACTTTTGTCATACTTTCTTTACAGTGTATTATTGTAAAATTTTTATTGTACTCAAATTATGAAAACAAAATATAAATGATAATATAAGTAAAAATCATTAAAAAATTTAATAAGTGCCTTTCTGCAAGAATTATTTTTATAAATACAGTAAATCTTCCTTATTAACTGTAAGACTTCAATTTAAATTTATAGATTTTGTTGAACATAAACATTTTTTCATCAAATAAGTTATAACTTGGAAGTTATTACACATAATAGGAATATATGAAATTTTTTTCAAAGTTGTACTTTTTTCTTTGAACAAAATTTTGCAATATTTGCTTCAAATGCCACCAAACTCAATCTTCAGTGTGGTTCTGTATCCAGTTGATTTAAAGAGAATAAAAATGAGAATAATAAATAGTATTTATATAATATTTGTGGTGTGCCAGACATTGGGCTAAGTGCTTTACAGACACCTCATTTGATCCTTTTAGATGCTGTTATTATGCCTATTTTATTATTGAAGAAACAGGCAAGAAGAGGCTAAGTGAATTGCCCATGGTGACTGTGCTAGTAAGTATCTGAGGCAGGATTTGAAGTCAGGTCTTCCTGACTACTAGGCCCAGTTCTCTTTCCCCTCTGCATTTTGTTTGATAACCAAAACACATTGAAAGACTCACTCACACATGGATGCAGTGGAAAATGGTAGGAGAATTTTACAGAGGGATAGAAATTCATTTTTTATTTTTTAGCCCACAAACCAATGATCAAAAAGAATTACTACTTTATATTAAAAAGATTATTTTTCAATTTGCTAATTACAAGTAGTGTATTAAAGACAAATTCCCCTTAAGTTCATTTGCCTATATTGCTTTGCTTTTTTGTTTTTGAACAATGTTTTTCTATAAAACAGTATTTGTAAGGAAAGAAATCTTCAGATACAAATTCCTTCTTTCTACCACTGGCATACATACCCTCTACCCCCTCACAGAAACTCCACAGAATGACTGACTTACGTTACCTTTGAAAATTTGCCCAATAGCCAGAATAGTAACACAAACAGAAGACACATTCAAATAAAAAATAGCCTTAACATTGCAATGAGAAGTAAAATAATGTCTTATTTTTTGTTTTGTAAAATTGTTGTGATGGTCTGTGATCATTTCAACATGTCTTATAATGTCCAAACCTAGTGAGCATATTTTTTTTTTCCTGGATTTGGAGATCCTCTTCTATCATGAGTTCCCTGGAACTCTTCTGTACCATTGCATTGGTGAGAAGAATATAGTCCATCACAGTAGATCAACACTCAATGTTGATGATACTGTGTACAATGTTCTTCTGGTTCTGCTCATCTCACTCATCATCAGCTCACATAAGACCCTCCAGGTTTCTCTGAACTCCTCCTGCTCATCGTTTCTTACAGCACAATAGTATTCCATTGTATTCATATACCACAACTTGTCCAGCCATTCCCCAATTGATGGGCATCCCCTCAACTTCTAATTCCTTGCTACCACATAAAGAGCAGCTATAAATATTTTTGTACATGTGGGTCCCTTTCCCCTTTCTATGATTTCTTTGGGAAAAAGACCCAAAAGTGGTATTGCTGGGTCAATGGGTAGTGAGCATATTTTTTAAAGCACCCATCATCTGCACTTCAAGAACACAAACATTTGTAACATCTTGGTCTGATGATTACATCACTGATGAGATGCAATTACATGGTAACCCTGGAATGAGGGAAACTACTATGCTTCAGTGTATTACAGAAAGCAAATGTGGATATGTGCATACCTTTGAGCCTCTAATGGGAACTGACTGGCATTTGAATGTCAGAACTTTCTGGCTGTTTGAAAAAAAATTGATGAAGGGTTGAGGAACAGAATATTTTTTACTTAGCACTCAGAGTTTGATGTAATCACTGCATGAACACCGAAAGCATTTTATGTCTGTCTGATTATCATGATTTGGAATCTGAGCATAAAGCAACATAGACTTCAAACATACATATACTCATTATCCTAGAAAAATTAATTGTCACAAAATTGTGCAGTTACTTACTGCTTAAGGTGCCATTAAAGACTTTTTAGTTCAAATCCCTGAGACCATAGTCATGAACCCCTAATGTGTTCATGAACCAGTAAATGGAAACTGCTGCTAGAGTATTCATAGTGAATCATGCTGTCTTCTTCTTGAGAGAAGGATGATGGTCTGAAGATACAGAATGAGACATAATATTCTTGAACATGGGAAGCTCATGGGTTTCTTTTTATTGTGTTTATTACAGGGACCCTGGTTTTTCTTTTTTATTTAAGGAATATATACATTCAAAGATAAAAAATTTTAAATAAATGAATAATATTCTTTTAAATATCATCAGCCAATAAAATCTGATCCCACTAGTATATATTAAAATAAAAAAGGGTTGGCAGTTATGATGTGATCTCATATATCCAATTGAGCAAATAAAATAAACGATTGCCAGTGGAATTGCATTATGCTCAAAGATATAGATAATGAAATCATATCAGATTTTAGTATACATGCAGCAAATGACAAAATCTATGGATCTGAATTGAATATAAGAAAAGTTGAATATAAAGGACTGAAAATTAATACATGACAGTTGAAAGGCATAAGCAAACCTATTTCTCAGCTCAGCATAGGACATTTACCAAGGATGACCTAGTGATAGTGCATTAAAATTGATATGTGTAGAAGAGTAGACTCCTTAGCTCATCACAACAAAATAAAAAAAAATAATCAACAAAAGGCATTTGAGTAAAGGATTGGAAGTAAAATAGAACAACACTATCTAATGCTTGGGAAAGAGCACATTTAGTTGCAGGGTTTGAGTTCTAGTCTCACCTTCACAGATGTTAGTCATGTGACTTTGCTATTCTCAGCTCATGGTTTCACTTGTAAAGCCTGTGTCATAGGTTTGTTGGGAGCATCCAACGTTATTGTTTGTGAGTTCAGTCATCCTCTAGATGTGAGCTAATGCTGTTCTTAAGTGATTTACTTTGCTCATTAGGTTTCAAAACTCTTCTTTTGGATTGGTGAGATAGACTGTAAGTTACTTTCCTTTCTTCCAAGGGAGGGAAGAGGATTATTTATATGCATGTATTTGTGTGTGTGTGTGTGTGTGTGTGTGTGTATCTACATATGTTTGTTTCCTTCAGGTGCAGAGACTGGGTTTGCAGTGACTGAGATTACTACTGCAAAGCTGAGCATTTCTGTGGAAGAGTCTCACCAGAAAAGATTGGAGAGTGATGGTCCTTGTGACTTCAATTTGAGAGAAATCTGTGACTCAGATATCAAGATAGAGAAAAATCAAAATAGTCACTTTGAATTTGATAAAGATGGGAAGAGTTTCAGACAATACTCAGTTCAAATTCAGTTTAAGAAAATGACCTCGGAAAATGAGTGTTTCCAGTCTGCTGAAAAGAGGGAATGCTTTACTGAAAAAGTTGGGCATATTCAGTCCTATGAGAAGCCTCCTGAAGTACAAACATATCAAGGTAATCAAGGGGAAATGGCCAACAGCTTGAATTCAGACCTCATCAGACATCAGAAATGTCATGTTGGTAAAATTCTTTATTTTTGTAATGAATATGGGAAGGCCTTTAGCCAGAAATCAAAGCTCATTGAGCATCATAAAATTCACACTGAAGAAAGACCTTATGAATGTAATGAATGTGGAAAGGCATTCACACAGAATGCGAAACTGGCTCTACATCAGAAAACTCACACTAGAGAGAAGCCTTATGAAGGCCGTGAGTGTGGAAAGACTATCAGAAAGAGAACCATTCTTAGTGAAAATCAGAAAATTCATACTAGAGAGAAATCTTACTATAATCAAAGTAGAAAGACTTCCCAACACAACTCGAATCCTGCTATACATCAGAAAAACCACACTTCAGAGAAACCTCATGAGTGTCAAAAATGTGGTAAAGCTTTTGGTGGACATGCTTCCCTTATTGCACATCAGAGAATCCACACTGGAGAGAAACCTTATGAATGTA
Source organism: Dromiciops gliroides (assembly GCF_019393635.1). NCBI lineage: Eukaryota > Metazoa > Chordata > Mammalia > Microbiotheria > Microbiotheriidae > Dromiciops > Dromiciops gliroides. The sequence goes on along the minus strand of NC_057863.1, from coordinate 653,311,146 downwards.
ATCAATGTGGTAAGGCTTTCAGACACAGCTCCAGTCTTCCTCTTCATCAGAGAATCCACACTGGAGAGAAACCTTATGCATGCAATCAGTGTGGAAAGGCCTTTACACAGAACTCTATGCTTGCCGTACATCAGAGAATCCACACTGGAGAGAAACCTTATGAATGTAATCAGTGTGGAAAAACTTTCCGACAGAACTCCAGCCTTGTTGTACACCAGAGAATCCACACTGGAGAGAAACCTTATGAATGCAATCAATGTGGAAAAGCTTTCAAAGAAAACTCTAAACTTGCTGTACATCAGAGAATCCACACTGGAGAGAAACCTTATGAATGTAATCAATGTGGAAAGACTTTCCGATGCAGCTCCAGTCTTGCTGTACATCAGAAAAACCACACTGGAGAAAAACCTCATGAATGCCATGAATGTGGTAAAGCTTTTGGTGAACACTCTTCTCTTATTGCACATCAGAGAATCCACACTGGGGAGAAACCTTATGAATGTCATCAATGTGGAAAGGCTTTCACACAGAATTCCCATCTTTCTAAACATCAGAGAATCCACACTGGAGAGAAACCTTATCAGTGTCATCAGTGTGGTAAGGCTTTCAGACACAGCTCCAGTCTTCCTCTTCATCAGAGAATCCACACTGGAGAGAAACCTTATGAATGTAATCAATGTGGAAAGGCTTTCACACGGAATTCCAGTCTTGCTGTACATCAGAGAATCCACACTGGAGAGAAACCTTATGAATGTCATCAGTGTGGAAAGGCTTTCAAACAGAACTCCAAACTTGCTTTACATCAGAGAATCCACACTGGAGAGAAACCTTATGAATGTAATCAATGTGGAAAGGCTTTCAAAGAGAACTCCAGTCTTGCTGTCCATCAGAGAATTCACACTGGAGAGAAACCTTATAAATGTAATCAATGTGGAAAGGCTTTCCCATATAGGGCCCTTCTTGCTTATCATCTGAAAATCCATACTGGAGAGAAACCTTATGAATGTAATCAATGTGGAAAGACTTTCACAAATAAGTCCAGTCTTGCTATACATATGAGAATCCACACTGGAGAGAAACCTTATGAATGTAATCAGTGTGGAAAGACTTTCACAAATAGATCTAGTCTTGCTATACATCAGAGAGTACATACTGGTGAGAAACCTTATGAATGTAATCAGTGTGGAAAAGCTTTCACTCAGAATGCCAATCTCTTGAAACATCAGAGAATCCATACTGGAGAGAAACCTTATGAATGTCTTCAGTGTGGAAAGGCTTTCACACACAACTCCAAACTTGCTTGCCATAAGAGAATCCATACTGGAGAGAAGCCTTATGAATGTCATCATTGTGGAAAAGCTTTCACACAGAACTCCCATCTTTCCAAACATCAGAGAATCCACACTAGTGTGACAAGTGAAAACTGAAATAATTGGGGGAAAAAAGTTTAAGCTGAGTATATTGATTTATTATGTAAAGTATGCCAATTGCTTAACAAATAAGGATTGGTCCTCAGCTTGACACTGGATCTCAAATACAGGGATAGACATTTTTTTATGCATTAAAAGAAAACAAACAGGGAAGAGCCAGGATGTAAGATTAGTAATATGATTTCTAATTGGAGGAAAGATTAGGGACTTTCCAAGTTGGGAGGGGTTGAGCAAGTTTTGTGAATTGGAAGGGGGGAGAGCAAGCAAGTATATTTTTCTGGATGTAAAACAAATGCTGCTCAATCCCTATGATTAGCAAGCAGGTGGAATTTATAGGAAAATGGAATTTAAGTCTCAAAATAGAGTGAGTTTTACAAGATGGAGTCAATTTGGTTCACATAATTTCTTTAAAATGTAGGCATGTTATCCATATGGAAAGGCTTTCACATGGAGTTCCAATCCTGCCATTCATCAGAGAAGCACACTGCAGAGAAAATTTATGATTTTAATCTATCCACAATGGATAGAAACCTTTTAAATGTAATCAGTGTGGAAAGGCTTTCACAGAATTTCAGTCTTGCTATTTCTCAGAGAAGCCACACAAATAAAATTTATGATTGTAATCAATGTGGAAAGGCTTTTCCATACAGAATCCATCTTGCTCACCATCTCAGAATTCATACTGGAGAGAAACTTTATGAATATAAGCAATATAGAAAGGCTTTCACACAGAATTCCAGTCTTGCTGTATGTCAGAAAGGCCACACAGAGAAATTTTATGATTGTAATGAATGTGAAATGGTATTGACACAGAACTCTAGTCTTGCTGTACATTACAGATGTTACACTGGACAGAAGTCTTATGAATGTAATCAGTGTGGAAAGACTTTAAGAGAGAGGGTCCTTTTTGGTTAACATCCATGAATCTACATTGTAGAGAAATCTCAGGAATATAATCAATGTGGAAAGTCTTTCAGACAAAACTCCAGTCTTCCTCTTCATCAAATAACCCACTCTAGAAAGAGGCCTTATGAATGTAATCAGTGTGGCAAAGCCTTTAAATAAGTCATCCATTATTTCCCACCAGAGAATGCCTGTGAGATAGAATTTTTACCACTGTAATGAATTGAGGAAAGGCAGAGCTTGTTCAACATGAGAAAATTTATTTTGGGGGAATGCTCTATATAGAGTGAGTGGAAGAAGGTCTTCAATGAGAGATTATCTGTTACTTTGCATGAGAGGATTCATAGTGGAGAGAAATTGCTCAATAGAAACATGATTTTCTCTGGAGGAGGGAGATCACTAGGAATCAGAATATTCATACCAGAAAGCAGGCTTATAAAAGCAATGGTTTTTGTCAATGTGAAGGCCCTTATATATAGCTCATACTTGATTATACAAGAAGTCATGCTGGAGCTAAAACTTAGAGATCTGAGTAATGAGGGAAGATCTCTTACACATCTCAAATTTCATACTGTTCTTAAAGCCCTATAAATACAAGGAATTTTTCTTTGGAATCCTAATGTTTGTCATTACTTCTCAATAATATCCCATAATTTCTTTAGCCATTCCCTAATTGATTAGTACTCACTTTATTTCCTATTCTTTAGTGACACTAAATGTCCTGGTATGTGGCAAAAATTTCTACACTCCACTGTTAGATGCCTAAAATACCTAAGTCTCCAAGCCAAAAGAAAATAGGTTTGTTCAGAGAGGGATCTTGCCTCACAGTAAAGTTGGTCTCAGGTCTAGGATCCAAAGACCCTGAGCCTCAGTACCAGGAGACTTTTAAGTATAACAGAAAAAGTTTTACAAATACAATATTGATAAGAAAACAACAGGCAAATTACAGCATAGTCACTTGTTTCCCATATACTGGTCCTAAAATAGCCCTATTGCTAAGTAACATTGCTTAAAACATATGGAGGTTGTCTGAGAAACATGTGCAATATTTGAGGAAGGCCTGAAATGCAAGAGTAACAAATGCCACTTTATCCCTAAATCCACTTAAGAGGTTGTTGCACTCAAGCATTATCACATAGTTGTTTTCCATCTTTTGAGAAGCTCTGATTGGTCAATTTCAGCTGTAGTTACTATTTTAGGTACCTGACCTTTACTTGCATTGATCTATTCTAACCACAAACTGCAAATTGGATAGAGACTACTGTAGAAAAGACAAGTTAACAATAAGTAATTATATAGAAGACAAACCAAAAGCATTTGCTCTTTCCAATGGTCTATCATTTGCTTATGCTACTAAAAAATACCTAAATATCTTAAATCAAAGTTTGTAGTCTATAAACTGATTAGAATTACTGTTAAATCATTTATTAAGATGTGGGAAAAATCTCACTCCCAGGTATATTTTGATATCTGTTGGTTAATTTATGATTTTTTAAAAACAACCAGGTGCTACAGTTGATAGTATGCTGTGCATAGAGCCATAAGACCTAAGTTCAAATTAAGTGTTTAACAATCATTAGCTGCATTACCCTGGGCAAGTAATTTAACCTATTCCTGCTTGATTTTTCCCATTTTTAGAATAGGGATAATGATAGCAAATATATTCTAGGGTTGATATGCAGAACAAATGACACAGTATTTGGGTTTTGTAAATTATAAAAGTATTTTATTATTTTCCAGTTACATGTAGAGATATTTTTCAACATTTGTTTTTATAAAATTTCTAGTTCCAAATTTTTCCCTTCCCTCTCATCCCTCTCCCCCTCCCCAAGACAGCAAGTAATCTGATATAGGTTATATATGTACAATAACATTAAACATAAAATTCTGCATTAGTCATGTTATAAGAGAAGAATCAGAGCAAAAAGGAAAAACCTCAAAAAAGAAAAACAACAGCACCGAAAACAATAGAAATAGTATGATTCAATCTGCATCCATGTTCCACAGTTGTTGTTTTTTTCTGGATTTGGAGAGCATTTTCCTTCATGAGTCCTTTGGAACTATCTTGTATTGCTGAGAAGAATCAAGTCTATCACAGTTGATCACATAATGTTGATGATACATGACATATTATTTGTAAAGAACTTTGCATGTATTAAATCATGAGGGAATAGTTAGCTATTGTTATTTCATGGCATATAGGTCTCATTGCAGACTTAATATCCTAAAATATGTGGACAATTTAGTCAGTTATTCAAATTGTTCTTCAGAACAGTGTAGAGGAAGGTTCTAATTGTAATAGGACACTGGGCTTTGAATTAGAAAGGTTGGTTCAAATCCTGCTTCAAATGCTCTCTAACTTTGTATTTATGGGAGAGTAATGACCTAAAAAGCTTGAGAAATTGAATAGATCAGGTGTATAATATACAAAAGAGTATAGTAACTATGGGTTAAGTAAGTCTATAGACCCCAACTATTGGGCCAGGACTTCACTACAAAATGCTGGAAAACTGGAAAGCAGTCTGACAGAAACTAGGTCTATGACCAATATCTCGCACTATGTCAAGATTAGCTCATAAGCATAAATGACAGATATAAAAGGTCCCCTCAAACATATTGGAAGAACTATGAAGAAGACGTGTTTGAGTTTTTGATAGGGGATGAGTAAACCCAAAAAGGAACAGAGGATCAGAGAAAATAAAATGAGTAATTAAAACAATAATAACAATTAATTTGAAAAGGAAATGAAGGGTGCATCTAGGTGGCACAGTGGATAAAGCACCGGCCCTGGATTCAGGAGGACCTGAGTTCAAATTTTACCTCAAATACTTGATACTTAATAGCTGTGTGACCCTGGGCAAGTCACTTAACCCTCATTGCCCTGTAAAAACAAACAAAAAACGGGAAATGTAGTAGTTATCTGGGGGAAAGTTTCCTTCATAAAGGCTTCATATCAAAGGCATATCAAGAAGAGATACTGCTTATATACAGGTATATAAGGAACAGATACAAAGAGATTGAGCCAAGATGGAGGTATAAAGGCAGGAACTCTGCTGAGTTCTCACAGATTCACGTCCAAACAATGTTAAAGTAATGCCTCAAAAAAAAATCTGGAGTGGTAAAACCAACAAAAGGACAGGGTGAAACAATTTTCCAGCCATAGACAGGAAAAGTCTGTCTTATTGGGGTGTGAAACCTTGTGTAGGCCATGCCCAGCAAGCCAGCAGTAGGTCTTAGGAGCAACTGAATCAGTGGTGGTAGTGACAGCTTTTGGAACTCTCAGCATATAGATGTGAAGGTGGTCAGACATCTGGTCAAAAGGAGATTACAAGGAATCATTTCCTGTCACTGGAGATGGACTCTTGTATTGCCCATTGATGGGTCTAGGTCACAGTCCTGGGTCTTAGTCCCAGAGTAAGGAGGAACATTCCCAGGTGTGGGGTCTCTGGTCATAGTTGCAAGGCATAAGGGTGCTTATGGTCACTCAGACCAGAGCATAGCCCAAAAGAGCAGTGACCACATCTCTCTCTAGATGATACCAATTTGGAAGAACTGAAAACTTATAGATGCCCCAGAACTAGTTCTGAAAACAGCAGCATGGAAAACCTGAAGCTTAGGACAGTGCCCCTTTCACCCTGTGAGCAAAGCCTAACATTATTATAAAGTAAAAAGTCAAGAAATAGACTGGAAAAATGAGGAAATAAATAACTTCACCATAGGGTTCTTTTTTGCTTGTTTGTTTTGCGGGGGCAATGAGGGTTTTGTGTATGTGTGTGTGTGTGGGGGGGGTTGTTTGTTTTTTTGGTGAGGCAATTGGGGTTAAGTGACTTGCCCAGGGTCACACAGCTAATAAAGTGTCAAGTGTCTGAGGACAGATTTGAACTCAGGTCCTCCTGAATCCAGGGCCAGTGCTTTATCCACTGTGCCGCCTAACTGCCCCACCATAGAATGGTGGCAGGGAAGGTCAAAACACACACTCGGAAGACAACAAAGTCAAAACAGCTATGTCCAAAGCCTCAAAGAAAAATGTTATTAGAAAAGAGCCAACAGCTTAATGAAGGAGGCGCGCGTGTGCGCGTGCGCGCGCACACACACACACACACACACACCCCTGAAGAAAAAAAATGCCTTAAAAAGAGAGTAGGTCAAATGATAAAAGAGGCATAAAAATCCACTGAGAACTCCTTAAAAAGAAGAATTAGCAAAGTAGAAAAGGAATTACAAAAGTTCACTGAAGAAAATAATACCTTACGATTTTAGAATTGTACAAGTGGAAGCTAATCGCTCCATGAGACATCAAGAAACAAGAAAATTAAAAGAAGGAAAATATGAAATATCTTATTGGAAAAATAACTGACCTGGGGCAGCTAGGTAGAGCAGTGGATAGAGCACCAGCCCTGGATTCAGAAGGATCTGAGTTCAAATCTGACCTCAAACACCTGACACTAGCTCTGTGACCCTGGGCAAGTAACAACTCCAATTACCTCACCAAAACAAACAAAAATAACCTGTCCTAGACGATAGATTGAGGAGATAATTTAAGAATTATTAAACTATCTGAAAACCATGATCAAAAAAGAGAGAGCCTAGATATCATCTTTCAAGAAATTATGAAAGAAAACTGCCTTAATAATCTAGAACTGAAGGGTAAAATAAAAATTGAAAGAATCCACTGATCACACCATGAAAGAGATTCCAAAATGAAAATTCCTAGGAATATTATAGCCAAATTCCCAAACTGCCAGGTCAAAGAGAAAATATTGCAAGCAGTCAGAAACCATTCAAATATGGTGGAGCCATATTCAGGATAACGAGATTTAGCAGGTAATACATTAAAGGATCAGAGGGCTTGAAATATGATATTTTAGAGAGGAAAGGAGCCAGTATTACAACTATGAATCCCCCACCCAGCAAAATTGAATATAATCCTTGGGGAGTGGGGGTGGGAGTGGGTATTTAATCAAACAGGACTTTCAAGCAGTCCTGATGAAAAGACCAGAGCTGAAAAGAAAATTTGATTTTCAAATACAAGATTCAAACATAAAATGACAAATAGGAAAGAGAAGTTATAAGGGACCCAATAAGGCTAAAATGTTTTGATTCCTAAGACCTTTATCATTATTAGGGCAGTTATTGTACATAGAGGTTATGGTATAAGTTGACTATGATGAGATGATATCTGAAAAAATTGAAATAAGGGGTGAGAAAAAGGAATGCAGTGGGAAAAGGGGAAAGGGACAAGTAGAATGGGATAAATTATCTCACATAAAAGAGGCAACAAAAGATTTTTTTTTGAGGCAATTGGGATTAAGTGACTTGCCCAGGGTCACACAGCTAGTAAGTGTCAAGTGTCTGAGGCTGGATCTGAACTCAGGTCCTCCTGAATCCAGGGCTGCTGCTCTCTCCACTGTGCCACCTAGCTGCCCCAACAAAAGATTTTACAGTGAACGAAAAATGTGGGGTAGGAATGGCAGGCAATCCTTTAACCTTACACAACATATCAAAAGATATGGGATGTTGGTATACTGTTTAGGTTTCACAAGTATAAAACAATGAGCTCAGTGTTTGGAAGGCTCCGAAGGAAAGTGTGGGAGAGAAGAGGTATTAGACCGACTACCAAATTGAAGGTCTACAGAATTGTTGTGCGCACTTCACTGTTGTATGCCTGTGAAACCTGGACAGTATGTCAGTGCCATGCCAGGAAATTGAAATCACTTGCTTTTGAATTATCTTAGGAGGATTCTGAAGATCACCTGGCAGTATAAGGTACCAGACACAGGTTCTTTATTGAACTAAACTGCCAAGCATTCAAACTTTACTGCAGAGAGTACAACTCTGATGTGCTGACCACAGTCTTTATTTATTTATTTTGGGTGAGGCAATTGGGGTTAAGTGACTTGCCCAGGGTCACACAGCTAGTAAGTTGGCAAGTGTCTGAAGTCGGATTTGAACTCAGGTCCTCCTGACTCCAGGGCTGCTGCTCTATCCACTGTGCCACCTAGCTGCCCCTTGACCACATTCTTTAAATGCCAAATGTATGCTTGCTGTCAAGTCCTTTTCAGGGCTGGTTTCCACCTTTGATGTCTACCTGTCACCCAACTCTCACCTGTGGCTCCAAGAAGCTGTAGCATGTTCAGTGGCCATACCCTGGTAAACCATTTGGGCAATAGGCTAAACCAAGTTGGTTGAGACTGAGGGGGCTTAAACTCTTTGGTGAGTTCAGGGGGTGTATACCCCAAGCACATGAAAACTTCCCCTTATGGAATGGGCAGATGAGGAGAATTGTTCCAATGGCCATAAAGGTGGCTGGAGTGCTTAGAGCCTGGTTAGAAATCAAAGACACCAAGTTCATCCACTGCATCCCAGAGTCTTGCTACAAGACTGTGATGACTCTGGAGGAGAGTGAGGCTGATGACTTCACCCAACTCTGCCTCACTTGGATCCAATTTCCGTGTGAATCAAAAGACATCATTCATACCATTTTTACCTAACTCAAAGTCCTGTAGCAAGAGATAAGTGACAAAGCAGCAGGTGTAAATAACTAGGAACTGTAGTGACAACTCTGCTTACAGGTGGGCTGGGGAATAGGACCATCTTCTTACTGGACTGGAGCAGCAGGGGGATTTTTAGGGACTTCACTGCCCACCTTCTGGTGTGAGGAAGCAACTAGAAAAGGTGAAAAGGTGCCCTAAAGATTGTCTGCTTCACCCAATTATTGATCCCCATCTTGTGGCTGAATTGCAAAAAAATGTAAGAAACTTTTACAAAACTGATTCCACTCACCATTCGGTACATGGAATGTGTGCATGCTTATGGACAACATGAAATTCAATTGACCTAAAAGACAAATAGCTCTCATTGCAGGAGAACTCAGCAGCTTTAACATTCAAACAGCAGCACTGAGTGAAACAAGACTGGCAAATGAAGGCAAGCTTACCAAGGTCAGCACTGGATCCATGGTTTCCTGGAGTTGGTACAGTGAAAGGGAGCCCTGCCAAAATGTTCCAATTCTCTATCCACCTACTGGTCTGAGCTTTGCATATACCTGACCTGTATTTAGGACGGAGCAATAGGTCCCTAGCCTTGTCCCATGAAGATTTTTTTTTTCAGGGCAATGAGGGTTGTGACTTGCCCAGGGTTACACAGCTAGTAAGCATCAAGTGTCTGAGGTTGGATTTGAACTCAGGTCCTCCTGAATCCAGGGCCCATGCTTTATCCACTACACCACCTAGCAGCCCCCCCCCCCATGAAGATTTTTCACTATATTGCTGATGGATTTAAGCACTATAAAATGTAAACCAGCTGCAAAACTATGCTGTTTCAGAGTGACAGAAATGTATTCTTCTGCAGAATTGAGATTGAACTTAAAGCTGGACCTGAGATCCCACTCTGGTCCTGGCATCAGAACCCCACAGCTGCTACTCAGTTCTGTATTTTTTCCTTGTTAATACACAGCCTAGGTCCCAGCCCCTGCCTCTCACCTTGAATCCAAGACAAACCATTCGGCATCACAGTAATGCAATTCTTTTCTCCAGCCATAGATCCCAAAAGGCCAAAGTTATTGAGTTCTATGAAGACCTGCATTTGTGAGAATTAGCGCCAAAAAAATAAAGAGGTCACATTTATCATAGGGGATTGGAATGCTAAAGTAATTGATCTTCCAGTTCTTTCCCTTAACATTCTCTTTTCACTTATAATATCAGCTTAACTTAAAAAAAAAACAAAACACAAACAGACAAACCTATTACTCCATTTCTAGGAGTTCCAATACTTCTTATGTCCAAGCTCTGTTTTGCATTAAGGCCTTACTTTTAGTGATTTTGTTTGTTTGTTTGTTTTTTGTTTTGGTTTGTTTTTTTGGTGAGGCAATTGGGGTTAAGTGACTTGCCCAGGGTCACACAGCTAGTAAGTGTCAAGGGTCTGAGGCCGGATTTGAACTCAGGTCCTTCTGAATCCAGGGCCAGTGCTTTATCCACTGTGCCACCTACCTGCCCCTACTTTTCTTCTTTTTTAAAAAATTCCACTTAATAGTATTTTATTTTTCCAATTACATGTAAAAATAGTATTTAACATTCATTTTATAAGCTTTTGAGTTCCAAGTTATACATATACAATCATATTAAACATATTTCCACATTAGCTATGTTGTGAAAGAAGAATCAGAACAAAGGGGGAAAACCATGAGAAAGGAAAAACAAAAGAGTATATGCTTCAATATATAGTATAAATAGTATGCTTCAATTTGCATTCAGACTCCATAGTTCTTTCTCTGGATATGGATATCATTTTCCATCATGAGTCTTTTGGAATTGTCTTTGATCACTGTATTACTGAGAAGAACTAAGTCTATCATAGTTGATCATCACACAATATTTCTGTTACTATGTACAATGTTCTCCTGGTTCTGCTCACTTCACTTAGCATCAGTTCATGTAAATCTTACAAAGTTTTTCCTGAAATCCACCTGCTCCTTATCTCTCATAGCACAATAGTATTCCACTTCATATACCACAACTTGTTCAGCCATTCCCCAATTGATAGACATCCCTATAATTTCGTTTTTTGGCACCACAAAAAGAGCTGCTAAAAAGATTTTTGTATATGTGGGTCCTTTTCCCTTTTTATGATCTCTTTGGGATACAGACCTAGTAGTGGTATTGCTGGATCAAAGGATATAGACAGTTTTATAGCCCTTTGAGCCTAGTGAATGGTTTGATCACTTCACGACTCCACCAGCAATGCATTAGGCTTCCAATTTCCCCATTCCTCTTTTCTTCTTCCTTCTGGAGCCTGGAGATCAAATAGTAGCCTCTCAGGATATGATGGTATGGCACCTAGCTCTCCATCTCCCAATTGAAACAGAAGACAAACCAGACAAGGGACTCATGAAGATAAGGTAGAAGACTAGATGATGCAAGGATGCATTTAAATGAAGACCCATAAGCTTTCCTGGAAGAGGTTAAGTGAGTAAAAATTTTGCCCTAGGTGAAGTTAATGGATAAACTTTGGCCTTGCTGAGGCTGGAGTGACTAATGATTCTGATAACTGGTGGGTACAAAGGTGGTCAGAATCCCCTAACAGTATGTGGAAAACTTGTGTTCTAGAGAGAAGATGGTGTATAGAAAGTAGCAATGAAAGGCTCTACCCAAATAGCCTTTGAGAAGCTGTATGTAGAGTTCTGATGCTGCTTCTATAATTATTAGAAGAGGTAGAAGGTTCACATCGCCTATAAGATGTATGGGACAGGGGCGGCTAGGTGGTGCAGTGGATAAAGCACTGGCCCTGGATTCAGGAGTACCTGAGTTCAAATCCGGCCTCAGACACTTGACACTTACTAGCTGTGTGACCCTGGGCAAGTCACTTAACCCCCATTGCCCCCCCCCAACACACAAAAAATATGTATGGGACAGAACCCCAGACATGGATTTAGGGGTCATGGGGCTAGTGTCATTGGCTATCAGACCTGAGCTTTAGGAGGATCAATTTTTCAGTTGAGAAAAGGTGGGAGTGGAGAGATGAGGTAGGAACCCCTCCCCCCAGTAGGTTATTTCAATAGTCTAGGTGCTGGATGATGAAGGCCAGCACCAGAGTGGTGACAATATCAGAGGACAGCAGAGGCTTTCTGTGGCCTCTCTCTCTTTTTGAGTATTGGATCCAAATCTTCCATTCTCTAGCTTGCACTCCTTTCTCTTCACTAGACTTTCAGTAAAGGTACACTGTAGAATAGCCAATCATACCTGAAATAAAAACTCAGAACAATATAAAATTACATTTTCAAGAAATGTTTTTCCTCATGTTCTTGCAATAACAGTTAAAAATAAGCACATACAAGGTCTTATCTTATTCATCCTTTCTAGTTTCAATCCATCCTAGAGCAGAAATCAACCATTAAAAGCAAAGAAAATAATCACATTATGAAGTTTCATACATACACTTATTGCATGAGAATTCACTTAAAACCTGGGGTGGGGGGAGTGGCTAATGGAAGCCTTGAGGCTGATAAAGATCCATATCTATGTTAACCCCCAAAGTAAAGAATAAAAAATCTTTAAATCTGGCTTAAAGTTGGTTTAAAGATGTAACTTTAATACATATCATTCCATATGTACTTCCATAATTTTCATAAGCAATGAACACACAATCTAAATCACTATTTTCCAAAAATACATGTAAAATACAAATTCTCACATCAATTTTTTAAAACTTTGTGTTCCAAATTCTCTTCCTCCCCCTGCCCCCAAGAACTCAAGTAATTCAATTTAAGCCATACATGAGCAGTCATGAAAAACATTTCCACATTAGCTGGGTTGTGAAAGAAAACAAACAAAAACAAAACTTCAGATGAAGGATGAATACTTTGTGGTCACCATCTGAATAGTTGCTGTTTGTAAGGTGGCTAAGATTCTAGCGAGGCTGTCTAAAAATCTAATGACTGGTCACCAATGAATTAGAAGCTTTAGCAAGAGTTTAGACTTTTAAGCCTTTATTAAGGAGCATAAGAATTTGGTGAGGAGAGAGAAAGAGGCCTAGATGCCTTCATCTATCTATCTCAGGGAGCCAGCATTTCTGCTCCACCCCTCACGAGGTCCTGGCGAAAGAGAGCGAGAGCGAGCCCCTTCTTTGTCCCACAAGCCTCCTGTCAAAACTGGCAACATCCCGTTCACCCACACACAGCTCCAAGCTAATTGGCTGGTAGCTTTGATCAACAGTACCCATAAGCAAATGTCACTTCCTGACGCCAAGGAACTGACCTTCCAAGCCACATGGCTTGCCCTCAGATGCTTTCTCCTCATGGCGGAGCTTTCCTACAGTCTCTCTCCAGCAGGGGGCATCACTACAATTCTCACAAGGAACAAACAAAAAAAAAATTATGCTTCAATCTGTATTCAGACACCATCAGTTCTCTTTCTGTAGATGGATTGCATTTTTCATAAGACCTTCAGTATTGTTGTAGATCATTGCATTGCTGAAAACAACCAAGTAATTCACAGCAAATCACCTTACAATATTGCCGTTATTTTGTATACAATACATTTCACTTGGCATCAGTTCATGTAGCTCTTTCCAGGTTTTTAAATTTTATTTAATTTTATTTTTTTTAGTGAGGCAATTGGGGTTAAGTGACTTGCCCAGGGTCACGCAGCTAGTAAGTGTTATGTGTCTGAGGCTGGATTTGAACTCAGGTACTCCTGACTCCAGGGTCGGTGCTCTATCTACTGTGCCACCTAGCTGCCCCTTTCCAGGTTTTTCTGATAGCATCCTGCTCATTATTTTTTAAAATAGTAAACTACATTTATAAAGTACATTAAAAAGAGATTTCCTTACAATAAAGTCATGAGGTTGATTATTGCAACAACAGTAATAGACAACACTTATATAGTACTATGATAAAATAATGGAACTTGGCAGATGCCCAGGGGTCCCACCTGATTGATTTAGTATTGTTTGAATTGGGTGAGAATGAGAAACTGACTAAGTACCTACTTAAGGATGATTGGATGGGGACCACACCTGTCTGGCCCTGAGTGACATGTTGGTGGTTGACATCGGCAAGAGACCCCTCTCAACCAATCAGCTTGAAGGACCTCCCCTCTGTGGGAGGGAGAGAAGAACTAGGAAGTGAATGCTCGCTCAGAGAAGAACTTTTTTTTTTTTTGGTGAGGAAGAGGCGTGTGGCAAGAGAGGGAGAACAGGAGTCCCCCTTGTCATTCGGGACATTGGTTTGGTGGTGAGAGATTTCACATGGGCTGCTAGGAAAGGAAATTGATTTCTTTCTCTCTGGCTATACCGAATTAGATCTAAGCTAGGATTTCCATGCTATAAGGAATCTGTTTTCAACCTCTCTCTCTCTCTTCACTAACTTATAATATATATTTCAACAAATCTTTAAAAGCCTAAACTGCCTGCTTGCAATATTTTCTCCTTGACATGGGAGCTCTGGAATTTGGCTATAATATTCCTGGAAGTTTTCATTTTGGGATCTCTTTCAAGAGATGATCAGTGGATTCCTTCAATTTCTATTTTACCTTCTGTTTCTATAATATCAGGGCAATTTTTCCTGACAACCTCTTAGAAGATGATGTCCAAGCTCTTTTTTTTTGTTTGTTTGTTTTTTTGCTGGGCAATGAGGGTTAAGTGACTTGCCCAGGGTCACACAGCTAGTAAGTGTCAAGTGTCTGAGGCCAGATTTGAACTCAGGTACTCCTGAATCCAGGGCCAGTGCTTTATCCACTGTGCCACCTAGCTGCCTCCAAGCTCTTTTTTTGATCATGGGTTTCAGGTAGTCAAATAATTTTCAAATTATCTCTCCTGGATTTTCCAGGTCAGCTGTTTTTCTAAGGCAATATTTTACATTGCCCTCTACTTTTTTTTATTCATTTGGATTTGCTTTATTGTGTCTTGGTTTCTCATAAAGTCACTAGTTTCTATTTGTTCAATCCTAATTCTTAGGCAATTATTTTCTTCAGAGAGCTTTTCCATTTGGCTTTTCAAGATGTTGACTTTTTTTTCATGACTTTCCTGCATCATTCTTATTTTTTCTTCTCTCTCTCTAACTTTATCTTCAAAGTCCTTTTTGAGCACTTCTATGGCCTAAGACCAATTCATATTTTCCTTGGAAGCTTTGAATGTATGAGCCCTAATGTTGCTATCATCTTCTGAGGGTGCACCTCAATCTTCCTTGTCACTGTAAAGAATTGTTATTTGAGGTTTTTATGACCCCATCTTTTGGCTAGAATTAAAAAAAAAAAAACCTCGGCATGCACTGGCCTGGGGCTCCGCAAACTGCACGGGGCTCTACCCACTGGTTGTAGCTGTCGCCGTGGTGCTGGCACCTCACATCATCACCACTCACTGACGCCTACATGGGCCTGGCAAAATTATAATGATTGGAAGCCTAGTGAGGGTAGTCATGTGACTGTCAGAGCGGCCTGCCAATTGGCTGGGGGCTGTGTGTGGTCAACCTGGAGTCTGCTGGGAAGAGGGGAGGTCTTCTGGCATTCTAGCTCGAAGCTGGAAGGCGACAGGATGCTGCCGTGTGTTCTCAGCTGACTCCTGGGTGGTGGTGGTGTTCAGGTTGTATAATTTCCCTTTCCCCATTTTATTTCCTTTTCCTTAATCCCACTGATCCTGTTTGTGTTTTTTTAAGTTCGTTCTTGTTAAATAAATCCTGCTCTGTTGTGAGGGAGGCTGTCTGTCTCCTTCCTTGCCCCAATATTGCAACAAGTCGCTTAGCTAACACTCCCCAATTAAAAACTGGTCCCCACATCACTAAAGAAACTTTCTATGGTCCATGTCTTTCTCCGTCTATTCATTTTGCCAGCCTATTTCTTGACTCCAGGACGCACTTTCCCAAGCTTCAGGTGGTCTAAGGTGGTATGATCTAAGGAGGGACAGGTTCTTTACTCACCTGGCCTGTGTTCTGGTCCATAAATAACCCCAAGCCTACTTGCTGTTCAACTAGGCAACAAAATTATTTGCTGTGGTTGATAGCCTGCACCCCTCCCCCACCTGGGCCACCACTCAAGATTGCTTCCTGGTTCTCAGCTGGAGAACAACCAAATTCTGCCTCAGCTCCTCTGCCCCCCCCCCCCCCGGGTAGCCACTCAACCCTCTTACCAGACCCTGAGCTTAGTTCCAGAAGATGCTGGTGCTGTAGTCAATTCAGAGGCTCTGGGGGTAAATTTGGTAAATTTCTCTGGCACAGCTTACCTAGGGCTGGATCTGTGTCTGCCCGACCCGAGTCTGGGTGGCCAGCCCAGGCTGGATCTGTGTTGGCTCCCACCCCGGCACAGCAGCCCCCTCCTGCCAACCTTCTAAGCTGTCCCTGGCTGAAAAATGATTTCATCCTATCTCCCTGTGGGTTCTGCTGCTCCAGGAATTGTCCCATGGCACTATTTGGAGGGTTTTGGAGTGATTCCATGTGCTCTCTCTTAGAGACGATATAGTGCTGGGTTTTTTCCGGTTTGTTAAATGTGGTCAATGCTCTCCTAGTATTTAATACACTTTAATAAATGCTTACTACCTAAATGGGTGTAATAGCCATTAAATTATAAGTAACGATATTTTAGAAACCCCAACCTAGTCCCATATTTTTTTGGGCAGGGCACTGAGGGTTAAGTGACTTGCCCAGGGTCACACAGCTAGTAAGTGTCAAGTGTCTGAGGCCAGATTTGAACTCAGGTCCTTCTGAAACCAGGGCAGGTGCTCCATCCACTGCACCACCTAGTTGCCCCCTCCCATAATACTTTAAATAACACACAGTCACATTCTCATTTCCCTCTCTTGAGGCCCAAAAGACTCTCCTAAAATGTGGAAGTTATCTCAAATCCTTCTTAAAATATTTCTGCATTTACAAAACCTTTCAGACTATAATTTGGAAATTTACAGCAAAGATATTATATTTTAGCTATACATTTAGTCTAAAATTAGCTTATAATGGAATAGATTTCTACAAACTAGGAAAATATTTCCTTTCTTTGCTTATCTTTATCTCTGGAACCCCAACTGGGAAGGGTAAATGGATTGTCAGACATGCACATTTCCTCATTAGTTTTCTGTATATTACACAAGAGTAGTCCTGTCATTCCAGGGTTGCCTCTCGCGAGCATTGTCATCACCAGATCAAAATGTTACAAATGTTTGCATTCTGGCAGCACAGATGGTAGGCTCTATAAAATCCAGAAGCACTCATTACAAGCCATTTAAAAATCACCATGAGGGGCAGCTAGGTGGTGCAGTGGATAGAGCACTGGCCCTGGATTCAGGAGGACCTGAGTTCAAATCCGGCCTCAGACACTTAACACTTACTAGTTGTGTGACCCTGGGCAAGTCACTTAACCCCAATTGCCTCACTAAAAATAATAATAATAATAATAATTTTTAAAAATCACCATAGACTATCACAAATGTTCAATAAAACAGGCCCTTTTCTAACTTTAACTTATATTCTATTATTACTATTCTATCTGGATTTTCAAAGGAAATGGTTTGCTACCTGGGTAAATCATTCAGTAGAGTTTCTGTGGGAGTCTAGCGTGTGTTATGTTTGAAAAGATTTTCCCCCTTACATTGGTTGTTTTATAAACATTGTTTTTAAAAATTAAGGCAATAGGGGCAGCTAGGTGGCACAGTGGATAGAACACCGGTCCTGGATTCAGGAGGACCTGAGTTCAAATCCGGCCTCAGACACTTAATGATTACTAGCTGTGTGACCCTAGGCAAATCACTTAACCCCAATTGCCTCACACACACACACACACACACACACACACACACACACACACACACAAAATGAAGGTGATATATGTAATTGAACTTCAAGTACATTGCCATTTAATACACTTCTTGTCAATAGAAAATCTTTTATATAGTAGGTAGCAGTTCATTGTTTGCTGGTTTGTGGGCTAAGAAAAAAAAATGAATTTCCATCTCTCATCAAGAGAGCTTGAAAAATTATCTCCACATTATTTCCCTCATGAATTTATGACTATTTTCACTGTATTCCCTTTATAAATCAAAATACAGCTGGTGGCATGGTGGATAAAGCATTGGACATGCAGCCAGGAAGACGGGAGTTCAAATAATACCTCAAACATTCACTAGCATTGTGACCCTGGGCAAATCATTTAACCTTGAGGACAGTCGCCAAGGTGTTCTGTTCCTCTGCCATATATTCCTCTCCTACTAAATCTTTTTATTTTACAGGATTCATGATGACCCTTCGATTCTTTGGGTGAGCTTGCCCTTCCAATCCAGGTCACAAGTCTCCCCCAAATATGTCTGGTGCTGAAACCCAGGAAGGGAAAAGTTGTCAGACAGATTTCTATCATCAGAGCAAGTAGTGAGTAGAAGAAATGAGCACAATGCAAGTGAGTTATGAGGGAGCATTCTGTCATTCTTATGAGAGAGGGAATGGACCAACTGCAGAATAACAAAGGCATTTTTAGATGGGACAGCATGAATGTGTGCCTTGCCTAACTGGGCTCCCCTGAGATACACAGGTTCTGTATTTCTCTTTTTATCTCCATAGCACTCCACTCTTTTCCATATGGAGAAGCCAGAACATGAAGACATCTGTGAATACCATCTGTTCTCTCTTCCTTGCCCTGATGCCCCTTGTAAATGGCAGGGCTCACTGAGAGCCATTATGTCCCACCTCATGCATGCTCACAAGAGCATCACTACTCTTCAAGGGGAAAACATCATATTCTTAGCCACAGACATTAATTTGTCTGGGGCCATCAATTGGGTAATGATGCAGTCCTGCTTTGGCCATCACTTCAGGCTGGTGCTGGAGAAACAAGAGAAGTATAAGGGTCACCAACAGGTCTTTGCCATCATGCTGCTCATTGGGACCCAGAAGCAAGCAGAGAACTTTGCTTATAAACTGGAACTGAATTGCAACCAGCAGAGACTGACATGGGAAGCCAAGCCCTGTTCCATCCATGATGGGGCAGCTACCACCATCTTGAAATATGACTGCCTTGTTTTTGATACCGCCACAGCACATCTCTTTGCCAATAATGGGAACCTCAGAATCAATGCGAAAATTTCAACATGTCCATGACATGGGTTTTTGTTTTTGGTTTTTTGGGGTTTTTTTTGGTGGGGCAATGGGGCTTAAGTGACTTGCCCAGAGTCACACAACTAGTAAGTGTCAAGTGTCTGAGGCCGGATTTGAACTCAGGTACTCCTGAATCCAGGGCCGGTGCTTTATCCACTGCGCCACCTAGCCGTCCCCATGACATGTTTTTTAGCATTAGCAAGCTGTAGGGTGGTCAGGACCTCCTACTTTTACACTTTAATAAAACGTTTTTTCAAATAAAAAAAGTAAAAAAAAATCATTTAGCCTCTTCTTGCCTGTTCCCTTATTTGTAAAATGTGGATAATCACAACACCTACCTCATAGCATTGTAGTGAGAACAAATGAGATAAAATCTCAAGGATTTAGTCTACTGTCTGGCACATTAGCAGGCACTATATCAATTCTTATTATTGTCATTGTTTTGTTATTGTTATCCAATCAACTTGATATAGAACCAAATTGAAGACTGGGTTGCTGTTGAAACAAATACTCCAAACTTTTGTTCAAAGAAAAATATCCAATTCTGAAATGAGTTTCATATTTTATGTTCCACATATTCTGTTATAACTAAGTTTACTAAAAAATTATTATTCAGTCAACAAAATCTGTGAAATAATGAAATTTGAATGAAAATCTTCCAAGTAATAGTAAATATGAATTATTACTGGATTAAAAAAAAATTCTTAGAGCTTTTTGCCCTACTTCAAATTTTCTGTTATTTTATACTTAGTTTAATTTTTTTAGATTTCATAATTAAAGGTAGAATTATATTTTATAATTATAGTTTAATGAAAGTATAGATCTGGAGCTTTAGGGAAAAAGTTATTCAGTTCATTATCATAAGCACTTGATGCAGATATTAAGAATATTTAATGGGGCGGCTAGGTGGCGCAGTAGATAGCGCACCGGCCCTGGATTCAGGAGTACCTGAGTTCAAGTCCGGCCTCAGACACTTGACACTTACTAGCGGTGTGACCCTGGGCAAGTCACTTAGCCCCCATTGCCCCACAAAAAAAAAAAAAGAATATTTAATATTAATTTAAAGTAGTAAATCAAATGACCAGGAGTCTTCACAACCTTTTTGTTATTGAAAGGAGTTCTAAGAACAAACAATTTTGGAAAGTACTGATTTGGAGCCATGGTTATTCATTGCACTGATCATTGTTATTACAATATTAACCATTCCCCTCATTCTGCTTATTTTTCTCTACATCAGTTCATACTCTTCCCAGGTTTCTTTGAAACCATACCTTCATTACTTCTTCTGGCACAACAATATTCCATTATATTCTTAGACCATCATTTATTCATTTATTTCCCCAATATGGGCACCCCTCATCTTCAGTTCTTTTCAGCAACAAGAAGCTATACTTGGGGCAGCTAGGTGGCACAGTGGATAGAGCACCAGCCCTGGAGTCAGGAGTACCTGAGTTCAAATCCAGTCTCAGACACTTAACACTTACTAGTTGTGTGACCCTGGGCAAGTCACTTAACCCCAAGTGCCTCACTAAAAAACAAAACAAAACAAAACAAAACAAAAAAACCAAGAAGCTATACTTTTGTATTCTAAGTATAGGTCTTTTTCCTCACTGATCTTTTTAGTTTACAGGCCTACTAGTAGTTTATCACTAGGATATTATGGTTGAATGCCTTTGGGAGCAGAGATCCAAATTATATTACAGAATGATATCCCTTCACTTTAATGCTGTGTAAAGCTTTATTTCAAGGGTGTTTCTTCCTTTCTTTTTTTTTTTTGTTTGTTTTGGTTTTTGTTTTGGGTTGGTTTTTTAGGCATTGGGGGTTAAGTGACTTGCCCACAGTCACACAGCTAGTTAAGTGTCAAGTGTCTGAGGCCGGATTTGAACTCAGGTACTCCTGAATCCAGGGCCGGTGCTTTAACCACTGCGCCATCTAGCTGCCCCCCTCAAGGGTGTTTCTTAAACAAAACAGACTGTCAGATTTTGTTTTCTAATGTATTATTACCCTCCTTTTTTGATAGGTGAAGTCATCCCATTAACATTTATTTTTGACAATTTTCTCCATATCCTCTAATATCCTTTCTTCTTTGTACCTCCTGTATTACTAGAAAGAATTCACATATGAGGTAATGAGATCAACACTAGTAACCTATAATTGAAATGACATGATTCCTACTCCTCAACTTACCTTGTCTTCCATCCATTTTAGTCTAAGATGACTCCTTATAACACTATTTTAACAGTCTTTTCTTTTTAGTTTCCTCTATTTGCTAGTTAGAATTAGGGTTGGTGAAGTTGTCAGATGGTCCAACTATTCTGGAAGACAATTTGGAACAATGCCCAAATGGCAATGAAATTGTGCATACCCTTTGACCCAGCACTACTGTGACTAGGTCTGTATGCCAAAGATATTAGAGGAAAAAGAAATGTATAAAAATATAGTAGCTTTTTCTGTGGTTGCAAAAAACCAGAAATTGAGGAAATTCCATTAATTAGAGAATTGCTGAACAAGCTGTGGAATGATTATGGAATACTATTGTGCCAAAAAAAAAAAAAGTATAGTTTCAGGAAACCTTGAGAAAACATATGAACTAACGTACCAGAAGAACATTATATGCAATCATAGCAATATTGTAGTGAATTGCTAATTAACTTATGGAATTCTGAATTGAGGATGGAAATTCCTGGTTCTTTGGGTACTCCCAGGAAAGACCACAATGACATTAGGGAGAATGCTTCAATCACACTTTAATAAGACACAAAGGGTGGAGGGACAAATGACACCAAAAAGCACAGAGACAAAGGGTACAAAGGGGAGGTGGTACAGAGGCAGATAGCATGGAAATCCAAATGGGCTGGTGGATTCAGGGAACTCAGAGAAAATGTAGAGGGGAGAATATATCAAATGTTATGTCAAAATAACCAAAAAAATTCATTTTATCCAAAATATATTGAGAATAGATACCAGTATATACCAAGAGCCACTGCTAATAGATGAGTGCTGAAAGGATATGAAGTTTTTGAAAATACTGACAACCATGATGACATGAAAACACATTCCAAAGTACCAACAGTAAGCAAAAGTCATATTAGCATTATTTTGTGATTTCCTGTCATGCCTTCAAAATTGGTGAAAATGACAAAAAGGAAAAGGGAACCATTAATATTTCATGATTTTTAATTTTGAAATTCACAAACATGAAATGGAAGAAGCACTTTATATACACCCTGAAACAAAACAGAAACAAATTATAATAGCTAGATTTTCTTGAGTAATTAAAATATCCAACCTGGCACTTTCAAAGCTAACCTCATTCTGTCTGGACATCCCCCTGTTCTATTACATGTTTGGTGTGAGGGCTTGTCCAAGCCCTGTTCAGGACTGTTCATCCCACTCTGGTGTCTTACCTACAGCTGGGAAGAACTGTCTGAACTAATGCAGTGTGCAGTGACTTGAATCTAGGGACAAATGATAACAATAACAGTGTTGTCAAGGCAATTCGGTTTGAAAGATGTCACACCTCAGAGTATTGTGATAATGAACCACTATCACAGATTTATCAAGATATGCATTACCTGCCTCCTGAATGAGAGGTGATGAGCATAAGATGTAGATTAAAGAATATTTGGGGACAGAGACAACATAGGAATTATGGTAACAAAGTCTAAATTGCGGCAAGAGGCCTCCCTCATTACTTTGGCCCATAAATTTTATCTTCAGCACAATTTCTCCAATATATAATCAAGTATAAGCTCTACACAAAGGTCTTGACATTGAGAAAAGGCATGGCTCTTATAAGCTTCCCCTAATGAATATACTCATGTCGAGTCATCTACCTTTTCCAGGGAAAATCATGTCTCCATTGAGCAAATATGTAAGGCTTCTCTCCACTATGAATCCTCTGATATAAAGAGATGATTTCTGGTTGAGGGCCTTCCCCCATTGAGTCCATATAGGGCATCTCTCCAGAATAAATGTTCTGATCTTGAACAAGCTCTATACTCTATTTGAATGCTTTTCCTCATTTATTATGGTGAAAAAATTTCTATCTAAAAGGAATTCTCTGATGGGAAACAAGGGATGACTATTACTTCAAGGCTTTTCTACATTGATTATATTCTTAAGATTTCTCTCCAGTATGGATTTTCTGATGTTGAGCAAGAGGGGCCCTGTCGGAAAATCTTTCCACACTGATCACATAAGGTTTTTTCCCAGTGTGACTTCTCTGATATACAGCAAGACTGGAATTCTATCAGAAAGTCTTTCCACTTTTATTATTCATGAGATTTCTCTCCAGTGTGGATTCTCAGATGGTAAACAAACTGGGCCCTATCTAGGTAGGCCTTTCCTGACTGATTACAATCTTAAGTTTTGTCTCCAGTGTGGATTTTCTGATGAAGATAAAGACTAGAGCTCTGTCTAAAAGTCTTTCCACATTGAGTACATTTGTAAGGTTTCTCTCCAGTGTGAATTCGCTGGTGTTCCTTAATACTGGATCTTGTTCTGAATGTCTTTACACACTGATTACATTCAAACGGTTTTTCTCCAGTGTGGATTCTCTGATGTGCCAAAAG